>NW_011888836.1:3634212-3731616 GCF_000151845.1 Pteropus vampyrus
AAAAACCATGAGTTTGCACTGGTTCCTCTAATTCCCATTCAACACTACAGGGTTTATTCTAGCTAGGGTTGCCAGATAAAATACAAGATGCTCAGTTTAACCCAAATTTCATATCAGAAACAAAAAATTATTAGGCTATGTCCCAAATGGTATCCTGTATTTTCATTTGCTAAATCTGGCAACTCTAATTCTACCTGTCTTCATTCTCATATATATTCTCTCTTTTCCCAACAGTAAGATATTATTCTCAACATATTTCTCAATCTCCCAGTATATGGCCAACCTCTTAGCCCTAGGTAGCCCTTGTCCTCTCACTTTGCACACAGGCCAAGTGAGCTGCCTACTTCATTTTTGGCCTGCTAATGGCTTTCTGATGATGAATGGATGAAAGGGAAGAAAGAAAATAGTTTTAAAGAATGAATGAGAAAAGGGTATGAAAACACAGTAACAGACAACCCAAAATCTCAATGGCTTACAACAAACATGTACTTCTTGCTTGCAGGTCTCTGGGTTGGTCGCAGTTCTGCTGGTCTCAGCTGGGCTCTGTTGGGAACCCCAGGTCTTCTCATTCTATGTCCCAAGATGAAGAGCCAGCCATTGTCTGTGGCTTCTTATGCGAGAGGACAGAAGCTCAAGGACAAGACGAACTCATAGTACTTCTTAAAACCCCCTCTCAAAACTGGCCACCATCCTTTCCATTTATATGGCTTTGGTCAGGGAAAGCCCTTGGCAAAGCTCAAAGTCAAGGGGGCAGAAAGGAGAGTGTACTCTGTTCACTAGGAAGTATGGCCAAGTAGGGGAGAATGGATGAATAACTTAGGCCAAGTAATACCATGCACTGCCAAAGCAAATTTAGGAAGTATAAACATAACCAATATAACCACCATACATAAAAGGATAAACCCATCAATGGAGACAAAGAAAACTCTCATATCAAATCAAAACACTAAATTCAACTGTATTCTATGCATAAGAGATAGATGTAAAATAAAATAACTCGGCATGGCTCAAAGGAATAGAAAAATTATTTTTAAAAAGGAAAAAGGACATGTTTTTATTATGTAAAAATTTGACTCTAAAACCTTGCACAGAACTGACTAGTAAAATAACCACAATGGGTATATTTAACACTGTTGTATGTTATATTTGAAAGTTGCTAAGGGAGTAGATGCTTAAGAATTCTCATCATAAGGAAAAAATTTTTTTTCTGGGTTTTTTTTTTTGGTATTTATATGAGATGATGGATGTTAACTAAACTTGTGGTAATCACTTTGCAATATATACATGTATCAAGTTGTTATGTTGTACATCTTAAACATATAGTGTTATATATCAAATTATGTCTCAATAAAACTGTAAAAAAGAAGTCTCTAGCAAATTAAGCAATTATTTAATATAAAAGTCAAAAAAGTCTTCTTCCCAACAAACCAAGTTCCAAACCTCAAACTCATCTTTTGAAAAAGCCCAAACACACTCTTAACAGTGATAGAAATTATAGATATGAGAGACAGGAGGGAGAAAAGTCCATACTATATAGAAGTTTTATCTTCTTTTCCATATTTACAAAATAGAACATTTACAAAAATAGAACCATATTACATCACAGAAAAAAAAAAACTTAATAAATTCCAACTCGTTCAGACCGTATTCACTGACCACAGCCGAATAAGACCTGTTATCAGTAGATTGCTACCATAGAAAGTAACAACAAATGAAGCCCACTTATGAGAGATTAGACCATTCTAAATTGCACTGGTTAAGGGGAAAAATCAAAGCTGCAACTGTAGAACATTTTGGAGAATAACAATAATAGGAACGCAATACATACATATGCTAGAGCTGGCATTTCTTATTAAAGGGGAAAAGATGTTGGAACAATTAGCTAGTCTTCTGGGAGCAGGGTGGGGAGTGAATTTGGATCCTTACTGCATAATTCCTTATGCCAAATGAATTCCATATGGATTAAAAATTAAAATACAAAAAGAGAACCTATACTCAGCCATAGATTTTTTTTTTTATCATTTAGAGGTGGCCTATGCCTTTCTTACATTAAGCCAAAGGCAGAAACTAAAAAGATAATATTGGTATATCAGACCCATTAAGATTTAAAGTTCTCAAGAGTAAAAAAAAAAAAAAAAAAATGTCTAAAAGAAATTAAAGTCTAAGGGAGATATTGCTAAAATTTTTAGATAAAATGTTTAATGGTCCTAATATGCTTAAAATGCTCAGATGAAAAAAAAAAAAAAAAAATGGCTAAAAGAAATTAAAGTCTAAGGGAGATATTGCTAAAATTTTTAGATAAAATGTTTAATGGTCCTAATATGCTTAAAATGACCATATGAATCCATACAAAAACTTGAACCCCAACCAGAAAATAAAACGCAAATCACATGAACAAACACTTCAGAAATGGATTTAAATGGCCAGTAAGCATATAAAGAAATGCTCAATCTTGCTAGTGACATGTGTTTGTGAGTACATGAACATGTGTACAGATGGGCACCAAATTGCTAACAATAAATATTTCTGGGGAATGGGATTTCTCCTCTCCCTTTGGAATGGCTTGTTGTTTTTTTTTTAAATCAGCATATATTAATTTTATGTTCCATGATTAAATTGCTAAACATTCTAAAAATATACAAAAAAATTTAAATTCTCTTGGTTTTTACAAAAATTCTTAAAATTTGATTTTAATTATGTGGTAGATGAACGCTACGGACAAAGTGCTATCGATTGAGTTCATACACGTTCAAAATAAAAGTCAAAATCTAATCCCTAGTATGATGCTTTTTGGGATGTGGGCCTTTGGAAGGTGATTAGGTCATGAAGGT
This sequence comes from Pteropus vampyrus, assembly GCF_000151845.1. Lineage (NCBI taxonomy): Eukaryota > Metazoa > Chordata > Mammalia > Chiroptera > Pteropodidae > Pteropus > Pteropus vampyrus. Next base: position 3,637,044 of record NW_011888836.1, read on the forward strand.
GGAGCCCTCATGCTGGGAGCCCCCTTATGAAAGAGCCCCCGGAGAGCTCCTGTTCTTTTGCCATGTAAGGACATAGAAAGAAGAGAACCATCCACAATCAGGAAGCAGGTTCTCACCAGAGGCTGAATCTGCCACACCTTGATCTTGGACTTCTCAGCCTCCAGAAGTATGAGAAGTAAATTTTTGTTGTTTAGGCCATCTGGTCCATGGTATTTTTGTTATAGCAGCCTGAATGGACTAAGACACAAGGGAAAATGTTCACTTTATATTAGATGATAGGAAAACAGGCTACAAAATTAAATTATGTCTTTGTTTTGCAAGGGAGATATACAAAATAACAGTGGTTTTCCACAACGATAAAATTGTGGTTTATTATATGTTCTTTTTTGTGTTTTCCAGTTTGTCTACAATAAATGTTTAGAAAAAAAGTCAAAAGTTATTAAATAATAAAAGCTTATCCTTTGCAGATTATGAGGCCCCTATAATCAATCACTGCAAAGTTTGAATTTCTCTGTTTTTCTCATAAGGAATAAAGTAGGGGCCCTGTCAGAGATGTGACATATTGAGGCACCATGACACAAATTCTTAGGTAGAAATTTCTGCCTGGACAGTTCCTGAAACTTCAGTGGAGGATTAAAGCTGTTCGTCCAGCATCTACACCTTGAGCAGCGATTCATGCTCAACAAATTTTTATGGGGCATCTACCAGTACCAGGCACGAAGGGAGGTAAAATTGAACCAAACAAAATGCCTTTCTCCATGGAACCCACAGTCTAGCAGAGAAGACACAGTGAAAACATAGTATGATGTGTGCAATAACAGATAATGCAAGCTCAGAGGGGACAGGGATGAGAGGGAAGATGACAAACCATCCTGGCTTGTGGAGACTGTGGGGGCTCCTGGGAGATGGGACTGTCAGTGCTAAAACGGGAAAGTTATGGATAAACAAGGGCAAGTTGGTTACCCTAGAGTGAGGTCAGGGACAGCTGGAAAGTGGAGGTTCAACTAAAGTAGTGTTCTGAAAAATAATCAGGCATATTTATAGGAGGAAGAGGCCCTGCCCTGTGATTTCTTTCCTTCCCAGGTCTTTGGCAAGCAGGCAAAGAATTGAGCCAGATAGCAGAAGTAGTTGTACAGCAGGTCATTTTCTGCTTTTTGGATTACCAAATCCCTTCCAGCACTGGGGAGAAAAGAGATTATAGCCTGACAGAAGTGTCTAATCCTGCAACTCCCTTCCCACAGCGTGAAGATGAACCAGACCTTGTCCATGATGGATGGGGACTGTTGGCCCTCATGGGGAGTGCTAGCTGTAAAGCTGCCAGGCTGCATGACCCCAGGGAGCACCACTCACATAGGAGACAGCTGTCCCTCCTAGGAGGGAGGCAGGATGCCCGTCAGGTCCTACAGAATAGTGAGGGCCACTTGCCTGCCCAGCCTTGGGGAGTTTTCTAGAAGAGCCCCATAAGACACTACAGTTCAACTCCCATTAACCCATCCATCTCTGCCCAAAGAGGAGTCCTCTTTTTGCAGAAGGAACCAAGATAAAGCCAGTTCCTCTACTGTAAGACTCCAGAGGTGACAAGAATAGAATGACTTAGTACCAGGAGTGCTGCAAGGCCGAGCAAAAACCAGGGAGAGTAGTGAGCATTGCAAGGGTTCACTGTTCAACATGTCATCTGAGTGGACACTGAGTCACAAACAGGGCTTTACAGGGACTCTAAGGAGAATTACAAGATAGATGACTACAAAAAGTGGAGGCAGAGACAGCCAGCCACAGATCATGGGGGCTCTGGCTCTGTTCCATGGCAGTCTCTTATTCACCAGAACTGCTATTAGCCTGTCCTATGTCATTGTCTTTCATCCCTGACATCTTGAAGAGACCACCTAGCCTCTGTTTTCAAGGTTACTGAAAGAGTAAACTAAGGTCCCCTCTTTTTCTATTTCTGAAAAACAAGCAAATTCAGTGATAATAACACCTCTTCGCCAAGTCACTTTTTGCCCCAACATAACTACCATACCCACTATTTACCAAAATTCAGGTGAGCTTACTATTTTATGAAAGAGGCGCTGACATTCCCATACCTCCCTCTGGGACCCATCCCACTTTGAGCAGGCAGGAGAATGATGTTCCCTCACCACTGAATGGGAAGTCTTACTCCTCATGAGTCCAGGAAAGCAGCAGGTCAGAGTTGCTGGCCCTGCCGATCTTGCTGGCTCCTCTCACTCAGGTACGTCTACCTCCTGGGAGGATGCAAGAACTTTACCAGGCCCTGTGCACTCCTTCACTGGTCCTCTTCCTTTACTAGAATGTATTTCAAAAGCTATGGTATAATCTCCCTCAAATCAAGCAAAGATTCACTTAGACATTGTTGAAGAAGACAGAGGTCAAGAGCAGTTTGTACAAGGTCATACTTAGGGGTGTTTCTAAAATATGCAGGTTGCTCACACATCAGCCTCCTAAATACCTGCTGTCAGCAAACCACTAAATGTATTCCTCGTCCCCATGAAATATACTCTGGCCTGGGGCTTTGCAGAATGGGTTCTGTGGAACACTAATTTTTTGACATGGTCCCCACCAAAAAGGGGTTCTGTAGTCATATAAGGTTGGGTGAGCACAGCATGCCAGAGCCATTGTCCTGGGGATCCCAGGAGACCTCCTATGGGCCTGAGATCTAGTGGCATTCCCTGTCCTTCCTGAGAAATAGGTACCAACAGTGAGCTGTGGCTGCTCTCTGATGTTTTCTACATGAGGAACAGCCAGGACCTCTGTACGTTTCCCAGCCAGGGAAACTCAGACAGTTCAGGAGGTTTTAGCATGTGGCAAGGACTATTTTCAGAGCTGCGGAAAGAGGAGAGGGAAGGCATAAGGAGAGATGGAGGCTCCCAAGGGTAGCCACGTGGGAACTGGAGGAGAGTTTCCTGGAGGACAGTGAGGGCTGGGGCCATGGGGCAGGGCTGGCTTGTGGGAGGTGGGTTCACAGAGGAACCAGCCTCTTCCAGAAATACAACACCAAAGAGCAAGCAGCAAGAGAGAAGCAGCCCCATCTCTTTCATCCAGACAGGAAGGGAAGTGAGAGGAGAAAGGGGTGCAAGTGGAGGTATCTGTAGGGTGAGCCTCTTGGGATGCGGAGAAAGATGGAAAATGTTGGGAGAGGATGGGAGCTGGAGCACATAGCTTATATATCAATAACAAGGGAACAAAACATGAGAAACTTGTGATTGCCATTGAAAATCCTTCATTGTTTAGAAGCGAGATTTGCTTTAAATGGTCTACTAACAATAAAAGAGACCAGACCTGCCTTTAATCACTCTAAATGAGGTAAAAATGGTGAGTTTTGCTGTCACCACTGGCCTGCAATTTCTGTCCTGAGGGAAGCAGTAAGGACGAATCCCACGGTTCCCTTTTTAGGATGGTTGCCCTTTTGTGCTAGCGAGGACATGACTTCAGGAAGAATGCACTTCCTCTGTCATTCTCTCCCAAAGACACAGTTACCTGAGGATTCTGGGCCCTGAACACTTCTGGGAAAGAAATACCCTCCACCTGCATGGTGTAGGAAATAAAAAGACAACCACACCTCTTTCAATAGGTCTCTATCTCTTGAGGTCCTAAAGTTTACATTTTATTGCAATAAAAAAGAACCAAAGGATGCCCTAGCCCAGAAAGGAGATCTATTCTTAATCCCAATGGATCATACAACATCCCTTCTTGGAGATCTGTAATGTACATTATTAAAATATCTAAACAATCCTCCAGAAAGAAGCCCATTTCACTCTGTTTAATACAGGATTTTCCATATGAACATGAAAATAGAACTTTTATTTTCCATATGTACATGAAAATAGAACTTTTGAAAGTGCTATGGTCTTCAATAAGCCTGTATCTAGGATCTACATTTAGTAGGAGGCCAAGCTTAACTGTGTAGTAGTGATGCTTTTATATAGCAAAAGAGTAGAGCTAAAGATGTAGGAGGAAAAAGCCATGAGGAAGACATGAAAAAGAATGTACCCCTCCTAATCAAACTTAATAAAAGGGAAAAGACTGGTTTCAAGCCTGTTAAGAATAAAGCATATGATAACTTCCATTCAGTGCACTTGTGCTTAAGGTGACAAAGATATATGTCACTCGTGCTAAGAGATAGCTTGCCTGATCTTAGCAAGAAAGACCTCTGAAAGAAAGAAAAGAAATCTGATGTATATGAGGGAGAAAGGAAGAGAATGACACTTTAGGAAGGATTGGTGCCTGCAACTTCTCTGATGTGGCCATAAGTATAAGTGGTATGTGGAGTGCAGTAAGGTTGTTTATCAACAACAGCAAAAATGAGTGGGTCTGTGACCGGTGACAAAGATGCCAAGGGGGTGTCAATAACAATGGAGAGCCTTAAAGACCAGGATTAGAATTTTAAATCTGATTCTAGGGGCAATTGGAAGCCATATAGACTTTGGAGAATCTTCAAAATGAAAATAATGTACAGTGCAATGCACAGGATAGCTTGGAAAAGAGGATAGAATTTAGATAGCTAGTTAGAAGTTTGCTAGCCCTTAGTAAAGAAGGCAGGGACCCAAACTACGACTGTGACTCAGAGCTACAAAGGTAGGGATAGATATGAGAAGTAACAAAGTTGGAAACTTTATGCTTTACTGGTAAAACTGTTACAAGTGGCTAAGGAGGCAGAGGAGTTAAAAATGAACTAAATTTATGAGCCTAGTGTGGAATTCGAGGCTTCAGACTATAATCTTCCCAGCTCAAATTTCTTGGCAAATGTTCATCTCCATTTCAGTGGTTCTGCTTCATCATATCTGGGCAAGTCCGCTGGCTTCCATGCTTCAACACTTTTTGTGCCCATCAGCTCTGATGCCAGAAGCAAAGGCAGCTGGATAGGGGAAATATAGCCAGAAATAATAGAAACCCAATAGAAAAGGAAAGCTGGAATGCATTCTTTTGTGCTAAAAGAAAATTAAAAGGAGACCTAAAGATGACCTTATAAAATCCAAACTACAAATCATTTGTATACCATCATCTTGGGTCCAGAATTCTTTTAAGACCTCAGCCCTGAGCTTAACACAACCCTGTCTCCACCATAAAGACTGAAAAGCTCAGCTGTCATTCTAATGATCCTGAAATACACTGATGCCCAAGTGGATAATGTCTAAATCATCTTCTGCACATGCTCGAAAAACATCTTATTCCATGCCAATATGTCTTATCTCACAGGCACATTCTGATAGGGCCTAAACCCAATATTATTACAGGATCTAAGAAGCATTAACTCAAGTTCAGCCTCACACTGAGGCTGACCTCAGTTAGATGATGGAGAAGTACCTCTCCAAGTGCACCATCTTTGTACCAACACATCATCATTATTTTCCCAATATTCTTTCATCTACCACATTATTGGCATTCATTCAGCCATCTTCCTGGTAACCCAAACTCAAAAACCTGTGGTCGTCTTTGACCTTTCCTTCTTCTTCATTCAAATTGTATTAGTTCTGTCTCCACAGTGTTACTGTCAACTTTTGTCTCCTTTCCGTTTTTATAAAACACATCCCATAAGTTGGGGACCCCAGCATCTCCATCATATTCTATTTTTGCAGCACCCTAAATGATTTTTATGATATGCTTCTTGTTCTTCAAATCCACCATGCAGCTAGAGTAACTTCCTAAAGCAGAGCTAGGGTCAAGTAGGTCTGACTCAGTCACAAGTGCCTGATGTCAAAATGTCTAAAGTCCCCTTTGCACAAAATTATTTGCATGGCATTGCATGCTTTCATTTCAAGTACCAACATCTCTCTCTCAACATATCATTGATGAGTGCCCACTCTTTATTTACTTTGACTACACTCTTCACCCAAAATATGCCTCCATAGTTTCCTACTTGTCTTGGTGGCATTATATAAATCTTATAGCTTTTTCAAACATTTAAGAACTTACAAAGTAGAAATTGTCTTTACCAACATCAAAATCAAAGCCCTTCTCAAGTGACACATATTCTTCAGTGCCTTTGTTAAATCCCTGTTACCAAAAATAATTTCTCTTTCTTTTGATCTCTCATGGAAGGTTTCAAGAAAATCTGCATTGTATTGAGGTTCATTACATTCATATCTTAACACTCCTATTTGAATATAAGCCCCCTGAGGGCAAAAGCAGTGCCTCATTCATTATCATACCCCTCATATCTCCTAGCATAGTGCCTTGTTCAATAAATGTTTACTGAATGATTACATAAATAAACAGTCTTAGTTAGAACTCACACCCCCTTAGCAAACTGGAAATAAATGGAGAATATGGAATATCAATGGGAGGCATTGCTCCAGCTGCTGCTACAATACTCTTAATTACACAATACTTTTATTGAGCAATTCGGTGGTAATTCTTGCAGCTATTCCTCCTTAATAAGATCCATTGTGCACCATAAAATAGTAACTGGGATGCAGTTTGTATTCCACATACATCACATTTCTCTTTAGCAGGTTCTTCCACATCCATAATCTCATCATTATTACTATTACCCTCAGAAGACAGTTGACTTGCATTAATCAGGCCTGCTGCCATTCCCTTGCCAGATTTTCTGCAGTTTTATTGTGCTTTTGGACATTTTAATTAACTTGGAAATTTAATTTTTAAATCTTACCTTATTAATGCTCTGCCCCCTTGGAAATCCCTTCTTCTTGTTTATTATCACTGACCATTTGAAGATGAGGGCATTAGTGATTAAAGCTCCAAGAACCTCCATGCCATCTTGCCACAAACTCCGTGCTATTTTTAAACGGGACGAGAATAATAATCCAAAAATTGAAGAGAGGGAGGAGATTTCTGTTGCTTTGAGAGTTAAAAAGACTTGTAATTTCAATTTTGCCTTAACATTTACTCCTTAACTACCTGTTCTCTATAGAATTTCAACAATGTTAGTTTACTAATGCCATATACAGAGGTTAAGTTCTGTTGTACCCGTTTAACAAACTGAAGTTTGGTAACTCAATAACATTGACATATAATGAGATAAACAGGACATATCTGATAAAACTAGCTTCTTGATCTTCAATGATCTTTCTGGACACTAGGAAATATAAAGGAATAGTCATTGAACACGAGTTTTTCATTTTCTAAACAATAAATGGCAACATCTCACAGCCTAACTCCGAAAGGTCTTTTTGTGGCTTCCTGGTCACTATAATGAGGGTATGAGACTATATCAGGATCTTTCACAAAGAATGTACTTCTCAGTAAGAGCAGCCTGCCACATGTATAGGATGATTTAGTCACAGCCACATATCTGTCTTCCCTATTATAAACACTCGATTACCTTTTTGGTATAATTTATAATCATGATTCTCAACTTTTCATCATGAGAATCTACTTTTATTTTATAAAAAGGGAAGACTCATATAATTCCATAGCATTTGTTGAAATTATATGACAAAAAGCTGGTATGAACTTAGTAACTACTCTGCATGAGTATTTCATTGATATTAACTACCTCTATATACATTTAGAACACATGGTCCACATGTGTGCAGGATGTATTATTTGCTGAATTTACAGATGGTGCTTGGTGTGCATATGTATCTGTGCAGTCCTTATATTAACTCTGTACCAGCCATATCCACTCTTGCTCCTCTGCTCAGAGCTCAGAAGCTTACAAAGAACCCCTCATTTTAGTTATACAACTCAAGAAACAAAATATTTAAACCAAAACCCTTACATGGGTATTTAACTTTGAACATCTTCAAGAGGGGGCTTTTTTTGCTATAATTTTATTTTAAGGATGCAGGTTAATTTGATGGGACCCATTTGCAAAGAATTCAGCCTACTCCAAGCTCCTCTGATGTCATATACTAGATGATGTTCTGAAATAAGTCACCTACTATTTCAGAGCCTCAGTTTCTTCACATATAAAATGGAGATAATAAGACTGCCTGGATCATAAGGCAATTGAGACTATTGAATGCATGTCAAGAGATTAGCTTAATGCTTGGAACATACTAAGTACTTATAAAGGTTAACTAGTCATAGCAGTAATGATAGAAACAGAGGTAGTGATAGAAGTATAACCAGGCCCCATAAAAACTATACAAGCTGAAATTTCCAGGTCTCTCTGTGCAGGGGCTGCAGTTTTTTGCCCATCTGGTCGGTTCTCTTTGCTGCAGTCTGTTTTTCTCTTAGCCTCCTAGTCTCTGCTCTTCTATAATTCTGCCCAAAGATGGCTAAAAGGAAGCCTCACCACTAGAATAGAGGATCCATGAGTGTGAGCATTTTGGTTGATTTTGTTCATTATTGCTTCATATAATACCAGACACCTACTAAGCCATCAATCAATCACTCAATATTTATAGGATGTGTGGGCTGTCATGGCACCCCCCTGGGACACAGCTCTACATGGTCTTATCAGTATCGATAATATAGCACCATCTGAGTGACTCAATCTCTGTTTTCAATGACATATTTCAAGGAAAATAATATGATTAGACTGAACATGGGTCAGTTGTCCATTGTAGTCAGTGCAGCAGGGGCAAACGAGGCAAAGTCACATATGGCTTCCCATTCTAGGATAAATCCTCTAAAAGGAATGGAAATGGGTAGAGCCCTAAATATCTTTATTTTACACAGTATAAAAGTTCAGAAGAAAGACAATTTAGGGCTGGCAAGAGAAATTAACTGTGGCTTAATGGACTAAGTGGTATTTCAAGTTGGTTTTGAATAATAGATAAGGGTTTGATAGAGGTATTATTTTTATATTTGTAATGTTTATTAAATTTTACTTAATATTTTACAGTGAGCAAAGACACAGTCTACCATTCCAACACAATTTTTGTTTAATTTCTACTATATAAAAAGCTTGGCAGTAAATAATGCTAGATATACAAAGACACATACGCAGGTCCTGCCTTAAGGGTCTTTCAGTTGGTTGAGGGGATAAAACAATGAACCCAAGTCTCTATGAGTTAAGAGAGTTAAGGGAGCCTTTTAGGCTATAATAGAAGTAGAGCTGGCTTCCTGGGGGAGGTGAGACTTGTCCTAAACACTAAGCTAAGCACGAGGAGGCAGAGAGAATGAAAGAGGTAAGTGTGGCAGGTAATCTTCATGGCTTACTGAACATCCATTCTCAATCTCCTTGTTTCTTCCCACCTTTGTGGTAGAGATTGGAAAAGCTACTTGCTTACTTTCCCATCTTTCCTTGGAGCTCAAAGGGGTTATGTGACACAAGACCTCTGGCCAAGTGGAAGATAATGTGGTATTTTGCTCTATTAATAAGGACACATTCATCACTGGAATTGTTCCTCTTGATTCAAACAAGGATGTGATGTTTAAGACTGCAATAATGTTCCTGCAGCAGTGAGGGTCTTTATATGAGAGAAGTGAGCTTCTTTAAGCAGGCCCAGGCACAGACATTTGAGGAAACCACCCCTTTACAGCTTTCTTTGGAAATTTTATTAAAATTATTCTTATGGGAGTTCCAGTCAAGATGGTAAAATAGGTAAACGCTGTGCTTGCCTCCTCTCACGACTAAACTTACAACTAAACTATGTAATAGTCATTATTGGAAGTCGCCTAAAGTCTAGCTGAACAAAAGTCTTACAACTAGAGACACACAAAAGAGGCCACCTCAGAACTGGTAGGAGGGGGCAGAGACATAAAATGGGCTGGTCCCACTCCTGCGTGTGGCAGTTGAGAATCGGAAGAAATATCTCAGCTGCAGAGGTCCCCCCAGGGGAGCAAGGGATCACAGCTTCATACCAGGCTCCCTCATAACTTCTGGCTGTGAAAACCATCAAAGATTGTAGCTGAGTGAGATGAAGGGCTAGGGGAGTCCCAGGCACTCCTCTTAAAGGGCCTTGTACAAATTTATTTGGTGACGGATTCACTTGCTCTGAGCTCCAGCGCTGGGCAGCAGCTTGAAAGGTGCCAGGGACATATGGAGAGGAACTGAATTGTCTGGCTTCACAATGAGGGCTGGAGGAGCAACTTTCTCCCAGACAGAAGTGGTGGCAGAGGGTGTTGTTCCTTTGTTGAGCTCTCCCCTGCGTGGCTTCCAGACCCAGGCATCTACCACATCTGAGTCTCTGGCAACTTAGTTAACGCGAGTTGCCTTGCCCCAGTGAGTCCCTAAGACTTCTCCCCATCCAACTTGCAGGCCTGTTCAAGCCACTACCAGTGGATTTTCTATACAAATGGCCTGTCTTGGCTCATGCTGCAAATTTTCCTAAAATCTCTCAAAGGTTCATAAAACCTAAACAAGCAGTATCTGTCTTTGGCATACCCCATACTTCTTGCTGAGCAGCCCCAAAGCCAGCTCTAGCAGCAGCCAGGCTCAGCTTGAGGCTTGGCTTCTCAAGGCGCTTCCAAGCCTAGTATAGGTGGAGGGCCTAGGCTGCAGCCAGGTGGCCCAGGCTGCAGCTAAACTTGGTCTGCAGCAGGGCCCCTCCCAGGAGACCCCTGCCTGCACACCTGGTGGCCGGCTTTGATTTCAGCTAGAGCATCATCTAGAGTCACATCTGAGGACAACATACCCAAAGGGCAGACAGGGCAAGCACTAGAGCCCTGCTAAAGCTAATCTTGCTCTGTAGGGTCAGATCCTGTACAACAGCTCCTCCATTAGTCACGGCCAGTCATCACAGCCAATCAGCCCGAGGGTCAATCCTTCCCAATGACCAGCAAACAGCAAGCAAGTTTCAACTACAACAGGATGGCACACACAACCCATACAAGAGACAAACCTGAAGCACCTGGCTCAGGTGATCAGGGAAGACTGTGCCACTGGGACCTACATCACACCTACTACATAAAGCCACTCTATTAAGACCAGGAGACATAGCAGCCCTACCTAATACATAGAGACAAACACAGGGATGCAGCCAGAATGGAAAGACAAAGAACATGTCCCAAATGAAAGTACAACAAAGCTCCAGAAAGAGAACTAAACAAATGGAGACAAGCAATCTACTAAATGCAGAGTTCAAAACACTGGTTATAAGGATGCCCAGTGAACTTAGGAGAAGAGTAAAGGAACTCAGTGAGTACTTTAATAAAGAAATAGAAAACATAATAGCGGAGATAGGAAACATTTTTTAAAAGTCAGAAATGAAGAATACAACAATTGAAATGAATACTTTAGGAGGAATTTAACAGTAGATTAGATAAAGCACAAGATCGAATCAGGGATTTAGATGATAAGGTAGTAGAAAACACACAACCAGGATAGCAACAAGAAAAAAGAATCCAAAAAAATAAGGATACTTTAAGGGGTCTCTGGGACAGCATCAAGTGTGCCAACATTCTCATCATAGGGATACCAGAAGAAAAAAGAGAGAAAACAAGGAATTGAAAACCTTTATTTTTTAAAAAAAAATGACTGAAAACTTCCCTAACCTGGTGGAGGAAATAGACATACAAGTCCAGGAAGCTCAGAGAGTCCCAAATAAGATGAACCCAAAGAGGCCCACACCAAGACACACCATAATTAAAATGTCAAAGGTTAAAGACAAAGAAAGAATCTTAAAAGCAGCAAAAGAAAAGCAGTTAGATATCTACAAGGGAGCTCTCTAAAGACTGTCAGCTGATTTCTCGAAAGAAACTTTGCATGTCAGAAGGGATTGGCAGGAAATATTCAAAGTGATGAAAAGCAAGTACTTATAACCAAGATTACTCTACCCAGCAAAGCTGTCATTCAGAATCAAAGGATAAAAACTTTCCAGACAAGAAAAAACTAAAGGAATTCATCACTACCAAGCCTCGTGTTAGAGGGACTTCCTTAAGAAGAAAAAAGAAAAAAAAAAGATAAAATATGAATAATAAAATGGCAATAACTACGTATCTAGCAATAATTATTTTAAATGTAAATGGACTAAATGCTCCAAGCAACAGATAAGGTGGCTGAATGAATAAGAAAACAAGACCCCTGCATATGCTGCCTACAAGAGACTCGCTGATCAAAAGACACACACAGACTGAAAGTAAAGGAATGAAAAAAGATGCTGCATGAAAATAGAAACAAACAAACAAAAAAGCCAGCATAGCAATACTTATACCAGAAAAAAATAGGCTTTAAAACAAAGGCTATAATAAGAGACAAAAAAGGGCGCAGTAATCCCACTTCTGGGTATTTATTTGAAGAAACCCAAAACACTAATTTGAAGGGACATGTGAATCCATATGTTCATTGCAGCATTATATACAGTAACCAAGATATGGAGGCCACCTGGGTATCCATCAATAGATGAATTAATAAAATAGAGGTGGTACATATATACAATGAAATATTACTCGGCCATAAAAATGAATGAAATCTTGCCATCTGCAACAACATGGATGGACCTAGAGGGTATTGTGCTGAGTGGAGTAAGCCAGACAGAGAAAGACAAATGCCATATGTGGAATCTAGAGAATAGAATAAACAAACAAACAAACAAACAGAAACAAGCTCACACTTACAGAGAGCATTTTGGTGGGTGTCAGATTGGGAAGTGGTGGGATGGGTGAAGGCAGAGGGGATTAAGAGGTATAAATTGGTAGTTACAAAATAGTCATAAGGATATAGAATATAATATGGGGAATATAGTGAGTAGTATTGTAATAACTATGTATGATGTAGATTTATCGGGATGACCATCTCATAAGTTATATAAATGTCTAATCATTGTTGTACACCTGAAATTAATATAATGTTACATATCAACCATAATTGAAAAAAATAAAAATAAAAAAATTTTAAAAATATACATTCTTATGGTGGTGCATTCCCTCCACAAAAAAAAAAAAAAAAAAATCGTATTAAATTATACTACCCACTATGATGGTATTTGGAGGAGGGGCCTCTGGGATGTAATTAGGTTATAAGGATAGAGTCCTTAGGAATGGGATTATAAAAAGACCCCAGAGAGTTCCCCCATCCATTCTGCTATGTGAGGACACAGCAAGAAGATGGGTTCTCACCAGACACTAAATCTGCTGGCACCTTGATCTTGGACTTCCCAGCCTCTAGAACTATGAGAAGTAAATTTCTGCTCTTTATAAAGCCACCCAGTCTATAGTATTTTTTTATAGCAGCCCAAATAGACTAAATCTTTCTAAATCTTTAATTGTTTTAATTCCAAATTTAGATCTAGGCTTTTCTTTGCTTTTCTAAATAAATTAACACAATTCATCAGCAGTCACTTGATATTTCATTTATGATTTATTAGAAATAGATGCAGTCTTCTCAAAGATTCTCCCTCACCAAATCGATGCGCTTACTCTAACTAGAGCTAGTCTTAAGCATTCTTTGGGATGTGCACTCTACTCATGACTCATTATTTTTTTTCCTAAGTAAGAAAGATTTTTAAGGAAGAAACAGAAGGGCAGAAGTGCCTTATTAACTTTAAGGATAGAGAAAAGAATGGTTAAATCTGGCTCAATATATGGAAAATCGGCCATGGGTTCAATATTCAGTAACTACTCATCACCTTGATACACTGATTTTGTCTTTATCTCCAGGCTCAATGGGCTGAGGAAAGTGAAAATTTAACAGAAACTGGAAATGATCACCACAGTGAACAGCCCTATGCCTTTTCAGGATCCTGATAGTCTCCATCTTCAAATGCTAAGTGTGTAAAAGCTGGTATTATTTCATGGGTAAGAAAAGGGAGAGGAACTTAGAAAATAAATAAATCTCATCTGAAAATTTTCACAAAATCAAATCAGCAAATACTGGTGAGTACATAATTAAGACTGGGACTTAGGGTCTAATGGCCCGCATGACCCAGAACAGGCAGGAAGAGAGAAGAAACTAACACTCAGATGTACAGCCTTGCCCTAGATCTTCACGAGTCATGGAGCATGTGACCTGATGCTGAGGCTGATGGCCAAGATCCAGTTGGGTCAGAGTTAAAATGTCTCAGGTTTGTTTCAAGCTATGATCTGGTCATAGTCATATGTATATGCTGGTGGAACATAAGAGTTCTGGAGTCAGACACTAGTTCTTCCATGTCCTAACTATGTGACCTTGAGCCACATTTCTAATTCTTTGTGAGATAATGGCACTTTTCCATCTAAAATATGATAAATTGCTATAATGCATCTCAAGTAATAGTGTAGTGTGTAGCACATTAAAAGAACTCAGTAAATGTTGTCTCCTTATACTGCTATTGTTGTGATTGTGTTGAGACTTCTGCGTCCAGAGTTATCTCTTATGTCCAGATGGCACTCGGTAGATATTGAATGAATGAATGAATGAATGAAGAAATTAAGAAATAAACAATAGAAGAATTGTCATAAGACAGTGCATAATTAACTATGGATTCAGTGAGTTCTAGAGCAAATCACTTCCTTTCAGGCTCATCTCTTTTCAAAAATATATGTTCATTTTCAAATCAGCCTCAATATTACACTATGCAGATTTTTTAATATACTTCTGAAACAAAACTCCTTTTAGTGATCAAAATATTACAAATATTAATGTTTAACAAATAAATGATTACTTAGAAATGAGAAGCAGCACTTAACTAATCCTCAATGTAGGGAGGTCCATTTAAAATTCTGATATAATTTGTTGAAGGCTGGGAACTCAGCTTGTCACATTCACCCAGAAAGTATAGCTCTTAAGGAGTAAATTAGAAATTGCATACACAGCCTTGAAAGGACTGTGTGTCCTCTTTAAATGTCTGTTAAGATCTACTCAAATAAAAGAAGAAGGAGAAGAGCTGCAGAGCTTGACAATTTCACAGCAGGTCAGGAGTAGGAGGAGCTATTGGAAAGAGAGGCTAATTAGAACCATCCAGAAAGATTGGACTAAGTAATTAACATCAGCATTCCAAGCACAAGTGAAGGTCAAGCTGGTGTAGAGGATCAGATAGCTAACAGAAATGACCTAGGACAACCACAGATGAGAGAATGATAGATGTTTCAATCTCGGTCCATTAAAGCAAAAATTACATTAGCATCAAGGAATTTATTGTTCTTAAATATTTTTCTAAACATATCACCTATACATTATGCAGATTATATGTACAAAGTAAAATGTACATGCTGTTTTCTAAGTAAAGGTATCTTGAGGCTCACTGGGCACACTGTGGTTTTAGCTTGGCATCATTTCTTGGAACCTGGATCTGCTTATTCAGTTAATCACTTTTGTCTCCCTATTGAACCCACAATCGGTCGGCTTTAAGCTTTTAACTTGGACTGATTCTGAGTATATTTTCCCCTTATGCACCTTACCATAGACTTGGACTTCATTTCTGCCTAGACCCAGGACAAAATACATGGCATGTTTGAGAAATGGCAAATATCACCTTACCATAGACTTGGACTTCATTTCTGCCTAGACCCAGGACAAAATACATGGCATGTTTGAGAAATGGCAAATATCCCGGTGTTAGTAGAGTGCAGAATACCCAGGAAAAGGAATGGGTAGTAAGGTTAGAAGGGGAGATTTGGTCCTGGTGGTAGAAGCCCATGAGACCATAGGTGGTAGGCATGAATGAGGTTTGGTCTTTGTAGTACTCGATGATCTCTGTACTAGATAGATATTCCTTTCTAGAATAACTTTACAAAGCTATAGTTTGCACACAAGACATCATTTAAAGGTTTTTTAATTGCAGTACCTAATCTCAAAAATAATCAAGTATCATTTTTACCTTTCATTGTTAGATATTTTATAACTTCCTTCTCCGCATGTTTGCCTCCTAAGAATGGCATGTTTTTAATTTATACCATAGGTGCTCACATAATTGATTCTTGGTTGTATTTGCTTCCCCCATTTTGAGAAGAAAATATTTGTTCTGCAAAATTCCACATTGCAGATTTTCCTCTCTCATGAGTAGTGTCATGGTTGTCCAGGTCTCTGAACCTCCAAGACCTTCCATCCCACTGCTCACCACTGCCTGAGATATTTTGAGAGAAATATCTGACTGACTCAATGTGAGTCAGGTGTCTACCCTGAGTTCAATCAGGTTAGGGAAACCAGGCCTCTACATATGGCCACAAGACCCACTCTTCCAGCCAGGACTAAAGGAGTACTTATAAAGAACCCAGCACAGGTTGGTCATGAAACACAAGCATGCCCATCATATGACTGCATCAAGGCAACCTTTACTTGTGGGGTAGCTCTATGGATGCTAATGAACTAATAAAGTAAAAGAAACCCATTAACACAACTTGATTGCAACTACATTGTCACTGATTGCAGTTTAATTCTGGGTGGGTTGTTATTCTTTAGTTAACCAAAGAGACAAGACATAATAATTTCAAGAGTAAATGAGAAGATAGACTGTAATTCAGATTATTGTCTGATTAAAGTCTCTAGTCCTGAATTACAGTGATAGTATCGTTAATAAAAGAATATATTTTGAAAAGAAATTTTGTTTATCTTATGTAATCAAGATATCACTGGGGTTTCCATACCTCTTAAGATCTATATGAGATGTCCTCAAGTCTCATTTTACTCTTGCAAAAAATTCATTGTCTAACCCAGGATTTCTCTGAATTACTAGTCACTTTTTCTCTAAGTCTGCTTCCATTCGTTAGTTCAGTTTATGGATCAACCTACCACTTACATCTTCGGCCCACATCCTCCCCTTCACATTGCATTAAATTCAAATATGGACTCTGCCCTTATCTTTCTGCCAAATCAAAAGCAACTCATGCAAGAAACAGAGGACTGTAATGAGGGTGTAGGGAGAAAGAGCATGGTATCTCTCCACTGGGCCCCCTTCTCATTTTTTCCTGTGGTGAAGAAACTTGGCCATCACCAACTCTTGAACTTCATATCTTTCAAACACTGCTTTCAGAGAGACTTTCTGAACCACTCTCTTAGCCCAAGGAAAGATTTGTATTGACCCAGTTTGGGTCACATGTCTTTCTCTGTACCAGTCCATTGAAATCAAGTGTGGCAGGCACATATGGTATTCCCAATCCTACACCTTACAGTCACTCTTACTGTTTTGTGGTTCACAAGCATTCATTATAAGCCGTATTTATTTTAATTAATTTTTATGTCTATTATCTATCTTCCTAACTGGCATGTAAATTCTACGAGTAGACACATTCTAACTTTTTCAGCATTGTATCCTCAGCACCAAAACAAAAGTTTAGTACATGAGAGCTTCTCAATAAACATTTCTAAATTAACACATCATAAAACCAGCCAAAAATCAAGCCATACATAAAATTCATTAGCCATTAAAAATCATGATTTAGAAAAAATGACTATGGTAAATGAAAAAGAAGTGGTTACATAGCTCTATTCCTAATATAATTTTAATTTATAAATAAGCATGGCTTTAAGATGCTATATCTCAAATGGGACAGGTAAAATCAGGAGAAACTCGTCAGACTATAGAGCCTACAGGCCCTCATTCCATGCAAAGGAAATGAAGAAGAAAACCAAGGCAGAAAGAGGCTGTGCCCCAATGCCACTTGGGTCCCTGATAGGGTTGCCAAATAAAATACAGGATTCTCAGTTATATTTTAATTTCAGATAAACAACAAATGATTTTTTAGTATAAGTATATCTCAAATATTACATACTAAATAATACTGAAACGAAAAACTATTGTTTATCTGAAATTTTAATTTAACTTGGTGACCTGTATTTGCTAAATCTAGCCACCCTAGTCTCTGGGCATCCTGGTACCCACCCAGGGGGCCACAAAAGTCCTGAACTAGCAGTGTGGCATGTTGAGTGAGAGCAGGATACAGGGCCATGCATCTCCCTGGGCTTGAGGTTGATGCAGAAGGAATGCTACAGGAGTTCTTGTATGCTCTCAGGGGCGGATGCAAATGATGGCCATCATCCCTGCCATGAGGAGCTGCAAGGTGACCCTGGAGTAGAAGCTAAGGAGTGAGAAGGCTAGCTCCTGGAAGACCCATGGCCAAAACTAAGCAGATCTGTAGCATGGCAGATCTGAGGTGGGTCTGAGCCAGCAGGAAGAGGACCAACTGACCCCGACCAAGCCAAAAGGAGTACCCCTGAGTCATGCCAGCTTGCAACTCATAACTCACTCTATCACTGTGCCAGCAAAGTCAACAGACATCTTTCAAGAGGTCAGAAGAGTTCCCAGGGACTAGGGCAGATAGATTTAGCAAATACAAATACAGGGCACCAAGTTAAGTTAAAATTTCAGGTAAACTAGATCCGCCCATGGATCCTCCCTAATCACCATGAAGCAAACCTACCAAGAAATTTAAAGCTCAATTTTCACATATCCCAAAACAGTGTTTTAGGCCAAGTTTACCATCTTTCTGCCATAAGTGAAAATGCAAACATCAAAGAAAAGAAAAAACAATAGAAAATAAAGAACATTGCATTTTTTTTTTCATTCTGAATATCTATACACACACATGGAGGAGAGGAGAGAATCTTCTTAGGGAGGGAACTGATCTTGTAAGATGCTTTTCTGGGCCTTTCTTTGGATGTGGTACCCTGAATATGGTCTGAAAAGATAGGATTAAGAAAAGAATTTAAACATTCTGTATATTAAAGTAACCAGAATTTTAGAACTTTCTCCTAAAGACCTAAAGCTTTGAGAGGCCTGGCCAAGGGGAAGTAGATTGTCGTCAAAATCAGGTCCCAGGAATACGAAGCGAAGTTTAGGCCTAAGAAGAAAGAAACCTGTGAGAAACAATTCCTCGCTTAAGATACCAAAAGGATATTTATACACAGCGGTTTCTAATCTTCAATTGTAACTCATTCTTTCTTCTGTTATCAAGGCTACTATCTAAGTCCCCTGATTAACTTCAAGCCTTCAGGAAAATCCACTAAACACAAAATCCTGTGGTAGAGTCACTAGAGACTTAAAGGATCAACAGTGAAAGAATGGGCACAACCCAGATTCTGCAGTGTGCAACCTGCATACCCACACAGGGTAACTCTAACTGACCTAGCACTGGAAATGAAGACACCTCCCTTCCCCAAATGCATTAGAACAAGATGATCCTCAATAGGGAGGGCAAAGAAGACTAAACTGTATTATTACCTGGATTAGAGTGGAATAAAATACATCAAACTGGGAATAGTGATTATCTCTAGGTGTTACAACAGGTGACTTTTATTTATTTATTTTTTTTAGTGCTATTGTGTAATGAATCTATGTTAGTTTGCTGTCCGGGAAAATAATTAGGAATCAAAGAAATAATCGCACAACAGGCAAACAGCAGCAGCGATGGAATGGCTGGCCATGCCCAGCCTCTCATCTTTAGATGCCTGCCAGGGTCTTAGTCAGCTGATGCTCTACCTGCCTTGGTCATGCCTAGCTCAAGAACTGAATTGTCTGAGCTGGTACCTGGAAGGTGCTAGTACTCATAGGAAGGAGAAGTAATGCCCACATGGTGGTTATGGGTGAGTGGGAAGGTGAGACTATGACTGGGGAGACAGACTTAACAGAAGAACCCAGCCAGAATACTTGTGTTTGGGGAACTATGCTGATATTCACTATTGCAGATATTCATTAAACTGCCTCTAAATCTTAAGTAAAATGTCAAGAAATGAGAAGGTGTTTTCATATTTTTATCTAGTACCTCTGTGGAATTTACTTTCATTACTCTTTATAAAAATTTTACATTCCAAAATTAGCAGGTTTTTTAATCATGCAATTTTTCTCTCTAGAAGACCTTAGAGGCTATGTAGTGCTACTTCTTCTCTTTACAGATTGCACACTTGAGCCTCAGAGAGGAGAAAAAATGAGCCCAGGATTACATAGTGTATTAGTCAGGATTCTCCAGAGAAACAGAACCAATAGGAGGTGTTTATATAGAGAGAGATTTATTTTAAGGAATTGGCTCATGTGGTTATGAAGGCTGGCAAGTCCAAAATCTGCAGGGTGGGCCAGCAGACTGGAGACCCAGAGAAGAGACAATGCTGCAGTTCAAGCCAGCTGGCAGAATTCCTTCTTGCCCAGAGGAGATAAGTCTTTCGTGTCATTCAGGCCGTCAGCCGATTAGATGAGGCCCACCCATATTATGGCGGCAATCTGCTTTACTCAAAGTCCACTGATTTAAATATTAATATCATCCCCAAAAAAACTCTTACAGAAACATCCAGAAATATGTTTGACCACATATCTTGGCACCAACCAATTTCATGCAGAAAATTAACCATGACACATTCGTTGTTAGAGGTAGAAATGGAATTAAAACCCAAACCTCCTGATTTTTAGAAAGCTCACTCCCCTCCATCATATGACCCCAATAAGACTCATATTTCTGAAACAACTAAATTCTGTAGTCTTAAACTTTTCAATGGAAAAAGCTGGAGATAGTGAAATGTTATGCTTAACAAATGTATTCATTTACATGCTTTAAGTGATTTTCCCCAGCAATATGGATACCTGGAAACGAAACAAGAAAAAAAAACAAAACAGAATCTAGAGAGGAAAAATCCAAGACCCTCAGCTCTATAAATCCCCCACCGCATCCCTATGCCACCATAAAATAACATTAATAAAATATTTGTGCAACCTTTTGAGAGCCATGGATATTCGATGCAGAATGTTGTGAAATACAAGAGGTATATGCGCCAAACATAAACTCACGAGTTCCTCAGACGGACTCTTCTTGTCATTAATCTGAATGTTGGATTGTTTCCTCATTTAAAAAGGAGCACATTAGAGCTCACATTTTCCACTTTTCTTACATTTCAATTTTAGCACTTTGAATTTTACCTCCTACTGTCCTTTTTTCTTCATTAAAGGAAAAAGAGAGAATGAAAACTTTGAACTTAATACATTGAGAAGGCTATATCATAGGAGACATTCCACCTTACTGCTCTAATTTACTGGAAGAATGTTTTATCAGCTAAAGAAATAAAACTACAACTACTTAAGATTCCCACTACACTTCTACAATAACATCATTGCCATAGCAAACTATAGATTTCAATTTCACTATCACCTTTTTTCAGGACTGAGGTTGTTTAATCCATTTGAAGATCCTAAATATACTGGGAAATATTTAGAGACTGCAGCTAATTAAAATCTAAACAGTTATAAAAATTAACAAGTAACTGTATTCTGTTCAGTCATGAATGTTATCAAGCAGGAAGCAATTTCTGAGATGGACAGACCAATAGCTGCACAAGGACTTACAACCCTGCAGTTATACTTTGTAATAGCCAAAATAATGAGACCTCAGGTTAAAACACCAACCCATTCTGTCTTTAGGATACTGATCTTAGTGAGGCAATGTCTTAGCTTAGGCTGCTGTAACAAAATATTGTAGAATGAGTGGCTTAAACAACAGAAAATTGTTTTCTCACAGTTCTGGAGGCTAGAAGTCCAAGATCAAGGTTCCAGCAGGGTTGATTTCTGGTGAGACTTCTTTTTCTGACTTGTAGATGGCTGCTGAGATCTTGCTCTGTCCTCACAGGGCCTCTCCTCTGTGGAGAGAGTGAGAGAGAGGGAGGGAGAGGAAAGGGGAGAGGAAAGGAGAGAGAAAAGGAAGAGAAAAAGAGAGGGAGAGGGAGACTGGGAGAATGGGAGGGACAGAGGGGGAAAGGAAGGAGGGAGGGAGGAGAGGAGGGGAGGGAGAGAGATATCTGGTATCTTTTTATAAGGACACCAGTCCTATCAGATTAAAGTCCCACCCTTATGATCTCATTTAATCTTAATTACCTCCTTAAAAACTCTATCTCTAAATAGTCTTATTGGGGGTTAGAGTTTCAATGTAGGATTTTTGAAGAACACAATTAAGTGCCCCTAACAGGCAATATTTACCTACCCAAAATGTCTTTTTCTGCTGTTTAAACTTATGCAGAGGTTTTTTTTGTCTTTTCCTCTTCCTCTCTCTCTTCTGCAATTTCTCTTCCTCCTCCTCCCCCTCTTTCTTCTTGTTTCTCTATTATATACAGGTTCTTTCCCATACCACATAAGCCTCATGGTAAATTAGAAAATATTTTTTTTCTGTTATTTTTCAATGCATTGCGTATTTGGGATCTTTTCTTAATGCAAAGAGAATGGTTCACGATTAACTCAAAAGAACCTAAAACATACTTTTCTTAACAGTCCCAAGAATTAACATTTGCTCTGACCAGCTCCAACTCAACATGGCAATAAAAACACCAGTGGGAAGACTTATCATACCTGATTTCAGGGGATTTACTTCTTACACGTATTTAATTTAGGCAAATTCAACAATGCACACTCATGTTACATTGTCAGTAGACATACTCTCTATCCAATGTGATCCCTAAACACAAGCCACTCAGTATATCTCGTATTCAACCAAAGAAATAGCAACGTATCCTGACTAGGGAGGAAAATTTGACCATGGACAGATTTATTGACAGACAACATAAGATACGCTAAGACATCCATGCTATGTTTGATGGGCAACTTAAAATGTTTTCAAAATTAACTTGACTTTACATGATTTTTGCCTAATGATCTATTTTCAAACCTAACTCCTAAGATTCAAATTTAAAATGTATCACAACAAAGTTAAGGAAGAAAGGGAAAGTTCAACTGACCAGGCCCCAAAAGTTGAAAAAATCACCTAAGTAGAGGGAAGAAAGGAACAGCATTCCAGGCAGAGGGAACAGTATAAGCAAAGGCATGGCAGCAAGAATGTGGTGAGAATGTCCTAGGACGGGCTTCTCGAAAAAATGTGTTCAGAAATCACCCAAGAACTCATTAAAATGCAGATTCTCCTGTAGTGGCGCTGGGTGGCTCCTGAGATTCTGCATGTTAACAAGTTCACAGGTGGCACTGATGCTGCTGTTCTGGGAGCCTCGTTTAGAAGAAGGTAAAGGAGATAGATTGAAAAGGTGTTTATCAAAAAGTATCAAGAAAAAGGCAAGATCGTTTGCTGAGGTCAGTTTAAATAGGGCCTTGAAAAGCAGAGCAAGTCGTTGGACGCATGATAAGTTATTACTCTTGAAATGATCAGAGGAGTAACACTAAGTATTAGCAGGAAAGTGTTAAGCGTATTGTCTCGTGGAGCTATGCAGGGAACAAGCCAGGAAAGAACATTTGTAGTTAATTAATATAGAAGGTTGGAAGAATTTGCCACTCAAGGAGAAAAATTCCATTAAAGAAGGCAAAAATATTAGAGTTAAGAACAGCAAAAGCAGCCCACTCTATGAGATTTCATTATAATTTTATGTTCAAAGGCCCTAAAATAGGTGATAATCTATTTCTTAATAATCTCTGAACAAACAATTATAATAATCTCTCTCCAAAGTTTGAAAAATATCGCATTTATATATTAGAAATATTGAATTGCTTTTCCAGAAAGCACTTCAAAGAAACACCATAATGGGAAAATATTTATACACTACTTTGACTTAAAACCTAAGAATCTCTCCTAAGGAAAAGACAACATTTATGAAATTAACCATAATGGCAGAGAAAATTTGTGCCAAATAAAGACTTATTTTACCTTGTATTCTATGCCAAGAACAACATATGTAGGACAAAAAAGTGCAAGACTAAAATCAGATTTCTGTCTTGATTTCACTATCAATTGCTTGGCAGAACTGCTTCGTGAAAAGCTGATTGGTACTTCAAGGTACATTGTTTGGGTCCAGCTCTAGATAAAGATAAACATTCAGGCTTCCAGGGACTGGAATCACAAGAGTGACTAGCAAAGTTCATAGGAACCGAAAGACCCTGGTGCCAATTAAAAACCATACATCCCATCACAGCAAGGAGGGAAGCTACTGAATAATTGAATAATCTCAGCCATTCCAAAGGAGAATAAACAGATGATGGCATGATCCCGTGGAGACTGGATGGAGTTATGTGCATTAGAGTGCTCTATATTCTCTTCCTACTTTGATTAATTATCCAGCTGTGCAACTGTCATTATCAAGGATATCTCTGAATCATGTGGCTTCGACAGTAACCAAATCTGGTTATTCCATTCTTTTTGATTTTCCTCACGTGGGTAAGCACCTTGCTGTTAGGAAGAGAGTTATCTCGTATGCCACTTGAAACAAGCAAATGATCCATTCACCACAGACAACAATGGGTCAGACAGTATCGTCGATAGGCTTATACAGAGGTACACTTGATAGATGAGAGATATACGCCCTTCTACAAATTGATTTTCTATTGGAAAAGTTGGGGAACGCCAGACTTGAGATGAGAATGAGTCATTTTTAAATCTCATTTGCTTGCTTATTTATTTACTTGTACTAGAAAACTGCACTCCCATCCCATCATTCTAAAAGAGACTTAAACCTGTGGTTGAGAATCGATATGGTATTTATTTTAAAACTATTGTAATTTTCAAAGGATCCAGGGCTTAAGCCAAAGAAAACCATTTGAAATTGTAGAATTTCCACCTTTTCAACCACTCATGGGAGTAAAGAAAGACATGGGGGAGGAGAGAGAAGGAGGCTCTTGAAATACTGTCATGTCAATAGCTGCCTATTCTACCCTTTCTTAGTGGCTCTTACCAAGGTGACCATATTATCTCGAGTGAGTCAAGACCTTTTTGCCCAAGTCTATCCACTGATTAAATCAGGCTTCCAGGGAAGCAGAACAATAATAGGGAAGAAACAGAATATTCACCAGTATTTCATCTGTTCCCTACGTTTCCCAGCCCTCTTGCAGTTAACGAGGACTATGTGATTAGCTCTGGCCAATGAAATGTGAGCAGATTAATGCGAGTCACATCCAGGCAAACATAATAAAAACCTCATGCAACATTCTCTCTTCTTCTGCTCATGTTCCAGAAGGTGCAGCTATAGACCGTGGCCCTTCAGCCTGGATCCCGGATTCAATATGTAGAACCAAGGCCCCTTGCCAGTTTATCTTGTAAATATATCATGAGCAAGAACTAAACCTTTGTTTGCTTGAGTCTTCCTTCTCATCTCTAGCAGGGGAAACTTTATTCATCCTTCGAAGTCAATCTCAAATGCCACTTCTTCCATGGAATCTCTTCAGATAGTAATTCCGAAAGCATTTTGAATCTCTATTTTTTTAATATCTACCTCATTTTTCCTAATATAACTGAAAGTCTGTAAAGCATAGCTCAGACTCTGTGACCACATGTACCAGAATTCAGATATCAGCTTCAGCATACGTAGCTGTTTTTGCCTTACGAACTGCCCCAAACCTCAATTTTCTCACCTATAAAATGGGGTTAATGAGAGATGTCATGAGATTTAAATAAGATGCAAATGAAGAACTTGGCACAGGGTTTGATGTGTAATAAGACATGCATAAACCATTCAATTAAGTATTTTTGTGAACTGGTCCTATGAACTTACAAGATTATAAGGGCCTTATATATAGAGATGATATGTTCATCTACTTTCCATCTTCCACAATACCTGGAATAGGGTCTCATACATAATAGCTATTCAGTCAATGTATGAGGAATGAATGAACTAAAAAAAAAAAAAAAAGAACAAAATAAATCATTAAAATGAAAAATACATACATATATAATTTCTCTAGGAAGCAAAAAGGAAGAAAAGTGAGAAAGTTAAAAAATAAGCAATGGACAAATTTTAAATAAATCCAATCGATTTGGGAAATGGAGATAGATGTAATCTATGTTTATAGGAGGCCATTTTTAGAGATGACCTTAGGTACAGAAAGCCAAGTTAATCATACTCCTCTATTCACAACATGTCATTTTTATTCTTCTGGTTTTTATAATGTTTCAATGAAGAATTTACATTTTCAATTATATTCATGGAAGATATCAGACATAAGTGTGCTCTAAATTCTTCATAAGAAATCACTGTGTATGACCAAGTTAGATTTTATATTGCTAAATAAAGTAAAAATAATAACAATAAATAAATAAAAATAAAACAGTGGCCTTGGGGAATAGGCCAGGTGTTGTTATATTTAGAAATATCTCTTAAGTGTATAAAAGTGTTTCTCTTATTGGAACAGGTTTTCACCTTCCTGAAACTTCCCTCATAAACCGGTCCTCAAAAAATGGGGTTTTGCTCATGATATCACTTATATGTGGTGTATAAATCTAAAAGCAGCAAACAAACAAGACAACAGAGACTCACGGACATTGACAATAGACTAGTGGTTACCATAGGGTGGAGGGGAGAGGGAGGAGGGAGGTAGATGGGGTAAAAGGAGTCAAATATGTGGTGACAGAAAGAAATCTAACTATGGAAGATGAACACACAATACTATGTGTATATAAATATGCCTTACTGTTAAATGGCACACCTGAAACTTACTGGATTTTGTTAACCAATGTTACCATAAAAACAATAAATAGATGATAGATGATAGATAGATAGATAGATAGATAGATAGATAGATAGATAGATAGATAGATAGATAAAGAGGTTTTGTTCCTCTACATTTTTAAGCAACAGCGACATCATGTGGCCACTCTGGTAGTTAGCTAGTCTTCTCTCCCAACAGCATTTCCCCAAGGGAGACATTAATAAGAATACTTCTCTCCCTTAGGAACAAATTTTTTCAAAAAACGTTCAGTGAATAGAGTGCAGATTCGATGTTTAAGCTAGGCACATTGGTCTGTATCTCTACTCAGTCTTATCTAGAGGATCATCTTGTCACTAAACTCTTAAACAGACACAGCCTATTCAGAGACTTCGTCTCTACAACCACATCAACCCAAATCAAGTTTGATACACCATTCGAACTGGATTCAGTAATAATCACACATTGTATGTGTGTGATCTTTTCCTATTATTGTCATAAGCCTCCCAGACCAAGTCAAGACCCTTTGTTTTGCATTCATATGGCTCCCTATAATGCCTTTTGCAGAATTTATCACAAACGTATGATCACTCATGTAAGGCTCCTCCTCCACTAAACTGGAATGCTCCATGAGGGTAGGTGCAGAAGCTTTTTGCTTACTCTCGTTTCTGCAGCCTCTGCCTCTCACTAGTAGGTGTTTATCTATTCACTCAACAGATATTTACTGAGTACTGTTGTAGGTGCTTCAGATTTTTCAGTGAACAAAACAGTTCTTCCTCTCATGAAGCTTACATTCTAGTTGAAGTCAGACAATAAACAAATAAGATGGGAGATGGGAGTAAATGCTATGGAGAATAGGTAGTACTGATGGTAGGGTGCTACTTTGTGTTGGGTGCTCAGAGAAGGCCTGACTAATAAGTTGATGGCTAAGCAGATACCTAAAGGGAGGGAGCCAGTTATGTGATTAGTAGGAGAAGCTCTCTAGAAACTTGAACTTGAACTTAGGATGGGGGGAAAGAAGAAAGGAGGGAAAGAAAAATTCAGATGTTATTGGACAAGGACTGAGAAGACTTGGGTTCTTATCCTGAATCTTTTACAACTTGCAATGCAATCTCAGGCCTTCTTTTCCCACTCTGAACCTCAATGAAGAATTTAAATAAGCAGTAAAGTCTCCATCAATTTTAAAACTCTCTATCATGAAATATCAGAGATTGTAACCTTTAGTGTCATTTCGTGTGTGTGTGATCAATTTTCCAAAGCAATTCCAGGCATTTGTGTATCTTTCAAGAGTGATCACACACACACACACACACACACACACACACACACACACACACACACACACCCCGCTACTTGCTCTCTATTTAAAAGAAATTGACGTGAAGTCTATGGGTTTAAGGATTGATTGGTCTCACACCAAGATGTGCACTTAGAGATTTGTCATTATGTGCCCAAACACAGTAATTGTTAAAGGATCCTGGGCTGCAATTTGGCCCTAAGAACCATTCAGGTGAGGGTAAAGTGAATGGTTAGCTTCCAGATATCAGCACCTGTTAAGTACAAGACATTTTATGAAGAAATAAAGCTGCATGAATGCCTGATAACACAATGACAGATACATACGACATAATCCATACATAACATACAATAAATACAATAACACAGAGAGTATAAAAGCCAACTAAAGGGCTTCGAGCCTAGAATGGATCCTCGGTAATGTGTTTCTCCATTTTCATCAACACTCTCACATGCAGAGCCAAGTACAGACAAAGGGATTGATTCTGTGTTGGATGAGTATCAAAGGATTCCTCATCAAGATTATAGGAATCAATAAACATCCATCTGCCCAAAAATGTCTTCTTCACTGGACCATCACTTTGCCTTAATGTCACCAGTTAGAGGTTCATTCCTTGGGCTGTTATTTTTCCTAGGAAATTCCTATTAAAATGCAAGGATGTTCCCAGAAGAAGCTACCCATTCCACTTTTGTCACAAATACCTCAGGAAGAATAAGCAAAATTAGAAAGAGACATGAAGCCTTGGACAAAAGTGCTAATGTGGGGAGGCAGAACGAGATCGTGAAGCAATGCAGGAGGAAGATCAAGGCGAGAAAGCGTAAGTGTCATGTGGTGAGTTTCTGCTATGTACGCCAGGCTCTATAGCTTGAGTCTCTACTTCTTATGCATGGTAGATCATATTGACCCCATTATTACAGATGAGAAAACTGAGTTTGCCTGAAATGCACAGTTGGTTACAGAACTGGGGATCTATCGCAAGTCCACAGCCTCCCCAATGTGCCAGGGGCACTGGGCACCTCAAAGAGGAGGAAATATTAAAATGAAGAGGAGGGTGAAAGGGATCATAAAGAAATAGAAAACTTGACCAGTCTGCCATTCTGTCTTGCTCCCTGC
This sequence comes from Pteropus vampyrus, assembly GCF_000151845.1. Taxonomy (NCBI): domain Eukaryota; kingdom Metazoa; phylum Chordata; class Mammalia; order Chiroptera; family Pteropodidae; genus Pteropus; species Pteropus vampyrus. The sequence continues at coordinate 3,665,562 of NW_011888836.1, forward strand.
CCCATGCCTGAGCAATGAAGAATTATGAGTACTCCAGGAAGCAGCAGGCACCTCTGAGGCAGCCATGTGTGTGTTAAACAGAACAACTTGCCATAGAACATTCTGGAATAGTGTGGTCAAAGGTAGTCAATCCCTAAATAAGAAACTGAACAGTATTGTGAACAAAGAGTGAGTACAAATAGCAACCTCATCACTTCTGGGCTGTGAAGCCTTGGGCATGACACTTAACTTCTCAGAGCCTCAGTTTCCTCTTCTGTAAAATGCGACAAATGGAAACCTAGCTGGGTTGTGTGGTGATGAAATTATATCAAGCCAAGCTCAGTGTCTGACATACAGAACATATATCAATGCACGTGATCCCATCTCTCTTTCCCTCAAAGAGAAATCAGTAAACTAGGGAAAACTGAGCTCATTATAGCCATCTCACTTCCTCTCTCACTGCCCCGTGAGCTATGCCTGATTCTGCTCCCAGGTTCTGCTCATAAGAGCGGAAGATCTGCTGGTAATCTTATTTGATGGAATTATCACTCCATAGAGTGGCGTATGTTCATACAGGCCCATCTGAAAGTGGAACTTCTCCTCAACTATGGCATTTGTGCCACCCTCAGAGAGAGCACCCAAAACATCTGGGCACAAGATGAGTTAAGAAGCATTCCAAGGTTTTACTAGATTGAGGAATGGCAGCAAGGGGTGTTAAAGAACTGGAAATCTAAGACAAATCTTTCCTAGTTGGTTAGAGCCCATAGTGATACAGCTGACCTTGTAATATGACACATATAATCTGGCCACTGGGACAAGATCATAACTTCTCATGTCCCTTAAAAAAAGGTCAAGGATCCTTGACTCAAGAGCTAGAAGATAGCTCTGCTCTTGACCTTTGTTTTCTATCTTCGTCCCACTCCTTTGGATTTATTTATTGAGTATCTAGTACATAGTAAGCACGCAATAAACACTTGGTTAATGAATTACAAATAAATTCAATATTGGATGGATGGATGGATGGGTGGATGATAGATGAATGAACAGGTATACGGATAAACGAATTTTAATCTACATAGTTATACTCCTACCAATTTTGAAATAGAGATTTTTTTTAATTAGGCTACATGCATTCACACAACAAACAAAGAGATTTGCTGCAGTGCTGTGCTTGCGCTTGCTAACATTTTGCTCACCAGTGGGAGTACATATCCCAACATCCAAGTTAGTTATTCTCATACCCTAAAATCCTCTAAGCCTCATAGCTTGACTGGATAACACAGCCATGTCAAAATGTAGCATCCCAAAGAGAAATAAGATTCCACTAGTGTTAATACGATATCCCTGAAAGAAGAATGCATTTATTTCTTGAAGTTAGAGATGGATGCACGGATATTGGTTACTTTATTGTTGTTCTTCAAATTGTCCATATATGATTTATATACTCTTTTGTATGTATATTTAAAATATATATTTATGTATTTTAAATTTTTTAATAAAAGAAAGGTAAGGAGAGGGTTAACACCGTCTTGAGCCTCTGCAGAAAAGAATAAATCTTTAACCTAAGGCCTCAGGCCTTCACTGTGGTGGGCAGCTCCTCTGATGGCAGAAGCACAGTGTGGTGCCCAGACGAACAAGTAGACAATGAAAGAAAGAGATCTTGTGATCTTTACATCCTTGGATAGTCTTGAATTCCACACAGCTGTTTCTGGACAAAGGGACATTCTGGAAGTGGAGTCTTCTCCCGCGGGATTGATCTTCTTGTCCTTTATTATCTAAGAGTGGCAGGTCTTTGGCGCCAATGATGAAAGCCAATTCACAGGCTGCGGTGGACAGAAAGGCTCTTTATGATTTTCAAGTGTGTGAGGAGGCAGGCAGGGGCAGGCGCCCTGGCACTCCTGCAACCCCACTCAGATCTCAGGGGGCGCTGTGCAGTTCAGCTCCACCCCACTGACCTTAGAAGGCCCCAACAAGCCACTTCAAGGAGATTACCTCGTTTCTATTTTGCAGCTTTTTCTGGGTTTCCACAAGGTGGTTGTCTAGACATAACACATACTGGCAGTTCATCTTAATAGGAAGCAGAATGAAACAGCCTGACAAAATCTCCACCCAAAGGAATTCACAGTAGATGCTTTCAGAAGGTCCAAGGCTCCCTTAGCCAGACACCCCTGTGAAAGAATGCAGGAAGGGGTGGGGGAGCAATCCACAGGGTTGGGGGAGGACCAAACATATGCAAATTCTAACCAAGAAGAAACACTTTTTTCTATTGGCATCTCTGTCCATGCTTTTGTGGATTGCAATATTCCAAGTGAAAAAAAAAAATTCTTAAGTAAAAATTATCTCGTTTTAGAATTATTTTTAATTTTGAGTGGATCATTGACATTTTTGTATATTTGAAATAAACCAAACATTCAGTGCAGTGACCTCATATAGGACATGTCATCAATTATCCCTACGCCACTCCCAAGCTGAGCCACTACCATAGCCACACAAACTGTAAGATTATCAAACTCTCACAAACTCATCTTTTTCTTCCCTCTCCTATCTGACACATCTATGTATTTCTGAATGGGGTGTATTCATTTGCTATGGCTGCTATGACAAGTATCATTAACTGGGCAGCTTAAAAGACAGACATGTACTGTTTCACTGTTGTGGAGGCTAGAAGTATAAAATCAAGGTGTCAGCAGGGTTGGTTCTTTCTGAGGACTGTGAGGAAAGGGTCTGTTCTAGGCCTCTCTCCCTGGCTTATAGATGGCTGTCTTCCCTCTCTGTGTGTCTGTCTCTTTGTCCAAATTTCCCTTTCTTATAAGAACACCACTCATATTGGACAAGAGCCCATCCAATGACCTTTTTGACTTCATAGCTCAGTAAAGATCCTATCTTTAAATAAGGTCACCTTCTGAGGTACTGGGGGTGGGGACTTCAACATATGAAAGGGGAGGAAGGGGACATAATTTGAGCTATAACATAGAGCTTTGCTAAAGTCTCTTTTCCGAGTAGTGATCGGTACATCTAGGACAGAGCAACTTCAGTGCTGGATGCTGTGTAAATACAGAGAGGCCTGTGCTCAAAGCAGTCACATGCTCAAGAGGATGTGCTCTACAAAGCACCACAGAAAGGTGTGGATTTGATTAAAACACAAAAAGAAACAAGAAAGTTTCTTCTCAAAGCAAGATAAGATATTGTTTTATAGTGTGTATCAAGCCACAGAGGTTATATGTGTGTGTGTATGCGAGAGAGAGAGAGAGAGAGAGAGAGAGAGAGAGAGAGAGAGAGAGAGAGAGAGAGATAAAGCAAATCCATTTCCTTATCGCACTTCCTTGAAGGATGCTATTTTTCTTTTCAATTGTCTTTGAGTTTTACAGTTTTCGTATTTATCCATAAATCCATGAGCCCTATAAATCCATAAATCTAGCGAGGCCTATGTTTAATCCACACCATGATTATTTAGCAATGCAAACAGCATATTCTATATTCTTGAGATGTCTAGGAACTAATAACAGGTTATAATCCCCCATCACATATTCATCAGGGAATGAGGGACTAGGTATGGGGAATTTGGTCACTTTGGATCCTTCCTCAACCTATCCTTCCTTTTCTGTGACTCTTTTTTAAGTGGTATAATAAATGCCTGGCAAATAAGTAACCATAGAGAAGCAAGTGATATCAGTTTATAGTTTCAACTTTATTGAGCATTCAAACCAGGGCTGATGTTCAACAGCCCATGGGCATAATGCAGCCCCTGTTCTCTTCCCCCGTCCCCGCCCCGAGGGGAACCTCTGTGCAGCATAAGGGACAAAAGGCTGTCTACACTTCCAGGTTGGAATCCCAACCAGGAAGTCACCTGCCCTAGTAGAACCAAGATAAAATTAGTGGGCTTGTCTTTCTTTTTGAGGGTTCTTCTGGCTTTTAGTTCCTGGTAATCTAAGAAAAGTTAGAGTTCATCTAAAAAAAAAATAACCAGAGTGATTAAAACTCAATATTATGTCATCTGAGAAGGAGTTGAAGGAACTAGCTTGGAGAAGACTAAGGAGGAAATTTTAAAGAACTGTCGGAGACAAGAGATTGCCGATTAGTACTGATAGGAGTTGTCAGTATAAGGTCATTGTTTCAAACATGAACTGTCTATACAACCTCCGTCTAAGTAGTGAGCTTCCAGTCATTGAATGTGGAAAGAAACGCCATTCCACACAATGTAGTGTCATTCCTAAGAGCATGGGCTTTTGATATTTGAATCCTGGCTCATATCTTTCTAGCTATGAGACCTTAGATAAATTAAGTTACCTCTCTGAGCCACAATTTCCTCATGTGTAAAATGGCAGCCACTGTCTCTAGCAAGTGGTAGATTCTCAATAAATATTAACGCACTCCTACCTGTTCCACTTCTTCCCTCAATCCTTTCCTTAGAGTCACAGATCCTAGAAACTCTAATTTTTGTTCTCATTGAACAAACTGTGAGAACCCAACATCTCAGCCTGGTTGTTTAGCTTTGCACACAAGAACAAAATCCACCCTAAAATTCCCCTCGGTAACTGAGTAATAAACACAGGGCACGGGTTTACCACCACTGTTCTTTCTCTCCTACCCAAAGGGAACCAAGATTTGAGCACCAGTTATCGCATAAAACATTCAACTCCATCTTGCTGGTAGTTTTAACCATGCTTAAATATTTCATAGAGAACATTTTTCTTTGAAACATTCTCTTGTCTCGTTTTTTTTAAAGAGAGTGACCTGAATTAATGTGGAGAGACTAGAATAAATAGCAGAAGGAAATACCAGGAGAGCTCTAGTGCTAAAACAGTCAAACACTGTTTAGGATTCTGTTTGTTTGCTTGTCCATATATGTTAAATGTCCCAGTACCTCAGAGATATGCATAGGTGCTTATTTGTTTAAAGAGGCAATACTGAATGGGTGCTTATGTGTTTAAAGAGGCAGGATTTTCACACATATTTTCAACTTTTCTCTAGGAGTAGATTAGATTGCTGTTCGAAAATATTTACTCCCTGTCTTCCTCCTCCAAGGCAGTAGACTTCCCCACCTTTCCACTTGGGGTTTTGGTCACAGGACTTGCTTTATCCAATAAAATGCAGGTAGACACAGCAGGGTGCCCATTCCCAGCCTGTTCTTAGAGGCAGCACACGTTACCACATGCCCCATTGCCCCTCTGCCAGTGCCCTGAGAAGAGCATCCTCATCAGATTGCTGCTGCCCCTCTGCCTGAGTTTCAGAATGAATACTCATGAAGCAAACCTGAGCCCAACTCACAGCCCAGAGTCAACCTCGGTTAGACCATCATTTGAAGCGGAGCCACCCAACAAGCATAGCCCCAATCAACCAACATGCAGAACATGAGCAAAAAGAGTTATACTTCCTCTCCACTTGGGCAAATCTCACATTCTTCTAATTATTACTTGTACCATATGATATAGATTTAACTACATAAGAAAGTGGACAGTATATTTATTATATGCATGTACAATATGAGTATATGTTTGTAAATGTGTGTGTGCATACTGTAAGCCAGTGTAAATGAATCAGGAGTCTTCACTAGAATTAAATGACAAATTTTTATTCAAGGGTCTTAGGAAAGTAAATTGCAATTCATGATACACTACCAGGCAATACCCAGAATGTTCCAAAGAAGAAGTTGAGAGATTTTACAGTAAAAAGAACAGCATTCTTACCTTTTAGATTGGTCTAAGATGGTGATCTTGCAGATTTCCACTGGCCTGGACACGTGAACATTCTTATCTAAGTTCTTAAGAGTTATCTATGCTATTTATACATCTCCAGGCATTTTTGGAAAGTTCAAAATTTTAAGTTCCCAGGCTAAAGTGAAATAAAATTTGTTCATCATGTTTCAGTTGGTCCTAATTTAAGTAATTTGTTAGCTTGGCTATGGTGATTCCATCGTGTTCCTTCACTCTTTTCTTAATACAATACGGTCTGTTTAGACATAACACTCCAGATGTCAAATGTGTGGGCTTTCCACACCAACCATTTCTACCATTCTCTGCGGACACTGCAGAGAATTGTGGTGGACACCAATTTAACTCAATTTTGACACTAACTACCCAGAATTAACACATGTCTAACAGCTTAAGTGTCCAGTCCCACAACACTTCCCCCACTTCAGATGCCAACCATAAGAAGTGGCTTCTCAGGTTACCATACTTCTGTTCAACTTGGTTACAAATGAAGGGTTCCCACAACTTGCTCCTCAGGTTTGATAATTTGTTATAACAGCTCACAAAACTCATGGAAACACTTTATTTATTATTATTTGTTTATTATAAAGGATATTATACAAGATACAAATGAACAGCTAAATGAAGAGCTATAGAGAACAAGGTCCAAGAGGGTCCCCAGCACAGAAACTCTGTCCTTGTGAAGTTTGGGATGTGTCACTCTCCCAGAAAATTAATGCGTTCACCAACCTGAAAGCTCTCTGAACTCCCTATTTAGGATTTTTATGGAGGATCCATTACTTATGCGTGATTGATTAAATCACTGGCCATTGATGACTAACTCAATCTTCAACCCCTCTTCCCTCCCTGCAGGTCAAGGGCAGAGCTGAATGTTTCAACCCTCTAATCACATGATTAGTTTCTCTGATGACTGGCAACCATCCCGAAGCCCACCAAGTGTCACTTCATTTGCATAAACTCAGGTATGGTTTTAAAAAGGGCTTATTATGAATAACAAAAATTCTCTTTTCATCCTTATCACTCAGGAAATTACAAGAGTTTTAGGAGCTCTTTGTGAGGACTAAAACCAAATATACATTTCTATACACATATATAGTTATAAATATAATAAAGAAACTTTCAGGTAAAGGACAATAGCCTGGAATGAGATCCACAGAAGAGAAAACAGGCAGCTCCCTGGGATATGGATGATAGTGCTCAACACAGTGAGCAGTTAACCTGACCCATTCTCATTTCTCCCAAAAAAGTCAGGTGTGAGGGTGAAAGCCCAAGACCGAGCTACGATCCAAAGTAGCTGTTGAATCGACCAATTGTTGAAAGTCCATTTTCTTCAGTGACCTTAATGGCCCTACTGTTTGGATCATGTGTGTAAATCTCAATACATGGATTTTTGCAGTTAAACCACACTGGAATCCACAGTTTGGGGGAGTTAAATCCCAGATCTATCACCATTATTAATTAACATGGATTGCCTGTCCACCCAGGGATGGCCATAGAATTCAGAGGCTGAGTCCCTGGGATGACTTCGAGCAGTTGCTTAACCCCTGGGCATCAGGGATCAGGGTCTACAACCTCAGTAAATGCACTGATTGTATAAAGTGCTTTTGCTTCCAGGCCCGTGGGTCTTTCTCACTCATTTGAGACTAAGAAGAAAATCAAACCACTGCTGCTCTATTGCTGTTGCTGGAGAATGTGTAGATTCAAGAGATGGTGCAGGCCCCCAAAGGACAGATTGGCTGGAAACCACCAGGAATCCCACATGGCCGTACATGGGAGAGAAAGCAGGATTTACATGTGGGCAGGGCAGGGACCAACAGTGCTCTGACACTGTGGAGATGTGGTCTTTATGGGTTGGGGTCCTTCCTCAGAGTGAATATCCAAATTCAGGGCAACAGAGCTGAAATGAGGAGCACTGTGATGTTTGAAGAAAAAGCGAAACATTGAGAAAATGGTGATAAGGGGGTGGAGGCGTCAAAATGTGCTATTTACTACCTACATTTAGCTTTTGTTGAAATAAGCAGGAGTGCTGGAGTTCCTATGGCATGCAAACAAAATGGAAAACAAACAAACAAGCCTCACTGACATTTAACAATATCATAGCCAGTATATAGCTGTTGTGAAGAAAAGGACTGTCAGCGCCAAGCTGATCGAGAAGGGAAGGTTCGATGGTGAGATGCCCAGCTGGAGGAATGCGCAAGAGGCAGACATGAGAATGAAACAGCAGGCACCAACTTTATTGCGCAGAGCACAGTTCTATTGGGGGAAGTGCAGTCTATTGCATGGGGCGCTCCGTATTGCATGCACGTCTTGTGCTCCCCTTTTGCTCTCTTTCTGCTCTCCCTCTGACCACATGACTCCACACATAGCAGAGTACAATAGTGGCATTCAGCCACACATGTGTAATACATTAAGCTGAAGTATGTTTACATATTTTAGGCACAGGCTCCCTACTACACTAATGTAACATTCTAAATCCGAGGTTCTATTCCTAGCCGCGGGCCTGGATCACAGCCAGACCTTGGACCAGCCAGACTTTGAATTCAGCCAGGCCTGGCACCCCACAACCCTCAGTTTCTTCTGCCACAAAATATAGGGATCTTATCTAAAGGTCATTCACTAACTGACCTGCCTGAAAGGGGGGAAAATAATACAATAGCAATGTGCATATCTGGAAAAACAGTGACATTAGCAAAATATATTTATTTTCTATTGCCGCATAATAAATTATCACAAATTAAGTGGCTTAAAAAAAACACCCATTTATCAACTTGTGGTTCTGCAGGTCAAAAGTCCAGCCTTCCCTATGTTACTAATCGACTAACCTGGTAAACAAACTAACATTAAAGTGTTCCTTGGTTCAGGTATCAGCACCTTGACCATCATATCTGACTTTTTAACAAGAGCTCTGACACAAGGGAATTAAAAGGTTGATGGACGAGAGAGAGGTTGGACTTCAAATTGACTCTAAGATGCCCATTGGTAAAAATTTCAAGCACTTTGGCAAACTGGCACAGAAAATATAGTATTAGACCTGAGAGGCTTCGGGGCATCCCTCAATCACACACAGAGTATTCTCCCCTCTCTGGATGAGGTCTACCCTGACTGTATAAGATTATTATCAGGAAGTAAAATATATGAAGACTTGAGTTTCATTCACATCATCCACTATCTGCCCAGCATGGACAATGGAGTAGTCAAAGGATTCCAGCAGGCAATATTGTCCTACTCTCTGCTTCAGACATTCACATTCACACAGAGTAGAGAATGTTCTGGCCACTTCTCAGGCTTGCAGTGTGCCTGCTCAAAAACTGGGACAGATGATTTAATGTGCAAGCCAACCTAAGGAATCTGTTTTGGGGATAGAAGCTTCAGACAGCATTCCATGGTCATCAAATACCTGAGTCTTGCTCAATTCCATGCAGCAGGTTTGGAGGGTAGCAGTTGGCATTTGTAATCTGTCCACAGGCCAGGCCTATCTGCTATGTCCGTAAATAAGCCATCCTCTAAAATAAGTGATCTCCTGGTTTCCCATTGAAAAGATTCAGAAGAAAAAGTTTGGGCCAATTTAAATATACATTTTTTTTTTTAATGCACAAAAGTTCAGGGATATAGTTGTTACAGAAAATGTGAACTTCTAATGTATAAATTATAAATTTACATTCCCACACAGCCTAAAGATCACATTATATAAAATACATTAATTTGGGATGTGACTTGTTTCCATTCTCACATACTGTCTTAGCTCAGGCTGCTATAACAAATTATAGACTGGGTGGTTTAAGCAACATTTATTTCTCACAGTTCTAGAGGCTGGAAAATCCATGATCAAGGTGCCGGCAGATCAGGGGGCCTGCTTCCTGATTTGCGGATGGCCATCTTCTTGCTGTGTCCTCTCAAGGAGAGGAGCAGAGACAGGGGCTAGCTCTCTCATGCTCTTCCTGTAAGGGCACTAAGCCCTACTTTCATGCCCTAATTCCTCCACCTCCTAACACTGGCACATTAGTGCTGAGACTTCAAGCACTAACACATGCCATAAAACATTTTATCAGACTCTTCACGTGTATTTTTTATGTCAATGTAATCTCTATCATGAGAACACCTTTTTGTGTCGTCTAACCTGGTTGAATATTTTTGAATCTCTGTTTTGTGCTGTCTCGGGAAATTTCAATTTAAGTCACAAGTATTCTTGGTATGAAAATAGGAATAACGTTTGGTATTCGTGATCCCATGCCATAACCATTGCCTGCATAGATAGCCTCTAAAGTGGTTTTTAAAAGACTTTTACAACATCATCCAAAACTTGTTATTGTGAACTCACTTCATTCAGGACTCTGCTCAAATGTCTTCTCAGGGTGACTTTCTTTAATCGCCCTTTCTAAATAAGACCCTCCACCATCAGCTATATCCACCAGCCGCTTTATTTTTCTTCATAGAACTATCTTTTGAGAACTTGCATTCCCTACAGGGCAGAAATCGTGTCTCTTCTATTACCATCTATCCCCTCTTCTTCAGATAATGTCTAGTACGTAGAGATACTGTTACGTACTTTTAAATTTAAAAAAAAAAGAATTTCAAGAAGGAAAATACTAAATTATTTTAAATTACATTAAATTATTTGACAAATTAAATTTTATCGTTCATGTATGTTTTATATATCGTATTTATTTTATATGTAAAATTATATAAACATGAAAGTATAAATTTTTATATAGAGTATATATATAGCTCCATTGAGCAAATATACAGCATGTAAAACTATCATTAATTAAGGTCACTTTAGGCTAATATGTGTTCTCTAAATCATATTTTCATGGAAAAAAATAATTTTAAGAATTCATTAAGACAGCACCCTGTAAGAGGAAGAGATTGGTGTCTCTTTTTATCTGAGTCCCATATGCAGGTGCCCAGCAGTCATTTCCACACCATGAAAATCCCATTTCCCAATCCTCTATTTTATCTAAGTGTTCTGCTCCCTCAACTTTTATGACGCATTTTTTTTCTATCTCCGTAAACAGTTCTTTTATGATTCTTTTTTACATCTGTCCCCTAAACACAAAAGCCTTCTGTTGGCCTTTGTCTAATCAGCCTTGAACTTTTTAAAATTTATTACAACATATAGAGATTGCTCCTCCTTGGCCAGTCTTTCTAACCTCCCCACAGATGTGCTTCCTCCTAAAGTCACATCTCCTGCTTCTGGCCGTTACCAGGCAACGTCCTGACCTTCTGCCCACCTGGGAACACATTCCTTGGCCTGTTCTCAGCATTCTTGTCACTGACCCCATCCTACTCCCACCTCTGGGTAACATTATTATTTAAATGCATCGCTTCGTCCCACCAACCTGCATGAATTCAGATCCCTTGGTAAAATAAACAGAGCAGTGCACAGGCATGATAAGAAGATGAGAGAGAGAAACACACCTAGAGAGAGGGTAACTGTCACACAGCACAGGGATCATGTCTTGAGGAGAAATCCTAAAGAACCGAAAGGGAGGGACTGCCGCCATCAGCAGAGATCACTACCAAGTAATAGAAGCCTGGACTTCTAAAAGTGCCCCTATGGCCTGCACAGTTACTCCATGGACTCCCGTGAACAACCGACTAGAATGTGTAAAGCACGTGAATCTCAATGTCAAGGTAGTCCATCGTTTAGATTGTTGTGTTCCTAGGTGGGCAGGAGGAGGACAAGAAGATGCCCGGTAAAGGCCTAGAAGCCAGGAATCTCACTTTTGGGGGTTGGAAAGTGGGAAGCAGTTTCCTGTCAGGGTACCAGCAAGACAATGAGGGGTCTGGACTTTATGGAGGTTGAGCTAAGGGGCAAAGAGAGAATTAAGCAACACAAACCCCTGAAAGCCACAGCCTCTAATTACCCACTTCCCACTGCTCTGTGGTTTGTCTCAACTACTCCATAAAGTTAATCCAACTGACTTTTGCATGTAGAATAAAAATTCTTCCCTAGACCCTCAAAAAAAAAAATCACTGGAAACAGTAGAAAGAGATGTCACTCTGTCCTGCACACTGAAGGAAGGCACATTTCTCTGCAGGTTGAGAAGACTCCAGCAGTGTGAGAGAGGAGGGTCGAAACAAAAAGCCCCCTCCTCTGAGAAAGTTTTATTTTATTCTCTGATTAGCGATAACATAAAAAAAAAGTCCTTTGATTTTGCTCTGTTCAGTTTCTGTTCTGTAATGCAAGAAGACAGCTGTGGTTACAGGAAATGAAAATATTCTTTGTCCTTTTTTCTCCACCTCCAGTTTTTATGATGAATTGCCTGTGCAATTTGTGCACAAGAATTTTTTTCTTGAAGAACCTAATAAAATTTCCTTTACCAAACTTCTGTCACATCTAAAATAGATATATGCTTATTCATAAACTAAAGCTACTTTTAAAATATTGACATATTTAGGCATTTTTACAATTACATACAGATATTAATCTCTTCATTCTCATATTTCTTTTTTTCCTTTTGACAAAATTTCAGAAAAGAAATTTATTCAGAAAATAGTTTTGCTTTTCCAGGCATACTTATGAATTGGTGATGAAATCAGTACCACAGATTATACATGGAGTTAGAAATGTGTTTTAGGCAATGATTTACAGTCTCATGACAACATAATTTATACAAGGAGAGATGCTAATTTCCATGCGTCCTGATTTATTTCATTAATAATTTTTACAAGCAGTATATTCTGTTATTATTGAACTTATTTTAGATTTGTAAGTTTTCAAATTGGCTTATGATCAATTCATGAAAATACTGAAAGTAATCAGATACATAATAAATTGTTCCATAGAGTCAGATATAACCACTATGTAACAGTATATTGAGATGATATTGGTTTTAATCAGCTACCCAAAAAAGGGAAAATTTATACCATTCTCTGTTTAATTTAGATTATGAAATTCACTAGGGAAATCAAGGAATCGGATGGCTGATAGGAGTTCTTAATAGCAGTTGCAGTAAAACACATTTCACTGCTTGAAATTTGTGAGCTTCAATTAATCATGGGCTCAAATAGTTTTTAAAAGTGTTTTATAATCCAAATATTACTATCTCAGTAAGACACTCCAGTGTGTTTATTAATCCATATCTACTGGCATACCCTCCTTGACCTTCAGTCACATGTCTTACAGCTCAGCAGGCTTCAAGCAAGATGCCAAAACTCCTACTCTGTCTAATTGCATGATTTTCAGTTACTCTACACTATTTCTGCCCAAAGAAGCTTTAAAAAAGTAATCCCTTGCCAGTTGAGTCTCCCTCTTTAATGGCAATAGGCTATGCATTTATTACATTCTTGGTATTTTAGAGCCTTTTCTTTTAACCTTCTTTTTTTAAAAAAAATTGCCTTCTCAGTCTCTACTCCAAAATTATTTACTGAAATAAGACAACCTCGTTATTAACTTCCTCAAGATAGATGAGAGTGTCCTCCAGAGACAGGGATGTAAATTCTCTCCCGTGAGCTAGTCTACGGATTAGTCCCCAATTCCCCAGTATCCCTATAATGTCCATTCTCAGAGGAACAGGTCACCATGCTGTCTGTCACCATCTCTCAGCACCTAGAACATGCACAGCACTTAGTAAATGAGTGAATATGTCATCTAAATCCCTCATTCTGCCATTTTAGACAACTTTATCCTGTTTCTCTCTAACAGAAAGAGAGAAAAACTTTTCAGAGAGTCAATAAATACAAACTGGGATGTGATATGACACATTTATTAAAATATATCAGTAGAGACTGCAGGATTTTCAAATTCCTCATCCTGGCAGTGAGGCTCTCTACACTCCAGCCTCACCTCCCACCACTTCCTGGCACACAGCCTTTTCTTTCATCTGACTTCAGTTTATCTAATTCACTGATTCCAAAAAACATCTGGCACTTTTCCTGCCCCCACCCCTTTGCTTACCCTGTTCTCTTAACCTGGAATGCCCTTTCCCAAAACTCCATTTATCAAAATACCCATCCACCTTAAACACAGTGTGACACAATAGGAATAGCACAAACTTCAGCATCAGATGAAGCCCAGCAGAGTGACAGTAGACAAAGTACTTAAATTTTCAAAATAGTTGTTTCCTCAGTAGTAAAATGAGGATAACCTGAACTAAATGTTTCACCATGTGTATAGAAAAGGAAAGGACCATAACCGTTTAGTGATGCATTAATGACCATTATACCTAATAAACCATAAACTCCTAAGCAGAAATCGTACCTTGAATATCTATTACTATTGACAGCTTCAGGGAGTGTTTTGTATGTTGTCATCATAGATAAATGGGGAATAAATGAATGAACAAATGAATGAATAAATGCAGAAGAAAAAGAAGAGAGACAGAAGCAGCATGAAGAAATGCAGAGGAAAACAATAGGAGAGCATTTACAGTTTAGGGCCCCTAATTCTATTCCTGTAGGTGTGTATGAAGCAGATTTTTCCTGTTGGGATCAGAGCTAAGCAGAAGAGTGCTGTTTAGCTACACTTTTCATAAGGACACGATAGGGAGCCTCACAATGGGGCAAAAGTTAACCCTGAAGACAGCAAGGAAATGTTTCTTGGTAGGAGTCAGACAGTAAGACAGAGGAAATTTTGCTTTCCAACTGTGAGAGAGTTAACATTCCCAACCACCAGGGTCATTGAAAGAAACAAAATTAATTGGTTCCTTACTAAGCATATTCTGAACTACATCAGGAAATCATTTACCCTATTGGATATCTAAAACCTCTTCTTCCAACCAAAGACATGGCCTAAATTCTCTCATTGTTTCATTTACTAAACTTTGAGTTAAGCACTGTCCTCCCCTAGCATCCTTGCACAAAAGGCCAAGATAAAGCATTGTATCATTGACACTTCCGTGGTAATAGTTCAGAAAACTATGACATCTGCACCAGAAGACTCTGAGAACAGTAAGAGAAAATAGGGGCTAAGATTGACATTAAAGGAGAAAAGAAGAGAAGAACGCTAAATGGTGGAGAAGCAGAAAACATTCCTTTCTCCAGAATGCTCAAGCTTGCACTTCCACCTCTAAGCCACAATTTACATCTCCCATAACTTCTCTTAGAAGTGTCTGTCCCTTCACGGCCCCTCTACCTGAATGTCCCGCAGGCATCTCCAACTCAACAAATCCAGAACTGACCGTGTCCCTTCCGGCTGCATCCTACCCCACTTCCTCATGGATCAATCCTGTTCTCCCTTAAAACCCCAGTTTACATGCTGTCTTTTCAATCATGCTTATCGTTTGGAAATAATTTTTCTCTTTTGAAATACCACGGCCTTTTGTTTCCGTCTTTGCAGTACTTGCCACTCTCTACCTTATACCACAGTGATGGAAGTTTTCCCCTTTCGAACTGTAAGATCTTTTATATATTCATGAATTCTCTGACAAAGTCGATACAGTGTTTTTCGTATGAAAATGTTAGTCACGTTAATCAATGAATCAGTCAGTCAGAGAGGGAGAGAAAGTGGACAAGAAGAACAGCATCCTTCGCAGTCCCGATTACTATTTACAAAGTACCTCAGACTCGTTTTTAAAACCTGATGTCTATATAAGATCCCATAAAATTTTGCTGCACTCAGAGAATGATCAAATTATTGACCTAAATGATGTTTTTGGAAATCACCAAGTTTAGAAGTTTTATAAGTCTTTTAAAGTCATGAGAATTTTATATATAAAAATTGAATCGCACAAACTTGTGATCGAGAAATGATGTTTTAAATATAAACATACACACACAATACACATATAACAAAGTAAAAAACAGATACCTTAATTTCAATAATCAATATAATAATAAAGGGGATTTTATTTATTTATTTATTTATTTATTTATTTATTTAATAAACACTTCTGTGGTATTTAATATATTCCAGGCATTGTTTTAAATGCATTACAAATATTAAATTAGTTCCCTCAGAACAATGCAAGAGGTATTATTATCCTCATTTTACAGATGTGAAAACTGAAGCGTGGAGAGTTTATGTAACTTCCCCCCAGGTTGCGTGACTAGTGAATTGTAGGATTAGGATTCAAACTCAGACAATCTGGCCGCCAGAGTCTACATGCAAAAGCAACAAAAAAAGCTACCTCATTTACTATTATTATTTTTACTGTTATTATTAGAAAAATAATAAAATGATACTATGGTAAAAAAAAAAAGTTGAGGTTAGAATTGTGAATATGATGTTAACATTCTTCTTTCCTTTTTTCCTCTGGATAAAAAAAAAGCATTGAATTAAAAATTAATGACTATAGATGACAACATTTATACTCAATTTCCTACTGTGATCTTCGATCATTCTTTTTTTTAGATAACCTTTTTTTTTTCAATTACAGTTAGCATACAATGTTATATTAGTTTCAGGTGTACAACATGGTAATTTATACAACATTCATGTAACTTACAAAGTGATTACCCCACTAAATCTAGTACCTATCTGACACCATTCATAGCCTCAATTATTCTTGATCGAAGTTTGTGAGCAAGAAAAGTACAAAGGAGTTAGGTTAAGAAATTATTTCTTTACCACCCTTGCAATTTAGAAGAACATTCATAAGTTTATAAAACTATTTAAAGTTTTAACTCTGCTTGTAAAGTAACCCATGAATCCTTGTCAAGTTTCTCTGAAAATCAAGAGGTCATAAAATACTCCAAAAACTGTTACTGGTCATTTCTACTGTCCCAAGGCAGGTGATCTCTAAACTCTCATTGGAAAGATATATAGCAACTTAGGGCATGTCTTGTTTGTCTCTGTATCTCAATATACCTAGAGTAGTGCCCCACATAGTATTGTTGCAGAAAAATCAGACCAGCGAGAAACCAAGCACCGCTTGGAGAGTTGCAGAACTCAGGTTTATTACACCGGCGATTCCAGAAGGTCTGGGCCCTGAGCTCAGGGGTAACCTTACTTTTTATAGGGCTTAACAAGCAAAGGTCTGTTATCTAGACAGACCAAAGCGAACGGGAGGGTGAGTCTTCAGTTAATCTCAAGGTCACCCTGCCCTTCAGTTTATGCAGCAAGCATGTCTACAGAAGCAGAACAAAGAGCCGATTACGAGGTTAGCCATTTGAGTGGAAAATTCCTCTTAGTATGAGTTCATTACGTGTTTCTTGAATTGAATTTAGCAAGCTGTTTTCTGTATGCTTTCTTTCTAAAGCTCTACAAAAATTCAGATTTAGTACTACTTAATGTCCATTTGAAAAAGAATTGCCAAGAAAAGGTAAGAAAGTGAATCCAAAGCCAATAAAACCTTAGAGAAAAGAAAGATTTACTGCCAAATACAGGCAATTCTCCTTCCCTATGGGGTGCCATGCAGCAAGCACACCTCAGCTGACCACACTGTCATGAGCCTCTCATTGCTGACCAGCAAAAAAAAAAAAAAGGTCACGTACCTCCCAAAAAGAGAATAAAAATGGTGCCCAGAATTTCTCTGGAAGAAGGAAAAAAACATATCTTATAGCAATTATAAGAATTTTCTTAAAGGGCTATCTCTTAGATACCATATTGGAGTTGAAAAGTGGGCAGAGAGGAATGAGCTGGGTATGTTTTTTAGCAAGCATAAAGTCACCAAAGCATAAACCAGCTCACTATTGTGTACGTGTGTGCGTGTGTGTGTGTGAGAAAGAGACAGATAGACAGACAGCGAGTGCGTGGGAGGTCCGGACAGCTTCCAGGTTGGAGAACAGGTGGAGATGCAGGGAGAGTGGAGCAACAAAAGAGCGTGCAACTCCACTCCCTTACCCACATTGCCCTCTGCATCTCTTCCATGTGGAATTTCCTTTTATGAATAAGCCAGTAATCTAGCAAATGTTTTCCTGAGTTCTGTGAGCTGCTTTCACAGTTTAACCCAGCCAGAGGAGGGGGTTGTGAGAATCTCCAATCTTTAGCTAGTTGGTCTGAAGCACAGGTGAAAACCTTGACTTACCATTGGCAAGAGACAGTCTTGTAGGACTGAGCCCTTAACCTGTGGGAGCTGACGCTATCTCCAGGTAGACAGTGTGAAATTGAGTTACTTGGTTGATGGAGTTGAAAGAACATACATTGTGGCCTTTGCTATAGCAGCTTAGCATTTACGCTACCAAAAACACCATCCAATGTAATAATATCCATGAAAAATCAGATTTTATTTCGTGTTTTTGGTAAATAAGTTATATAACTATTCAAATAAACAATAGTGTTTAAATATCAGTTAAAAAATCATTCCCACAGCACAGAAGCATGAACACCTAACATGAGGAAAACTGATATGAGGAAAATGAAAGCAGATTTTGACAAGAATAAGTGATAAAGGCATGTGAGCATTGAGAAAAGGGAAAGAAATATGAGAAAAATAAAGCCTGTGTGCGCCAGAAGTAAACTTTGCCTTCTTCATCATCTGACCTTGGGCAAGCCTGAATTCTGCTACACCATCCTTGGAAGGGAGGAAGGCTAAGGACAGCTAGGGCCACCCCAGCCTCACCTCTGTCTATAGGAAGGATCTGGGCATTGGCAGGGACACAGACATCCCACACCACCACCTCCCCACCGGAGGTTGCTGGGGCTTAAGCATGGTGGGTATCATTTTAGGAGGCAGTAGTATTACAGAGAGTCTGACCAACTTCAGCTCCTTATCTACCCTGATTCCTCTTTCCTGTGCAAACCAAGGGAAAAAGAGGTACAGCATTCAAGGAACCAAGTGAGAAAATCAGTACCATCTGCACTTGCCAAGAAAGCAATGCTTCTGCATATTTTTCATGTTGGGGTTTCACCTCACTGCTCCTCCTCTCTTGGTAGCCTCTTTCACACAGGGGATGAGTATGAGAGGACACAGACAGGAAACACATGTGCCAGAAACCCACCTTCCCTTGACCTATAGCGAGCCCATTGCCACTACACCACATGGCCTCTCCCCTAACTTCAGCGTATCTCTTGAAACACAAAAATGCTGTTTTGCCTGGGGCCAACTTGGAAGCAAAAGAAAATGAATTTTTAAACTAATTTTCAGGAAACGATATTCATCATTTTCGCTTCCCATCTGGAATTGTTTTTCTTAAAAAAATATACAATGACAGGTTTTGCCTTCATCTCTGGTGTGACATTTGATCCCTTCACTGAGGCAGAACAAAATCCAGTCAAATAACTATACGTTTTTCTTAGAAGGTGGTTGTAGAAGGTTTTCTGTTCCCACCAAGGAGACATTCCTTGAAGCATCGTTCAAGTCACTGTCAGTGTAGAAACTCTGGATTCTCCTCAGATCTGCTCAGCCATCAGAGTAAACACATCAAAGTGAAACTGGTAACTACTTTCATCTGTATGGAAAGGAAATTCACATATTTTAGTTCCCAAGCTTAGTAGAGATTTGAAAACAAAACACCGCAGCTCTGCACTGAGTGGTATGTTCAACCCAAGTAAGTTAACGCATATTTCTGAGCTTCGAATTTCATACTCCTGAAAATGAAGCTGGTTAAGGCCTTTCACATAAGGTTGTTGGGCAAATTAAACAGATTGACGTACATTAACCTGAATAACACAATGCCCGGCAAGCAATTCGTAAAGGCATATTTTCTTCGCACTTTCTTCTTTTCCTCTAAAACAAGCTTATATGTTATTAAATGGGTAAATGCCTTAAATAGAACTATCAGGGAGCAATTTTAATTTTATTCTTTATACTCTTCTGTATTTTCCAAAAACTCCTTACTGAACATATATTGCTTTCCTGAATAAGAAAAAGTTATTTACCCAGATAGCAAAATGTAATCCACGTGAAGAAGCCTGCTTGTCTCCACAGCCTAAATTCATGTATTTTATGTTTTTCTTTTCAAAACCAAACATTAAGAAATCACATAATTTAGAGTAAATAATTTTTTTCAATTGACAATAAAGATAAAGAAATTCATCATAGCAATGATTAAAGCAATCATTTTTTTATTCCATTGGAAAATAAATATAAGCAACAGCTGTTACAATTGAGAACTATAAATGCAGAATTGCTTTTACTACATGATGAAATGATAGTTCGGGGTCATAGAATGGAGCGAGTCATTAGAAAATTTTGATTATGCAGTTGAATTATAATATTTAAACATTTCACCATCTTAAAATGATCTTGTAATATTTTGGTACTTGTAAACTACAAATAGATTCAAAATTAGCCTTTCCTGGAAATCGACAACCTTAATATGTATAAACTAACATTGTAGCATGAAAAGTAGAATTTCAATACAGTGCTGTAACTGGAAGACAAGCAGTATCTCACCTTAATTGGTGTCCTTCCCTGCGATTTCACTTCATTAAAATGGAAATGGGGTGAATTTAGGCCAGGGGTTTGATCCTATTCAGCTATCACCTACAGAATCTGAATACAGCTAGAGGCTATGTCAGAAGTGCTGAATATAAACAATCTATATATTATGTCACCAGTATCGGTTATAAAAAGTGGGAAAGTTTATTAGTATCTAATAAGAAACACTTAATGTTTCCTTCACCCATGCCTCACTATCTGAAAAAAGTCTGGGAAAAATAGACAAAGGAGAGCTGGTTAAGCTTCACTGGTGTTTCCTTCTAGAGCAGAGTGAGTTGCTGCCACCTAACTGTATGTGCCCTCATAGCCTGGAGATTAATTCTAAGACACTCTAGCCCAGACCTTTGATGTGCAGAAGGACTCATCTAGGGAAGCTCTTTAAAATGCAGAGGTCCCCTACCCAACCCCCAGAGATCTCATGCAGTAGGTTCAAATATGGCTTAAGAATCCAAATGTTATCCAAATCCAGATAATTTTGAACTAGGTGCCAGGAACCTATAAGCACAGCCTACTCTCACTCCAAGTGACACAAATTCTTCTTTAGTCATCTTGACAAAAAAAAAGCTTACAGAATTTTTATTTGCTATGCCGGGGGCAAGGGTGTTTTTTAAAACAGTAAAGAGGAGGTGAATATTTATGGAGAAGATATCTTATTTTAAACATTTAATTCAACAAAGATTTATTAGGAATCAACAAGGTGTCAGTGTGTTATAGGGCAAATCAAGCAAATGCTTCATCCTAATCTCTTCACCTTCAGAAACCTAATTTCTTCTCAAAGCAATAGCAAAGACCTCAGTAAGAAGACATTGAATAAATTAGCATCTGAAAACATCACAAAAGGCAATAAGAAGAACAACAATAACAATAATAAAGTTCTAACAGTCTTGTCAAAGTAAGATGTCTAAACTAAATAATGATGAGACTGTTCTACTAATTCGAGGATGATCATATTTTTCCTTGTATAATAAATGGAGTTACCAAGACCGCTATGACAAGTCACAGGTTATTAGGACAGAGTTGGCTTTTGGAAATCTTGTTAAGGGTAAGAGTATAACCTAAAATAAAGGGGAGACCGGGGCCTGGAATTTTATTGAACATTCTTACAATTTTAGCTTCAAGAAAAATCTCACTTTTCCAGAGCTTTAGATTTGTTATATCACAAGTCAGTTTGCTCTGTTGTTCAAAACAGAACGGAAATCAAATAAACTTTTCATTAACAAGTGACATATATCACCTTGATCAAAAAGTAACAACTTGCTTTTCACAAGAAGAACCAGCATGATTTTCAGCAGGTGATAAAAGCCTGTATTGGCTTCACCTCCTTGTAATGCTAACAACCCTTCAAGCTTTAAATACTGACAGATAAGATTCTCCATGCCATATTTCTGAGTATTATCATAATTAACTGAAATAACTTTCTCACAGATATTATAATTTTTTTGTTTTACATTTTGAGGTAGCCTTGTTATATTTCATTTTAATTTCCTTTAAATATAGCTTTAGGAAAATTTTAAAAACTGTACCAAAGTCAAGTGGGATTTATACCAGTAATGCAAGGATAGTTCAATATAGGAAATCTATTACCATTTCAATAATACAAAAAAAGAAAATGATACAATGATATCATCAGTCATGAAAATGTATTTGATAACATTCAGCATCCATTATTGATAAACACTCATAATAACCATAGGACTAGAAGATCACTTTCTTAAAGTGATTTTTAACATATGATGTGTGTTCATGAGCCCCAGCCTTTAGAGTCCACTCCTTACCTTCCCACTGCCGGACCACCCTCAGGACACCCAGGACCACAGAATTTCCCACCCAGATGTTGCCACTCTCATTTCTGGGACAACATAGGCTCTCCACTAGGTTTGTCTTCCAGTGAGTAGACCATACCCCATCACAGTGTACAAACTCCAGTCCCTGATGATGATCAAAGAGTGGCTGGAGCACAGGGCTTAGAAGTTTGGTGGGGTATCCTAACACATGAGTTGAACATTAAGCCTTTCTACTTGGGTCAAAGCTAGGAAAAATGAGAAAGAGATCGTGCTAACAGGGTTGAATTTCTCCCACACCACTAGATTCCAGCACAAGCTCTGAAGAGTATTGAAATTCTGTATTTGAACCTGGCTCCTGGATCTTTATGAAGGATGTTTTCCATGATATATAATTTTTTACAGTTTTTACTTAAATAGATAACTTTAAAATACTTAGAGATTTGTTCTATGGACCTCCATTTAGACTCCTGTCCCAGATATCATAAACGTCAGGGGCAGACCAGTGTGGCATAGTGTAGTGTAATAAAGTATAATTTTATCTCGATCCAAAAACTAGTATCACGCATAATGAGAAAAAACAAATAAAAAATTAATCCATTAAAGAAGAAGCAAAATTAAAATGCCCATTATTAATTAACAATGTTTTACAGGCATTAGCTAAAACAATTTGATAAGAGAAAGAAATTGAAGATGTAAATAATTGATAAGGAAAAGCAAATTATCACTATTTATAGATGACAAATATTTGACTAAAAAAATTAAAAGAATAAAATTTTGAAAATTTTAAATCTTTTTTAAATTTATTAAGCAGACATAATAAAATCAATATATAAAAAAATCAATAGCATCAGCCAGATAACAAATAGAATATGAGGAAAATTCTATTGGTAATTGTAATCAAATGTAAAATATATACAAAGAATACTTTTCAAATTTGCAACATACAAAATTTTCGCTTTCAGATAGGTAAATAAACTTACAAGAATGGTCATGACAATCATGAAAAAGAAGAATAATTAAGGAAACTGGCTCCTTAGGTATTAAAATCTATTATAAAGCTACAGTAATTAAAACAGCATGGTGCTTTCTCTATGAAGAAACAGACAGTGCAAAAGATTATGCCTAGTCTTAAGAAATTAACAGTTATCACCTTGGGGAAAGACTGAAAGACTAGAAGTCAGGGGAATGGAAGGACGTTCATTTCTTTGTGTTCTCTTAGGTGTTATTTTTCTTATTAAATGCACATATTTATTTTTCAAAAAATTGGTATATTTCAGAATATTTTTATACCAAAAGCAAAAGCAGCAAAAGAAAAAATAGATAAGTTGGACTTCACCAAAATTAAACATTTTTGAGGGATGACAAACAGTACGAGAGAAAAGTTTTAACGTCATGTATCTGATAAGGGATGTGTGTCCACAATAACAAATAATTCTTACAATTCAATAATAAAAAGATAAATAACCCAATTAAAATAATGGGCAAAAGATCTGAATAGACATTTCTTTAAAGAAATTATGCAAATGATCAGCACATAAAAAGATGCTCAATATCATTAGTCATTATGAAAAAGCAAATTAAAACCACAATGAGATATCACTTCACACCCACTAGAATTTCTGTGATCAAAAAGACAGACAATAACAAGTGTTGGTGAGAATGTGGAGAAGTCAGACCCTCATAAACTGTTGGTGAGAATGTAGAACGATACCATCACTTTGGAAATAGTTTTGCAATTTCTCAAAATGTTAAATATAGAGTTTCCATAAGACCCAGCAATTCCACCTTTTGGTTCATTTCTAAGAGAAATAAAAATATACATCCACACAAAACTTTGTACATGAAGTGTGTTCACAGTAGCATTATTGGTAATAATAACCAATAAGTGTAAACAACCCAAATATTCATCAACTGATGAATGGGTAAATAAATTGTGATACAATACAATGAAATATTATTTGGGAATAAAATAGAATGGATTAATGACACATGCTACAACATAGAAGAATCCTGAATACATGCTACATGAATGAAGCCAGTCACAAAAGTCCACATATTGTACAATTCCATTTATATAAAATGTCCAGAATTGGTAAATCTATAGAGACAGAAAATAGATAAGTGGTTGCCAGGGGCGGTGGAGGTGGGGGGGCTTTGTAGGGCTGTACCTGAGCCAAACACTGCCATAGAGGGCCGCTCATCCATCATTCAGCAAATATTTATTGCAATCTTCCATGATCCAGGCAGTTCAAAAGACTGGGAGGCAACAGTGAGCAAGACAAAGGTTCCCTTTCTTCATGAGCTTATATCTCAATGGTGATAATAGCTCATCTTTATAATGCATTGCATGTTATGCACTTTACAGAGTCATCTCATGTCATCCTCACAAGTATCTTAATGGATACTCTTATTATGGGTACCCTATGGGTATTCATTATGCCCATTTTACTGACAAAAACACTGAGGCTCAAAGAGGTTACATAGCAAGCCCAAACCACAGAGCTGATGAACAATGCAGTCAGACTTTAATCATAACACTCAGACCCCAAAAGTATGCTTTATACCCACATGCTGGTCTATTAGTGATCCAGAAAATGAATAACAGTCAAGTAATCATTACAATTAGTGACCAGCAGGTTTCCAAGAGACATGCTAGGAGGAGTATTTAGTATCAATTAGATGAAGTAATCAGTCTCTATGAGGAGGTGCCATTTAGGCTGAAACTTGAAGAATGAGGAGCCACCATGGGAGCAGCAAGAGAAGGCTGCAGCAGGTACTTGACGTGTTGCAGGTTGTGAAGCTAGAGTACAGGAGGAGGTGGGAGAGGCAGGGGGCAGGGAACAGAGCAAGCAGGGCCTGATGGTCTATGAAAATGATGTTGGATTTCATTCTAAATACAATGGAGAGCCACTGGATGGTTTTAAGCAAAGTAGTGTACAGAGTGATAAGATCTGATGCATAAAATCCTTCCAGCTGTTGAGTAGATCTTGATAAAAGAGGGGTAAGAATAGAAGCAGAGAAACGAGTCGGAAAGGTGTCTCCACAGCCCAGATAGGCATACTGGGGATGTGGACAAGGTGGGACCAGTGGAGTAAAGAAAAGGGACCGGTTCCAAATGTGTACTGGAAGTAGAGTCAATGGTCCTTGATAATGGATTGGGTCTGGGCAGAAAGGAAAGGAAGGGTGGATGACTCCTAAGACCCTGGCCTAGTGCTCCGGTCAGGCCATGATGTCTTCATTCATTCACCATGTCTTTTATTTTCTGTATTCTGATGCTTTGACATCTGAGGCCCTGTTGACCCTGGAGAGACTACCCCTCCCAGGGTTAGCCAAATCTTAGAGATAGTAAACAATTTATCCTCATTTGTGCTTTTCAAATACAAACCAACCAACCCAGAGCTGACATCCCAACCACCTTTTTTTTATCAGCCCTCATACTCTGGGCCACTACCCACCTGACCTAATCACTCCAGGGCCAGGTACCAGACAGCTGGGGACAGTCCCTGTATCCCAGAGTCCGCTGAAATAATTCAAGCTAGACAATCTGAAGCCTGCTCACCCTGCCTCACCTGATCCTTTCAGTGGAATGCACAGCGAAGGCTCTTGCCCACAGTTCTTCTCTCTTCTTACCCATCCTAACTGACCTTGGTGTGGCCCTCCAAAGTATTATGTGGCCCCCGCCTCTTGGAAATTGTGAGTAAAAACTATCTCTTCAATGGCGGTCATCTCTGATCTGTTGGCTTAACTATATTCACATTGTCAATGTATGCATTATATTTTAAAACATCCACTCAGTCAGAATCTCACTTCTTGGGAGATAGAAAAGGGAAGCACTGGGAGGCAGACACAGAGGAGTGAGTGTGGCTGGGTGTGAGACCAGAGTCCTTGTTGCATCCTTACAAGGATCTCTCCTGGCTTGAGATCAAGCGAGCAAGTCTTTTCTGTGCCCCTGTAAGAAGCACAAGAGTCTGGAAAAGGCAAGTCTTCTCTCTCTCTTCTCCAACACAGCCCATAGCCCTATCATTTTTATTGATATCTCCTAGGCTAAGAAACAGAGCTGGACTCTCACTCTACTGTCTTCACCACACAAGGCACAAAGAAGTCTTCTGCTTCAGGCTAAAAATTACGTTTTTCACAGCCTATTCATTCACCACAAGCTGCACTTGGACACCCAATGCTATTGATACCGCAGATATTATTTTAACAATAGCTTCCAAGATAATTAAGCCAGTGAACATCTCTGCCCAGGGAACCATAGGCAGGGTCTGTGAGAGGGTGGGACAGGGGTGACTGAGCACATCCACACTATTAAAAGAGGTGAGAATTAGCAGAGGCACTTAGAGGGATTTTCAAGAGTTGTTAAAGGTGATCAAAGCCTTTTCTTCCTCAATAAGACCTTAATTGTGCTGAGAGTTACCACAATTAAGCAGTGGGTAGCAAATAAAATGCCCTGACTCTTTGCAAAGTGAAGCAAGGAAATTGTGAAACTGGGTTTCAACATGCAAGGTTTTCAAACTACTGCCAGAAAAGTTCCCAGAGTACTAGATCCTGAGTCAGTACGAGTGCGGAGACACACTCCACTGCATCCACTCCAAATCTTTGATGCTAAGAAGGAAAAGGCGTGGCCACAGCGCCTGAGCCAAGGCTTTCAAAGTACCAATGGGCACAGTGGGGCCAAGAGGAAGCATGGCCGAGGTCACACAGTTGCAGAGTGGCAGAGCCATGATGAACACCCATACAGGATCCTATTTCCAGGCTGGTGGGCATTTTTGAGTTGGGCACATTTGATCTTTGAGCTCCTTTCTCTCCCCACAACAACCCATGGGCTTCCACTCCTATGAGACAGCCTAAGCTGATCAGGCTCCTACCTGGCTTTCATGATGTAAATAGGTGGGACTTTTCTGGGAAGACAAGGGAGATGGCTGATTCCCCTGGGTCTCCCCAGAACTCTCATCTGTCACTGTGGCCATCCTCTCTTCACTAGTCCCTGTGGTGCTTGACTAAGGCTGCTCAGAGGGCTGACTCTGACTTAGTTATCTTTGCATTCCCAGTGCTCGGTGTCATAATTGGTACGTATTTCCGAGGTATGGGATGATTGGATGACAGAGGGAGGAAGGAGGGAAGATGGATTGAGAAATAAAGGAAGGAGAAAGGAGGGGAGAAGGAAGGAAAAAGTCCCCTGCGATAACGTCCCTGGCTTCCAACCTTTCCCTTCCATCTTCCCCCATCCAAGCTCACTGTCCCGGTTCCTCAAGTCATCCAAATTATCTAACAAATCAAATTATAATGGGCCATCCAAATTATCTAACAAATCAAATTTTGCTAATGAATTAATGAATTACAATGACAAATTTATTTACTTAGCAAACTTTAAACAGAATGTATATGTTATACACACACACACACACACACACACACGCACATTTTATATATATGTGTACCTAAAACAAAGGTACCTATACCAAACCCCAAAACTCCAGTAGAAGAAATACCAGGACTGGCAGGCTTTGCACCACTCAGATGGGTCTTTTCTGCCTAGGAGCAGGAAAAGTCTCATTCATTAATCCAGAGAAAATAATTTTATGTAGAATCCAGAGTGGAAACTTGTCCGATTCTTGTCTGAATCTAACAAAACTGAAACTCTCATTATAGCTTAAAGTTGGGTTTTCTATTATATATGTTAAAAAACAAAATTCAACTGAGTAAAATTTAAAGCTCTCATTGGCTTTATTCAATGATTCATGAATTGAGCAGCATCCAATCTAGCAGACAGAAAGGAGCTCCTAGGAACTGCACAAAATGACTTTTATAGGCAGAAGGAAGCGGAAACAAGGAAGTTATACTAGACAAAAAGTGGGTTTGTTATTGCAAGGTCAATTTCTTTTAGAGATGGCAGGGAATCTATCAGGCAGATTGCCTAAATAGTGCTTATTAGGTGATGCCAGATTGACTGGTTTAAGATGTCATTTCTAGGAGAGGCGAAATTGTAATCAAGTCTCAGTTTGGTGACTTGGGGCTTAGCATAGGCAACTCCATTTTGAGCTTGCTGTCTTATTTTTAACACATAATAAAAAATATTCATCACCACCACCACCACTACCATCACCACCACCACTCCAGTAATATCAATGCAGGTGAGACATTTAGGAAAACTATCTGATTTGACTATCGCCCTGACACCGACATATCACAAAATTGCCTCTTGAACTCTGGATTAATCTCCAGGTGTCTTTCAAAAATTAAAAAAAAAAAATGTTTTAAAATAATTTATCGCTAAAAAGGGTTATCATACTGATTCTGCCCCCACAAAAAAATTAAACATCAATTTTTATTACATATGTTTTAAAGAAACTACATCTCTTACTACATCACAGTAATGCATTATTTAGTTTCTGAACACAAGCCTCTTCTCCGTTTAATTCTTGGACTCTATTCTATCAGGAAAACATTAGCACAATATCCACAAAAGAACTGAGAATGTGAAAGGAGATTTAGTATTGTGGACAAGTTTTGCTTTCATTCCAAATTAATTTTGTATATTTACTTGAAAGGAAAATGGTAATTCTTCCTTCTGTACTCTTTCTTCACCAGCGAAGGTTTTTGTTATCACCACCTCTGCTGCTACCACTGGAGACCAGGGGATGGATAGATTCCAAACGCAGGTAGTGACTAATCTAAATGAAGATACGACTTATGTTCTTCCTGAAAGACAAGGGCAAATCATCCACTTGGCCCATCTCTCCTGAGGGGCATGGGACAATTAAAGCTTTGCGCAGATGCACTGGAAAAAAACTGAGCTGGTTGGTGCTGCCTTTGGGGAAACAAGTGAGTGCATGTAGTCATCTGCCAAGCTAGGGCCACCCACAGACCTACACCCCACCTGTCCTGCTACAGAGATTGATGGCTGCACCACAGCACTGGGGCTTACTGTACGTACATCCACTCAAAAGCAGGAAAGAATAGCAAGCATATTAAGAGATTAAAATTCGCCCTTCTCTAACCCCCAAATATAGAACAAAGGTTTCCACAGAAGGTAGTATGGGATTGTTTCACAAGTCTGAATCTGGGAGTTTTCTATGTCAGGCCTGAGTTCTAGCTCTTCCTCCTACTAGCTGTGTGACTTGGACAGGGTGCCTATTTTCCTGAGCCCCCATTTCCTCATCTGGAAAGTGAGCATACCAATCCCATTTAGTCCTCAGGGTTACTGAGATGTTCAAATGGGATGTAAAACATCTTCATCTAAGAGCACTCCATAAGTATTATCATTGTTATACCGCCACCTAATGCTGGGTCTCTCTACATGAGGTCCGGTTGTCGCCAAGCGTCTTTCCACCGCAGGAGTGGATAGAGTGACTGCAAACGTGAGGCTCAGGGAGCCTTGTCAAAAGGGAGGTGCTCAAGAAAAGCCCAAAGTTCTGAAGGGCTCTATTTCCCTGCTCCTTACTTGGTGAGGTGTCTTGGGCATATAACACAACCTCTTAATTTCTCTTAAAAGCCTCCTGGGGATTCCAACAGAGAACTAAAGAGTATGACCCAGAGTCTGGTCCAGGCTAATTTCAGCCTTGGAGGCTGGGGCAAAAGGCACACAAATCCATCTTTACAAAGCAGGTCTCAACAAGCTGCAGATTGGAAGTGAATTTCTAGGTTCACTACTTTGCGTCCTCTGCTCTGGACTGTACCTGAATGTTGAATCCCTCTGATGGGTCTTAAAGAGGTCCAGCAACCATGAGGAAAGCCCCAAAATAGAGGGTCTGGAGAAAACCTCAGACATCAACTCCACAATGCAGCAGAATACCCTTCAATGGCTTCCCATTACCCTCAGGACGAGGTCAAATGCTCATCACATCGGAAGCAACCCTCCACCTGTCCTACATCTTCCTTCATGTTCAATAATCTAGTCCCAATCTCTGTTGCTACACAGACTTCACAAATGCTGTTTGTCTGTCTGAAATGTTCTTCCATCTCATTCCACCCACATATTTTTCTGGTCAGCTCCTCCTTATCCTTCTGTCTCAATCTAAACTGTATTATCTTTAGTCTCAACCTAAACAACTTTCCTCAAAAAGACTTTCCTGGCACCTCAGACTTACCACACCTTCCCACAGCATTGTTTACTTCCCACTTCCTAAAATGCATCACCTTAAAATTATTTTTTTAGTGTTACTCTAATTTGCTATCCTACATAAACTATATTCAACTTATTCTCATACCCT
The DNA here is from genome assembly GCF_000151845.1 of Pteropus vampyrus. Taxonomy (NCBI): domain Eukaryota; kingdom Metazoa; phylum Chordata; class Mammalia; order Chiroptera; family Pteropodidae; genus Pteropus; species Pteropus vampyrus. Next base: position 3,695,513 of record NW_011888836.1, read on the forward strand.
CCCAATTGCCTAGCACAAATCTTGGCACAAACTGGACACTAAACGAACAATTGTTAAATTACATTGAACCATTTGCTCTACCTCCCTTGCATCACAGAGGAACCTGATGCGGACCCAGAGAGGTGAAGAAACTCACCCAAAGCCACCATACATCTTTAGTTGCAGCTAAGAATTAGAATCCAGCTCTCCCAACAACTTGTCCCAGGGTCCTTCCCATGACACACCGCCTCCTTTTTTCCCTGTTATTTTATATTTATTAAAATGCTCATTCAAAAATAATAAAATGCACATTCAAAGTAGACTTCCATAATAAGATTACAAAAACAATAGAAAGCATGAGGTTCCATGTTAAATACACATATCATGTACCACAGTCTGATATTTTTGTGACAACATGGTAATTGTCACTCAGTTACCTTAAACTACAAATTAAATTATATATGTATAAAACACATTAAACCAGTCGACTGAAACAATGACAAAATGATCCAAGATATATAAAACAATTTTTTTCAATACAACTGAAGTAGTATATGCTTTAAAACAAAATTTCAACATATCTAAAGATTTATTATCTATTTTAAAAATGAACAAGTGACTCTTTAAAGACACATAACAACAACAAAGATTCCTGGGAAGTTAATGCTTATAAATAAGGCCATATTAATTCAAGTTCAACCAAGGTTAGGGATACATTACTTCTCCTTTTCAAGTTGGATTTTTTTCTTTTTTTGCATTGGTATTTACATTTTATTTATTTTTATTTTTATTTATTTTTTAATGGTGACATTGGTTAACAAAATCCAGTAAGTTTCAGCTGTACACTTTAACAGTAAGGCATATATATATATTTGTACTGTGTGTTCACCTCCCATAGTTAGATTTCTTTCCGTCTGACAGTATTTAACTCCCATTTGTCATAATCTCTGGTTCCAGACATGGATCATGATTTAGTTTAGATTGCCTGATGTCCTCCTCCATTCTGTATGAGGATAAACTTGGAAGATTGCTATTTCTCAATCTCTCATGAACATGCTGGGGCTCTTATTTGAACATCACACTGCTAAGCACATAGTTAACATGTAGGAGCACATGGTACCCCTACGGCTTTGTTCAGTGCCTTGGAAAAATAAATGCCACATGACAATATCCCTTTGGTGTAACTGTTGAAAAGGCCTTCTTTCTCCAGTGAGGAAACATCCCAAATGAGTGCAAGGTTCCCTTCGGTGGTGTCATTTTCAATGAAGCTTGCCTGTGTCATTTGCAGTTAGGGGTTCATTGGTCAGAAGTGTTTTCTAGGGATGTGCACAATGGAAACCATTAGAGAGCTACTTAGAGCCACCAGCTAGCCCAAAAGTTTAACCCACTATATTAGTTGTAATGATAGTAAGGCAGCTGCTAAAAGAGAGGAAAGACAAGAAAGTAAGAGAGTACCAGCCTTGTACTAACATACTTGCCTGAGGTTTTAACGTGCCGGATTTAAAACAATTATAACATTAATCATTTCTTACAGATTACTAAAAACAACTTTAAATCCTTTAGATAATCACAGGATCTGAAAAGACTTCAATAAACTTGTAAGCCTTCACTGTAAGTTACAGTAGTAGAATCCTATCATCACTTTTATTTTTATGTGGGGTGAGGGAACTCATCGTTCTTGGGATAACTTTCAAAATCATTTCTCAGCTGGACAGCTTCATACATGAATCCCAGAGAATAGTGACATTCTTCTTCAGAAGGCATTGAGTAGTATAGGAATTCTTATCTCTACAACCAAAATCATTGAAAATAAATTAGGACTAAAAAAAAAAAAAAAAGAGGATATTAAGAGCCTCGGATTCACACTCGCCCCTCTGATGAATTACAGTATGTCATCTGTGCCAGTAACTCTATGTTAGAAAGCAGCCAATGCAATATCAGCAGTACAAATTACAGACTTTGATCCCAACTTGCCCATTAGAACAGAGAACAAGGTTTACTCTTTATATTTTATATCTCCAAATGTTTCATAAAGAAGAGATGAGAAAGTATATTGAATCCTTCGGTTCACTCTTTATCCATCTCTAAATGGGATCTTAGGACTTTCTGTGCTTACCTTGCCTTTTATCCAGCCTGCAGTGTGACTCATCTGCAAGCACAAATTACCTCACTAAAGTATTCTTAGGAGAAATAATTAGCTACACGCCCCTCCTCTGCACACTCTCCTCATTCCTCCGGAGGCCCAGATGCCTGACATAAATCATTTAGTCCTGAGCCCTAGCACACACCTTTCCCACTGGATTCCATAATTGGCAAAGTAGTTGCCAACTGGGTTTTAAGTGATTTGAAATTGTTTTCCATCCAGTCTTGCTGATAGCAAAAGGTTTCCCCTTTACCTCAAGCATGAGTTACAGTAACATGATTGAATGTAACCAGTTATTCAGTTCAAGCTGTGATTCTGATACAGTATAGACAATATGAATTCCCCAGAGCTCAGTGAGGCCATCTCAATGGTCCGTTTAAATCCAATTCAATTAGACTCACTATGGTTCTTAGACTTTCTTAGGTATGTTTGCAGCAGCCCTCAGGGTTGAATGTGAGACTGGTATTCATCTAGGACTTTTAAATTAGGTCTCAGGTGTCATCATTCTAAATGAATTATTACAGTGGTGTGTTCACACTGCTGTAGTTGAAGTTATGTTAGTATCTCCACTCAACCACTTTAATCCACTGTGGAACAGAACTTGTCATGTAAGGTCTCTGCCAGAGAGTGACTTTTTCCTTGAAACCTAGTTTTTAAAATAATTGGTCTACCAACTTAACACTGTGATATGTATGCATTTTTTGATGGAGAGGGGATAAGACCACTTTAATTTATTTGGGGTTTTTGTTTGTTTGTTCGTTTGTTTGTTGTTTGTTTTACTTTGCAAATTAGCACATGAAAATATACCTATCAATATTGAATTGTCTCACATTTAATAGTTTGATTCTTAAATACATCCCTATTTGGGGGTGGGAAGTGCAGGAGTCAGACCTAAACGAAAGGTTAATATATTGGTGAGCTTTCTTTTTTCAAAACGTCCTGTTGCCTGCCTCTATAATCTCTTCTTCCAGTGCCTCAACTAACATTTTCTTCTTTCTTTTAATTTCCTGGGCTTTATATGAGCTCCAGTCATGGCATCGGTGAACATGTGGAAACATCCCTCAGTGGTAGCTATCCCAGACATATTATAAAGTACATGCTCATTTCCCCACACTAGAGTTGCCTAACAATCATAATGACATTCAAGCATAATGACAGTGACATTGATGCCATAGTAGAGAGATCAGCCAGCCTAATGGAGAAAGCACTCAATGTATATGTCATTAATAAAAATCACATGCTGGGGGTGGAGGGAATAAAATAATGACAGGACCTACTTTTTCTTTATTCAGGCAATTCAGAGACTCTGGCAGTGTTCCAAGTTCCCAAAAACTAAGGGGTGGCAGTAATTAGCCTCATTCTGAAAATATATGCAAGAGAGAGTTTAAAACAACAGAGCTATGACATTCAGAACAGAGCAACAACAGGTGAGCAGATTAAATGGGGCACTAATTGAGTAGTATATGAGTCAGAAACCAAATGTGAACATATCCAGGATTTATGATTTGTTTTCAATGAAAGAAAAACTGAACTGGCAAATTGACTGATATTTCTGTATGCTGTCTCTCTGATTATACCTGTGACTTGTTTATAAAACATAAAAAGGAGGTGATATTCTGCAGTTGTATGGTAAATTTGAGTGATATACCCAAACTAGAAAGTTCAGGTCCTTCGGCTACTCAAGGCACCTTAACTATGCAAAAAGACTAGAATGCTCTATCGATACACAATGCTAAGTTTACTTTTAGCCATCACTATAAAGTCTTAAGCAAAACCATATAGCCCTCAGTTTATCTATTAAATACATGCACACTAGAGCAAGTGGTGAAAGAAATATTCTCCAATTACTTAAAGTGACTGAAATGGGGGCAGAAAATGCTGACTGATTTCAGTGTTGAAAATTAGTTATTGATGATTTGAATGAGTGGTCTGGCTATTTTTATTTCATAAACACATTTTTTAAGAAATCACAAACATTAAGGTTAATATTCACCAAGCTAAACTTCCTCGCCTATTTGGAGTTGAGGTTTCTCTGATAGGATTTAGATAATTAATCAAGTTAAACCTATCTTTTTGCCTTTGCTATTCTCCCTTCCTGAAAAGCTCTTCTCCCTAGATAGTTCCATAGTTTCCTCATCATTAACATCAGGGTTCAGCTCAGATATCATTCCCAGGGACTTCTTTGCTGACCATCATAGCCAGTGTAGACCCCTCATCACTGTCACACTCTATCCCCATTACCCTGATTCATATTCTTTGTGAACTTATTACCTGAAATGACTGTGTTTATTTATTTGCTAATTTGAGTACTGTCTCTTCTCTATTAGAATTTGATCAGGAAATTTGTCTTTTCACCCCTCTATCCCTAATGCTTAGTTAGGTAGTGCCCAGGAAACAATAGTAAGTGAATGAATTCATGAATGAATGAATGAATGAATGAGGCACTTACACACACACACACACACACACACACACACACACACACACACACACACACACCAAAGTGATAAGAATTCAAGTCAAAGTATTTTGGCACAAAAATTTATCCAGGCTTTTCTATTGTGAAATACGAATCTATTTTTCATAGGAAGAAGTAGAGAGTTGGTACTATCAAAGATTGTCAAGAAACTTTTAAATAATATGACGTGAGATAATATCTAGGATGGAAAAAGAACAAAAAGAATAATATGGACCACTCAATGATGCAGGACATTGAAGTCCTAGGTTATCTTGGTTTCCGTAGTGTTGGAATCTGGCTGGGTATTCATCTATAGCTAAAATTGAGTGCCCAGTAGACACTCAATGAACACAGGAAAGTCAATCCTATAGGGATTTCTAATTTCAGGTATGGAAGACTAGATATCTCAGAAAAGAACCTCAAAAAATGCTGGGGAAAAATGCGAAAGCATTTTTTTCCCTTAAATCGTAGTAAAATATGCATAACATAATTTTTAAATGTACAATTCAATAGAATTAAGTACATTCATATTGTTATACAATCATCATCACCATCCATCTCCAAAACATTTTTCATCTTCCAAAACTGAAATTCTGTACCCATTAAGTAATACCCCATGCCTCTCTCCCACAAGCCCCTAGAAACCTCCATTCTGCTTTCTGTCAACTGTGACATAGCTCTATTCCAGCAAGGGCACAGCTAGCCTCACAGGGCAGCAACACATTTTATACACAGGTTAAACAACAGTGGCACCCTGCCAGTTAATGGAAGCCAGTGCACGCGTACTGGACACATGGTTACATAAGGGGAGAAATGCTGAGTCACTTCCACTCAGAAGTTAGCTGCTAAGCGTGTCGGGGAGAAATGCTGAGTCACTTCCACTCAGAAGTTAGCTGCTAAGCGTGTCGGGAGGAAGCCTGACTACAGCCATCTTTCTTTCTCCGCACAATATGTATCACATTTTGTTTATCCATTCATCTGTTGTGGACATTAAGGTATTTCCACCTTTTGGCTATTGTGAATAATGCTGCTGTGAAAATGGGTGTACAAATATCTGTGGAAGTCTCTGCTTTTAATTCTTTTGAGTATGCTTAGAAGTAGAATCATATGGTACTTGGATTATATGGTAATTCTATTTTTAATTTTTGAGAAATTGCCATATGGTTTTCCATAGCAGCGGCACCATTTTACGTTCCCACCAACAGTGCACAAAATTCCAATTTCTCCACGACCTCATTAGCATTTATTTGCTGTTATTTTTTCTTTTAATAATAGTCATCTTAATGAATGTGAGATGGTCTCTCTTTGTGGTTTTGTCTTTCATTTCCCTGCTGGTTAGTAATGTTGAGCATCTTTTCATATACTTTCTGGCCATTTGTATATCTACTTTGAAAGATATTCAAGTCCTTTGACCATTTTTAATCAGGTTGTATTTTCTTATTGTTGAATTATAGGAAGCATATATTATTGCTTAATTATATGAAGTACATATTCTTCACAGGTAGTATTGAAGTATATATATATATATATATATAAAATATATAGATATATGCACCTATTTATAATACATATTATATATCTTTACAAATATCATGTTTCGATCTTGGGTCTTACCCACCACAAGCAGTAAAAAAAAAGGAAACAAAACCTGAAGCCAAGCAAGGCAGGAGACATGTCTTAAAATTGAGACTTCCAAAAAGCGACACCTTCAGTTAGTGTGTTTTTTAAAAAGATTTCTGAGAGGTAAATGATGGGAATAGTTAGGTGTCTCAGTCGTATCTCTGATTAGAGCATAAAAAAGATTATTCCCCAATAATTTCTAACATAAGCCTATTTTATGCATGTTTGGTGCTAAAATACACAACTGCTAGAGCCCAAGAAAACTCAAGCTAAAAATTTATTTTAAAGTGTCTTGGTCAGGGAATCCACAAGTCCTCTCTGACAAAATGCAATTTTTGATCTCAAAGAACAAATAAAAAGTGTTAAGAATATGAATTCACAATCATTACATATATGAGAAAACAATTGCAAGTAGGAAGCAGAACAGGCAAAGCATAGATATTGGAATCACAAACCTGCAGATATTGGAATAGTAAGATCGTGACTAGAAACTGAATATGTGTACATATTTAGAGAAATTTTTTTAATGTTTTCAAAATTAGGGTGAAGATTACGATATTACCAAAGATTACCAATAAGTTTATGAAAGAATTAGAGTTTCTAAAGTATAAAATTGAAATTGAAAAAAATCAATAGATGAATAAATCTCTAGTTTAAAAGCAACTAAAGAAAGAATATGGAAATTTGAAGAGCAAAAGAGATAAATTATCAAGAATGCAGCACAAAGAAAAGCAACAAGAAAGAAATGTGAACAAAGCGTTAAAGATGAAAGACACAGAGGATAGAATGAGATATAAAATAAATTAAATCAGAGTTTCAGAAAAAAGAATTAGAGAAAGTAAGCAAGAAGCAAGTATCCAGCACTGGAGAATATCTACCTCTCTTCAGATTCAGAAAGCCCAGTGAATTTCAAGAAGGAATAGTCTACAGCCATGCCACCGTGACCGTGCCAGAACTCATCTGATCTTGGAAGCTAAGCAGGGTCAGGCCTGGTTAGTACTTGGATAGGAGACCACCTAGGAATACCAGGTGCTGTAGGTGTTTTTTTAAAAAAGGATAAATAAAAATAATATTCACTAATTGCATCATAGAGAAGGATACCAAAATCAAAGCAAAGATCTTCAAAAAGCAACCAAAAGAAAAGATAGCTTACCTACAGTTAAATTAATGGCAAGCAACACTGAAAGCCAGAAGACGGTGGTGTATCTTCAACAAACTGAGAGCAGATACAGTATCCCTCACTTATCTATTATTTCGCTTTCTGTAGTTTCAGTTACCCATGGTCAATCGCTGCCCAAAAATACGAAATAAATTCCAGGATTAACAATCACAAGTTTTAAATTGCATGTGCCATGTTGAGAAGAGCGATGTAACGAGATGTCCAGCCCGGTCCCCACCCAGTCATCCCTTTGTCCAGAGTCTCCACACTGTGTACTCTCCCTGCCCATTAGTCACTCAGTAGCTGTCTGTCTCCATTATCAGATCGACTGTGCTTGTGTTCAAGTAATCATTATTTTACTTAAGAACGGCCTCAAAGTGCAAGAGTACTGATGCTGGCAATTTGGATATGCCAAAGAGAAGCTGGAAAGTGCTTCCTTTAAGTGAAAAGATGAGTATAGTACAACAAGATATTTGGAAAGAGAGAGATCATATTCAAATAACTTTTTTAAATTTATTTAAATTAGTTTCAAGTATACAGTACATTGGTTAGACATCTACATATTTTCCTGACTCTTCACCTAGCCATCATATTAATGCTAACTGCATTCCTTATGCCATGCTCCCCATCCCCGTGACCATCCATCAGCTACTAATTTGTACTTCTTTAACCCTTCACCCCATTCTCCCAGCCCTCCAAACCTCCATCACCAAATGGTCCACTATATTTGTGAGTCTGTTTTTGATTAGTTTCACATAGCTTTTATTACAGTATATTATTATAATTATTCTATTTTGTTAGTTGTTGTTGTTAATCTCTTACTGTGCCTAATCTATTAATTAAACTTTATCATAGGTATGTATGTGTAGGATAAAAAAACATAGTATATATATGGTACTAGCAGTGTTTTCAGGGATCCAGTGGGGGTCTTAAAACTTATAGCCCCACGGATAAGGAGAAGACTCCTGTAACTCTCAATCCAGAATTTTAAAGACTATCAAGAATAAGGGGAAATAAATACATTTGCCAAGAGTAAAACATAACCAAGGCATTTCCCACCTACTGACTCTGACAAAATGAAAAATTCTAGAGCATGTATTTCAGGAAAAATAAAAATTATACCACAGTAGCATCTGAGATGCAAGAAGGCAAGAAGAAATACCAAGAGGGAAAAATCATTAACTGCCTAAAACAATAAAATGTCTAATTTGTGGAGTTAAAAGCAATGGAGATGGAGCCAAAACTACCAAACAACAATAGCATGTAAGTCCGAAGGCGATAACCAGAGTTAATCGTAAATCTGGAGTGAATGACAGAACGGCAAAGAGAACGGCAAAAGTACTCTGTTAAGTTACATATGCATGTGAAAATTTCAAGAGTAAATACTAAAAAAATGGAAATCATGTATATAGCTTCCAAATCAGTAGAGAGGGAAACATGGAATGAGAACAGAAAAATAAATAAATAAAGAGTTAATCATGAGAAAGACTGAAGGAAAAAAAATTCTTTGAATAAACAAGAGATTAAAATTGTAGTTATGGTAAGAACAGAAAGAAACATTGATTATGCTTCAAAAATAGTGCACAAAGAAATATACCAATATAATATGCAAGCTATACTTACAAATAAAATAATATTTTATAAATCACAACACTTACATGCATCTGATTGGACATACAGTTTAAAACATTCTGATCGGGGATTAAAAAATCATGCTGGAATTGCTAAAATAAAAAATCTGTATAGAAAGACATATTATCTACATAAATACAATAGAAACATAACAAAATATGTGAGTAAATAAAAAAGGCAAGTGGAAGAATTGTATATATAATTCTTTCTTTGTTAAAAAAAATTCATGCGTATGTAAGTTATTAGACTTATACATAAACACACACATCTATATAAAATGCATAAAAAAAATCTTGGCTACATGGGAGGTTCTTTATAACTATGCATTTTGCATTGTTGGAAATTATTTATGTAATAAGCATGCATTCTTTTTATTATTAAAAAAGAATAAAAATGTAGAAACAAAAAAAATATCTAAAGGATTTGAGAGACTATAAACAGATAAAAACAAAAGGGAATAAGACGAAGCTCACAGAAAGGAATTAAGTGTAAGATGGTATAGGGAGACCAGAATAAAAAAAGTGAGAAATCGGGAAACAGAAACACCAAAAGGTTATATAAATGTTGCTCCTATTTAACTTTGCATTTTTTTTCAAAAGCTCTTTTATTTACAGTTTGGTTTTCTTTTGTTTTGTTTTGTTCTGCTGATATGTTGCCAAAGCTCTAGTTTTCTCTGCAGCTAATTAAGACCCTTGTCTGGATTTGGACCCTGGAGATAAAGGTCAAAACTGCTGGTGGGGCTCTCAGTGGTTTAAACTGTTGTTCTTTGAACTCCTTAAAGCTTAACTCCTCCATTGCCAACCTGAAAAATGGTGTCCTCCTTCCTTTCCCTTGACAAACAGTACCCCGATCCCCACCCATCTAAATCTTTGCCCATTTAACCTCTCATTAACTCATTAAACCCCTTCAACCAAATTTACATATCTGTTTCTTACAGCTTTGGTATTTTACGGAGATAATCCTGCCTGTAAACATCATTTTGTCTCTCCTAGAGCTGGTTAACATCAGGACCCTGATTTTCCCAAATGCCACAGCTTTTTCAGGATTAGAAACCCTGAGAGGAAGGTGTTAATCAGAGCAACAACTAAAACAATGGGACTCTAGGTACCTACTCAAATCCTGAGGTAAAAGAAGGTTGAAAATATCCAGTGGCTCCCAGACATCAAAAAAACTTATGAAAACTGAATGAGGGAAAGGGCAAGAAAGGTGTAGACAGGAAATGGGGTAATAAGTCATAGAAATCCTAAGTCTACCAATGTGTTGTTAAGAAGGAAATAAAAGAAAATAAAGGTACCGCTCTGTCCTGCTTAATTTATAGAATACCAAAACATTCTGCTAATGCAGTTTTCAGGAGATTCAGTTGTACAATTAGTTACTAAATTCTCAAAAGAAAACAGAAACTAATAGTATGGCTAATTAAAATTTTAGCCTAAAATTACTGTAGCCAAAATCATTTTATTCTTAGCTAATGAAAAATAACATGATCCCCTATTGAAGGCCTCCTCAAAGGCTGCTTAGAATTTACAGTTCTCTTGATCTCAAAGCTATGTGGCCTTTCTGTTTCAGTGCAACAGCCTGAAATATATCAGACTATCTCTATTTGCTTCAAGTGATATGACATATTCACTCCTTTTATGTAGCAGAGTAGGCAGATAGATACTTAATATAGTGATTGCAGGGGTTCCCTGTAATCTCCTAAGAATGTCTTCTGCATCCAAATTTCAAAACATTTGAAACACTGTCAGTGAAGAGACGTACAGCTTAACCAGAATTTAGAATTAAGAAATATCTTTTTTTTCAGGTCTCCTTTAAAATGTAAATATTACAGGAGGAATAACATATAAGTCACTAACATTATAGTCTGAATTAATTAATCATGGATATCAGTTACCTGATACCTGGGATAAGACTCTTCACCATCTTGGGCTTTAGTTGAAGATGAGGTAGTTGGGCTAGATCCAAAAGTCTTCATCAGGAGTAGGGGCTTAGGTGAGAGGAGGAAGGATTTCCGAGAGAGATTTGTCATAGCATCCACCACACATGGACCACCTTCACATCTTCCTGCATCCTCATCCTTCTGCTCATCATCTGCCACACTAAAACTCCAGATAAGAAATCTCAGAGGTTGCTTCCAGCCAAAACACTCTACAACTTCTATCTTTCTTAATATGATTCAAGGGTTTCTACTATCTATAGTTATGAACTTGTTCATTGCCTACAATATTATAATTTATAAGAAATATGTGTGTGTGTGTGTGTGTGTGTGTGTGTATACACATATTTGATAATTCAGATGACTGAAATCTATTTCTCAAACATATTTGGGTTTTATCCACAGTCCCTGGCTCACAGTAATCAAATCCCTTGGAATTTCCTAAATTATGGCAGCAACAATGGTGTCTCTTGTTATGTTAATGCAGTGACTCTTGGATGCCACTCAAGGATGGGGGCTCATGCAAGCAGGAGCTAACTTTGTGGTTACAGGATTAGAACTTTCAGTCCCACCTCCTGATATTTAGAGAGGGGAAAGGGGCTTGAGGTTGAATCGATTTCCAATGGCCAATGACTTAGTCGATCATGTCTATGTAATGAAGCCTCCATAGAAACCAAAAAGGACAACTCATTGGCCCTTTTTCGAGAGCTTCCACATTAGGGAAGCAGAACACTTTCACATACCAGTGCCACCGTGCCAGGCCCCAAGCTCCACAAGGACCTCTCCCTATGTATCTCTTCACCTTGCTGTTGATTCATATCCTTTAATATTGTATTGACATTAAGAAATTTCCTCTTCTTCTGGTCTCCTTTAAAATGCAAAAGCAAATCTGTAATCTAATGAGTAAACAGATTTTCCTGAGTTCTGTGAGCTGCTGTAGCAAATTAATCAAACTCCAGGAGAGGGTTGTGGGAACCTGTGATTTATAGCCAATCCGTCAGAAGCACTGTTATCAACCTGGGCGTGTGACTGGCATCTGAAGTGGATGGCAGTCTTGTGGGGCTGAGCTCTTTACCTGTAGAATCTGATTCTACCTCCAGATAAATAGTGCCAGAATTGAGTTGCATCTGTGGACACTCAGCTGGCATCTGATAACTATTTGTTGGTTTGAGGAAGGCTTCGTGCACATGTTGGAATTAGGTCCAGGGACTTCTTTCACTGCCCAGTTTAACAGGTGCTCCCATGCAAAGGGGCAAATCGTATATAGTCAAAGTCGCCACAGTAAATAATATATTAAAAAACATTTAGTAAGTTATAAAGAGTCATTCGAGTGGTTATTAAAATGACAATTCTACTTGGAATTTTTTGTGTATATGTATAATTTTTTTAAAAAAGTGGTACAGTTTGGCAAATACCCAAGATTATGTCCAAATAAATGGTGTGTGTCTCTGCATATTCAAGCTGTTATTCAAACAGTGGAAATCAAGTTTTCAAAAGACTTTCAAATCTTCTGAAATGATTATCTGTGTTAAATGTGAATCGAGAATACAATTATATTTAAGCAGAATAGAAGAATAACTATTGTGACATTCGCTTTAACTGAGCGATTTTTTTTTTTAGGCGAGGCAACCCTTGGTTGACCTCACAGATCACAAGGACTTTGTCAGCTGACAATCCTTTATTTTTTATTTTTTACACCTACAGCACCTCGTCTTCCTAGGTGGTCTCCCATCTAAGTACTAACCAGGCCCGACCCTGCTTATCTTCCTAGATCAGACAGGATCCGGCTTGTTCGGGGTAACTGAGCAATTTTTTAAAAGAAGAATAAAAAGAAATCATAAACAACTGAGCAAAAATTCCACCTACTCTGCCCTTATGGAACTTCTCAATTCTAATTTATCTTTCCCCTTCCCCAAACACAGAGACAGAAAGAGATAAGGAATAAGATCCAAAGTACAAGATTTGGGGCCTCTAAAAGTTGATAGGACAATCGTAGCCCTCAAAGGAAAACACTAGGAAGATGGCATTCTCACTCTGCCCTCTGGTCCACTACCTACTGCCTACCTGGTGGACAGCATAGACTACTTGCCTTTCATTTGTTATCACAGGAGGTGAAAAAATAAGAATAGATACTTTCAAAAAGTAGTCTAGATATGTGTGTGTGTAACTAATTTTATAAGAAAATAAAACAACAATCTAAACAATATAGATCAAACTAGAAAACATTTCTCTTCTTGGACACTAAGAACAGTTGAATGTAGATTTCTTAAAGATATATTACACAGACATTTTACCTTCCTTTCCATGGCTCATTAAAAAATGTGTTAATTTTATCACATATATAAAGTTTATACAAATTTTATTTTTTTATATAAAATTTATCTTTTTATATAAAACAACCTAAACAATTTGCTTATGTAAGGAAGGAAAAAAATTTTTTTCCTCTACACATCTATGTTCATGGGCTAGGACCCTGCAGATTAGACTGACAAGACAGGTTAACAACAGAAAAACAAACAGAAGTTTATTAACATGTGCATTTTACATACGCCCCTACTCAGAGCTGAGTAACTTAAAGGGGTGATTAGAACTTAAATTTATATAATATCTTAGCAAAGAATAATGATTTGTAGAGAAGTGACAAGACAAAAGAAAAGGACTTTGTGTTTCTAGGTGGGGGCAAACTATGGGAAGGCAAATATATAGGGAAATTAATAGTAGGTAAGGACCAGTTAGTAAAGTTTGTTATGTGAACTCCTCTGATGCTATCTCTGGACTGATAAAGATTTAGAGTTGTCTCCAGTAATAACTTCTGTCCTTCCTAGTAAAAAAGTGAGGAAGGACACTTTTACAAATTTAGGTACTGCTTTTAGGCAAATAAAAGGAGGGCGGAGCTTTCTTCTCGTATCTGCTTCTTCTCAATTACCTTCAGCTCAAAATAATTCTTATGCCAAAGTGGCATATTAATGTGGCATTTAATAATTAATGTTTAAGTGGGTTTTTTATTTTAAATTCTTTTTTCATTCAAAAATGAATTTAAAAATTCCAGTGTGGGGGTCTTAGCTAATACTTATAGAATATTAGGTCAGCCTCATTGGGTATCTCAGTGTCATACCATACACCATTTTCAATTAAGATAAACATTTCAGGTGGCTTGATTTCTTGTTTCAGTAAATATGTCTTACTTCATTTTCCACCTTTAACCTTGATATAAATATGGGACTTAACGAGATATTTTAGAGATGAGAGCTTAGTAAGACTTTTAAAATAAATATAATTATATAAATATTTTTAAGTTTTGGTTTTTTATAAGATTTATAATAGAGAAATTTAAAGAACTATTTTATAATGGATAATTTAGCATAAAATTGATTCTCTTTCATTTTGTGAATTTGTACATAATGAATTCTATTTCTCCAAGCTGACTTAGAAGTAGAAGCAGTAGCATTGCTGTTTAATAAACAGAAGTATTTTATCAGTCAATTCCTGCACCAACATGCAATTTCTCTGTACTGTTGTGATAAATAGTTGCAGTGAGTCTAAATGGGTCTGCCATCATGGAAGAGTAACTTTGTCATTTCTGAATGTTCCAAATATCAGATCAGTGAGTCCATATTGCACTTAAACTCTAGGTTAGAGTAAATCAAATTTACATTTGATGGATAGAAATCCAAAGCCAACTAATAAACCTAATAGTAAAACTAATAAACCTGTTTCTATGTCATCCAGAGCTTCTCCCTTAATAATTCAGTTTGTGGTCTTCCCCTAGTTCTTATTTATGTCATCCTGAACCTGTGGTAATGCTGTTGTGATAAAACTCTGCTTTCATTGAAAAAGAAAAAAAACTATATAAGACATTGGTATTAAGGTTGAAACCTGAAGGAAGGAGTCTGTACACTATATCAAGCCTTGGACATGGTTGCTTTCATAAGCCGTTGACCTGCACCTGTGAAGGTTTCCCCTTGCCCTCTCAGGGCACAGGATTATAAGCCACAATGCCATCTCCCTGTTTCCCCTCCCTCTGTTTTCCTTCCTTCTGCCATCCTATATTCTTTCATTCCAAGCTGGTTTTTGAAACCCCACCATTCTCAATTTCTTTGTTGTATGGAGAAATTCAACTCCCTCCCTATACCCACTATGCCCAAATTCAGCTCCTCCCTTTGTATATCAAGCACATCTAGGTGCTCAAAGAAGGGTTTCTCAAAACATGAAATCCATCCTCTTCAAAAACTCCTGTGGGCTGATCAATAATTACTTTAAGTGTAAATGGACTAAATTCTCCGATCAGAAGACAGAAAGGCTAAATGGATGAGGGGGAAAAAAAAAAAAAGACCCAACTACATGGTGCCTACAAGAGACTCACTTCAGCTTTAAGGACGCACATAGGCTGAAAGTAAAAAGATGGAAAAAGATATTCCATGCAAAAAGAAACCAAAAGAGAGTAGGAGTAGCTATACTTATATCAGACAAAGTGGACTTTAAGTCAAAAACTGTAGTAAGAGACAAAGAGCGTCATTATATAATGATAAAAGTCCTTTCAAGAGGAAATAGCAACAGTAAATATTTATGCGCCCAACCTCAGAGCATTCAAATATATAAAGCAAATATTAACAGCTCTGCAGAGAGAAACAGACAACATACAATAATAGTAGAGTACTTCAATACCCCACTTTCAACAATGGATGGATCATCCAAACAGAAAACTAATAGAAAACATTGGACCTGAACAACACTTTAGACCAAATGAACCTAACACATATATTAAGAACACTCCATCCAACAGTAGCAGAATACATATTCTTCTCAAGACTACATGGAACATTCTTCAGGATAGATCATATGGAGCTTCCTCAAAAAATTAAAACTAGAACTATCGTGTGATTCAGCAATCCCACTTCTGGATATATATCCAAAGAAATAAAATTACTATCTCAAAATGATTTCTGTACTTTTTATTGCAGCATATTCACAGTAGCCAAAATATGGAAACAACCTAGATCTCTGTCAACAGATGAATGGATAAAGAAAACGTGATACATATTTGCAACAGTGTGATGTTTGCAACAACATGGATGAATCTGAAGGAAATAAGCCAGACATAGAAAGACAAATATCTCATGATCTCACTAATATGTAGAATTTAAAAATAAAAAAGTCAAACTGATAGTAGCAGAGAGCAGAATGGTGGTTACTGCAGGCTGAGGGATGGGAAAATGGGACATATTGATCAAAGGGTACAGATTTTCACTTATAAAATGAGTAAGTTCTGGAGACTTAATGGATAACATGCTGACTATAGTTAATAATATTGCATTGTGTACTTGAAATTTTCAAGGAGAGTAGATCCCAAGTATTCTCGGCACACACACACACACAAATGGTAACTAAAGAGGTAATGGATATGTTAATTCATTTGCTGTGTTAATCATTTCACAATGTATACATATATCAAAACATCACATTGTATACCTTAAATATGAAGAATTTTTGTTCGTCAAAAATACATACATAAAAATAAAAGCCCTGTGGGTTATACATAGCGATATTTCTTTTTCATTACATATACTCGTTGGAAGTTCTGAGATTTTTTTTCCTCAATATTTTTTGTATGGGACCCTCCCCAATACATATAATCAGAACCTGGATTACTTCTATGGTTTTTTTCACTGCTAATATACATAAACTTTTACAATCATTCTAAGACACATTCTAGCTTCTTGTCTCTATACAGATAGTGTCTACATCATGTTAAGCAAACAAGTGGACTGAAACAATTCGATGTTGACCATTGCTAAGTGAAAAAAGGGATATCATTTGCAATTTCATGTTTGATGCTGTTTGTACATTGTAGGCATTCGATAACCCTGGTTAAATGAATAGGTTAAATGAATAGTTGTAAAAATATGCTGCTGGTAAATAAATTCTGAAGTCTTGGCTGCAATTAACATTTTAGACGGGGAAGAAAAAAATGATAGCTCAACATTCAACATTTGTCAAGAAGGATGTAGCCTGAGGGGCAATGTTAGCAGTGTGCAATTAAATAGCACCACTACAATAATTAGTTGAGTAAAAGGAAATTGATTCTGCATATTTTTTTAATCTACCCAGTATGTACTCATATAAACCTTAAACTGGTTTAATCATCGAGGTGATTTATGTGAAAGCCCAGCAAGAATGACAGGAAGTATATTCAGATGGGAAAGGTATTACCAACTGAAAAATGATTGCACTTGTAGTGTCTTTCTGACAATCTTAATTTTATTGCTCTGAACATAAACATTTATATGGTGAAGGAACATAAAGTCTCATTTTTTAAAACACCTTTTGGGTTTGTTGCTTACTTAATAGCTCCATATCCTAGAACAACACAGTAAACTATCTATGACGCCATGTTTACACAACCACTTCTTTACCACAATCCAAGTTCCTGGATTTCACAATAACAGAATCCAACAGTTAAAAATAATTAATTAGATACATCTATTATATTAAATTTTCATCCATGGAATTTTGACACTCTATACTTGGTGCTGCCTAACCACTGGCCATACTTCTGCTGTTGCATCTACCATGTGTATTACAATTATCTGTTGGTATTTCTCAGCTCACTGAACAGAGAGACTGGGTCTTGCTCCATATGTCATGCCTGAAAAATGGTTTTCAAGAATGCTAATTATATGAATGAACGCCATGATCTAAACATTTGCTTTTGGGGCTCCTCTGAAATGTATAACTACAATGTCAGCCTGAAGTTTCTTCAGTCCTTTCTTGAGTCATCTCATCTAAATCCATACTAGCGGCTAGAGTTTTTGGAGCATGTGTGATATATAGGCACAACGCTACATATCCCTAAATGTATTCTCATTTAATCCTTAGCATGACTCTGGAGGATTGATATTATGGTTATCATTATCTTCATTCTCAAAAGAGTTCACTGAAGTTTTAAAAATTTCAGTAATTTGCCTGAGGTTACACAGATAGAATGAGGCCCAGCTAACTGTTAAGTGAATATGTTGCATTTGATTTAGGTATTTCACTAAAATTCTAAACCAGAAATGAGCCCAAGAAAAAGCTGAGTGCCCCTTAGCAATGAGTAAAAAAGCATCTTGTGTCTGAGGGCCTTGGGGCTTGTAAAAATTCAGAGAGTTCTTCATCTCTTCCATGTTTTGTTTCTCTAGATGGAGGCCCTGAGCTTGGGTTTCTAAATGAGGGAATGAGTGTTGGAAGAGAGATGTTCTCACCAGTAGGTAAGCCACGATCTCCACTGAAAGAATGACTGGGTAAGGGGGCAGTAACAGGTAATGCTTTCTCCTAGCTTTAGAACAAAGCCTTTCTGTAGCAGTGGTCCTGCAGTTCTATACCAGAAGCCAGTACAAAACTAGGATTCAATTACGAGATTTCACTTTTACATAGCTCTAGGTAGGAGAACTATATTAATTAAATTTAACCACTGTTGAATTCGTCAAACTCCTCCTCAGCTTACCAGGGGCATCTCCATTAAGAGCACGCTGTCCGTGAGCAGCCAGAGAAAGCATCTACTATGTTATGTGATTCAAGGGAGGTCGGAAGGCCCACGGCCTTTCTCCCAGGCCCCACTTAGCCTGCTCCAGGAACAGAACCTTCCTCAGTTGATCCTTCCCAAAGCCCCCAGGCTGGGCAAAGCTCTTTCCTCTGAATTCCCACAGCATCCTGTGCAAAGAAGTTTATAACGTCATATGGCATTCATGAAAGAACAGCAAAAATGTGAGTTGAAGAAAGATCTTTCTTTTGATTTCTTCCAGCTCGATTTCAGCACTCTGGCTGGAACAAGCTGCCTGGAGAATCTGTGAGCGTGGTCTCTGGGGGTGTTCAAACAGAGGCAGGTAGCTGTTCATCCAGGTCCTAGAGGAAAGAGGTGACCTCTAAAATGTAATTCTTTAGTTCCAGAAGCACTGTGCTAAGTCTATGCGTGACACAGACCCTCCACAATCTAAATATTCAGACAAAGAGGAAATGATGGCTTTCCATCAGGTTATTTTAAGGACAGTTTATAAGTGACCAAGCATCTTTTCAGTCACCTAAATCAGATCATCGACCATGGTTACTCCTTTGGAAGATAAATTTTATTTCTTTGTTGAGGTGCTTATTTATAATCCAACCTTGCTTCAAAGAAGCTCTGAGTGACTGTAATGCAAATTGGACCAAGAAAGAGTGTTAAAAATGCAGACAGACCTATAAAACCTCCCAAATCCTAGAATCTAGTGGTTGTGCCATTTATATGGAGCAATAGTGACATCCAGTGGTCAATTACGTTATAACCTGGGTGGGGGTTATAATTTGCCCCCAACCTAGAACTAATTACACCAGGAAATTTATTTTTTGAGCAACTCAGTTTGGGGCTCTTCTGAACTTCAAGAAAGGTCTGAATTTTGTGTCCTCAAATGCAGGAAAACACTTTCCTCTGTTTCCCAGCTTGTAGCTTTAATGTCTGCAGACAGGCTTTGCTCAAATATAGAAAAAAAGAGCTCTCTACTGCCTCATCTATAAAATGGAGCGGGTAATAAACTACCTGCCAAATTGGAACCAGCAATGAGTTGCCACAGGAAGCACAGTGTGTGAGGACGGCCATAAACACGCACGGGAGAAAGAAAGGAGAGAAAGTATTCCATAAGTCAAACAGAGAACAAAGAAAGAAAAGCTGAAAGAATGAGGCCAGATTAACGCTCTCAGGCAGAGAACTGTACCGAGGTTAAGGCTTTTTACTTATTTGCTGTTGCATCGCTAGCACTTAGTATAATAGCTGGCATATAGCAGGTGCTTAGATATTTTTTTGCTCTATGACTAAATAAATGAATGAATTGAGGGTTTTCTAAGCATTATGTTCCAAAGGATCTGCCGGTTAAGGATTAGGTGGGTTTGCTCAGCCCAGTTTTAATCTGGACGATTAAAGGTTATGTCTGAAAACGAGCAGGAAGAGAGAAAGACTCAGAATGATCTTACCGGTGTGAGCATAAAACAGGCTAGAACTGTAGCAGTGTTAAGGACTAAATCACTATATTTCCATATCTATGTAGTTAACACTGAAAATCTACATGTTTAGTTATCTAGATGCGCCAACTGAGCTTGTGGCAGGCAGCGGCTGACCCTCTACCAAGCAGAGGCCCAAGAGTATGGAATGGGAGCCTGTGACAAGCAGCAGCCCCCAAGATCACAGTTTAGACAGTTCTCCCTTTATTCCCTTGGGTCATGACAGCCAGATTTATCAGAGGTCAATCTAAAGAGCCTTTTGTGCAATCGTGCTCTTTATAGTTTTGCATAAGCTGTAGCTTAGATTGTTTGTCTCATTTTAAATAAAGTGTTTCTGACAAGAAAATTGTGCTCAGTATAAATACTTTCATAACATTTTAGGAGCCAGTTACATAGAAAAGATTTTCATTTTTTAGAAGCTTTTACTACAAAATGTTTATCATATTGATACAGTGCTAGCAAAGCAAAATAGTTAAAGATATTGTTCAAATAATCTTATCCTATTCTCCTCTAGATACACTGAATCCACCATTGGGGACAAAAAAAAAAAAGGTTGAGTCTTTAAACTGCATCAAATGGCATTTTTGCATAGCATGTAAAAAGTGGCCAAAAAATATTATTTTCAATTCATGTGACTATCATCCTATAACATCAAAAACAACAAAAAAATGTAGTATAACATGATATTTTTGGTAAAAGTAGTATGTTTGAGATTCTAATTACAAGAAAATACAGAGAACCCTAAGTCACTTTCTTCCTAAAACTGTTAATACAAAAGAGCATAAAGTCTTATAACAATAACATATTTGTGTTAAGAAGATAATTCTTTGCCATTACTAGAAAATTAATTCTTGAAAAGGCAAACGTATATAAATTGTTAGTGTAATTATTATACTCTCTCCCTACATGAAATACAATAATGTCAACATTACAACCAATAATAAATTAAAGAGTGTGCGTGTGAATTCATTTAATGATTTTACTATGTCTTTTGTGCAGATGGGCTGCCGTCTAGATTAAAATTAAAACTTCTGAGATTCAAGAATTGCTGAAATAAATGATTAGGAAGACAATACCATCTTCCTGCTTATGGTGCTCCTGTTAGCAAAGTGTCATTATAGTCTAATGTAATGCATAATCCCCACAACTTCCAAAGAGGAAGTTCAGCCTCCTAGAATGAATTCAGCCCTCAGTTCTCCCAAATAATTCCTCGCAAGGTCCAAAAGCCCAAAGATCAGAGAAAAAAAGGTACAATCTGAAACCAAAGACAGAGGCCTTCTGCATCCATAGTAATGGATGCCAGCCACACTTCGTTATTTGATTTAATTCATTACGTAACATATAAAAGGCATTATACAGAAATAAAATCATTTTAAATGAAAATCAACTTAAAATAATTTTCTCTGAGTATTTTGAGGGTTTCAAGACAATTTTTAAAATAATTAGACATATTAAGACCTTTTAATAACTAGACATCATTTCTCAGCTAAAATCTCTGCAGTGGCTTCTCATCACTTATCATGTAGAGTCCAACTGCCTTAAATAGCATTTAAAGCCTTAGTATCCTGACCACTCCCTACTTCCCTCCTGCCGTCCCCCTCATACACTCTACTACTCCACACCTCCCCCAAAGAACACTCTACATCCTAAACAAGTATAAAACCAAATAAAGCACTCATTTATCTACATTTCCCTACATTCATTTAGCAAACATCTATTCCACAGGATAAAATGATAGACAAAATATTGTTTCTATCCAAAAAGCTCCTAACCTCAGAGATGACTATCGAATCTTTCAGAGTTACCTCCATCTCTTATCAAGGAAATGAGACAGTCATTATCTGCCAATCACCAAAAAGAAAGAAGCCAAGGCCTTAATGACAAGACTAGTAACCAAAGCTTCCAATGAGGAAAGCAGCTTCAAACTATCAATTACATCCCCATGGGCCAAACCGGATCCCTCCCGCCAAAAAAAGATGAGGAATAGGAGAGACAACTGGCCTTAGAGAAGCACAGTGAAACATAAGGGTACATCATCAAGCAGATCTTTCAAGACCTCAGATTTCTGGTCATGTCAGAAAGAAACAAGGTCTACCACCTGACCATAATGAGAAAGATGATCAGGCCTGAGAAGGTTGAGCAGAGGATGCAGAGATGAAACCTGAAGATCTAGAAGATTGAGGGTAGGAGTGTAGTTGATTTAAGCTCTTTGAGATCAAGAGTGGAACAAGAGTAAGTTGACCGATTGATTCCTCAGTGGAGATAGAGAAGGGAGGACAGGACTGTGAAAGGCTTGGTACCCAACTCTCGCTGCTGACCAAGATGTCTCATTAGTGTAAGGAAGGAAGATTACGGAGGAGAGGTCACCAATGAAGTGCATCTGCATCTTTCATTTTCTCAAAACTACCATTTATTGGGCCCTTATTAATCCTCACAACCACCTATGCAGTGTTATAATCGCCCTCCTATAAATAAAGAGACTTGAGGCTCATTTAAATTAAGTAACTTGCTCAATAATCACATAGTTTACTCATGTTAGAGCCACAATTCCAAACCCAGCCCTTTTACATCACTATGTTATGCTGTCTCCCTGTTTGAGTCATTTAATTGGCTTCAAGTCTCATGAGAATTGCAGCCCTATTGGACATCATTAGGCGAAAAGCAAAAGCAGTTATGCTGTTCTCCACAGAACATATTAAGAAACACTGGTCACCTCAGAGATTTTCATGTCAACTTCACATCAGTTTAGCCTTTAGGATTAAAATAAGCCAGCAGGTAGGTGCTAGAGTCTTAACAAAAATAATAATAATAATAACTAAAAAGTTTCAACGCTGTCTGATCAAAAAAATACTACCAAAAATCATGTAAATACATATCTGGTTTATGCTACAGAGCAGTCATTGCTAAATAGAAATAATTTCTCTTAAAACCAAAACGCAAGATCAAACTTAATGAAACAGAAAAAATGCTATTTCATTTTAGAAGTTCGTTATACAAGATGGTTGCACATGAAGGGAACTAATTTTTAGCCTATAACTCTGACTGGAAGGAGTTGCTGGTCATTGTAAGTCTTTGCCATGCTACATAGAGATTGTTTATGCAGCAAGCAGTTTCTACAGAGGCAAGGCCTGCAGAAGAAATGTGCATGCCTCAGCAGAGGCAAAGGAGTGTGGGGACCTGTCAACCAAAACTTGGTGTACTGCATAAAAATATTTACAGCAACACTTTATGAAATGATCCATTTTCAAGGTATCAACTGCTTGATGCAATATCCCATTGCACTAAAAATGTTCCCTTCTGGGTCTACAAATAGAGGAAGTTGAAATATATTCATATGAATATGGACATGCTTGGAACAGCTAGTTGTAACTATTCCTAAAAATGTATTTTAAGGAGCATAGGATTGAAGATTCTGCAAACTGAATTTTTGGAGGTGTCTATTTCACATTGTGAACAGGACAACCTCTGTAAACTTTTTAAAAATGTCATTAGAAAGCTATGTATGCTCTGCAATTTCAAGATAATGCTTTTGCTTTGCCGCTTAGTGATATAATGGAAAGAGCGCCACTGAAATTTGTCTCTGCAGTGCATCTAGAATACTAATATCCCAGTTATCATAATACTTGCATTTATTTAGAAAAATGAGACAAGTCTCTCTTTTTTTCTTTTTATTCATTCATTTAGTTCAGTAAATGCTATATGTAAAGAAAAGAAATATAAATGCTTCCCTACACCAAAGTTTCTCAACCTCAGCACTATTGACATTTTAGGCCAGATAATTTACCGCTGCTAGGAGCTGTCCTTTGCTTTGTAGGATGTTTATGAGCATCCCTGGCCTGTACAATTTGGATGCCAGTCACACCCATCCCCCCAAATGTGACAACCAAAAATATCTCCAACATTGCCAAACGTCCCCTGTGGGGCAAAGTCGCCTCAGTTGGCAATGATGTTCTAAACTATTCTTCGAGATGTCCTCTTTATGCCCAAAGGGCAGGTATAATGGAGTCCTCATTTTCCTGACATGTGGTCAACAGCTATCTTCTTTACCAGAGGCCATTGTGTTTCTGGATGAGATTTCCTTATCTAAGCATCTCACATGCAATAAATTGGATGCTCAGCTCTCATGTGGCTGAGAATAATGACCAGGGCCAGGTGTGCACAAAAAGAGTTCTCCCCTCTAATATAGAAGTACAATTTTATTTTTGTTTTTTAATTAATCTCTGCTCCACTACCTTTCATATGTCTAATAATGTTGTCAAGGAGACGGCTGCCAACTAGTAGATAACAGCTAAACAGAGATAATTTGACCTTCATTCCCTTTTGCTGTCCCCTAGCAGGTACACAGTGGACCTTGCAGCCTCCTTAAATCAGGGTTGGCTGCATGATTATTGTATCCAAACGAGAAACTCACAGATCCTAATCTCCTGCTCTTACCTGGTTTAGAACTAACGAGACGCATTTCATTTGCTTCACCAGATCAAATAAAGAGGGAATCTGGAAATAGCGATAAACCCCAGAGATCAGCTAAATTATGTCCCAACTTGACATTTATATGAGCACACGCCTCTCAGTCTCCAGAGGTGATTAGATTAAGTGTATTTTAGCATGCACTTCATGCACGCACATCCCTAAAGATTCAGGCACGGGTTGGATTGTGACTAATACCATCACCGCTTTTATTCAAACGTTTTGTATTACCAATATGCTGCCTAAAACGTGACTTAAGATAGAGAACTGCATTTCAACAAAGCGCACACAAAGCCTCTTACATTTTAGAATTAAGGTTTTCACATCTTCCCTAGCTCAGACCCTGAGCAAATATTTCTGCTCTTGGGACATGTGATCATGGTTTTCTATCTGGGCATCATACCACATGGTATACTCTACCTCCAGAGACTGAAATCACTTTGCTCGGAGATTTCAATTTACTTCATTAACTCCAGAAACCTCAGGAGAGGCTGTGAGACAGTGCACTGGAATGCGGGCTGACGCAGCGACCCTCTGGGGAGCATGGTGAAAGGCGCGGCCCTACCTCTGCTCTGTTAAAAACAAAAAGACAGAAATACTGGTGCACTATAAAATTCAGAATTAGAGATGAAATATCAAGTCACCAACAGCTAGCCAAAACCTACCTCTTTGATCTGGTATGAGTTAAAATCCCATTGATATCATTCAGGGGATACTGTATTTATCATGGAGCAATCTGTTCTTAAAAGGAGAATGAGCAGTCAGGAAGGATTTGGGATCTGATAGTTTAAGGAATAGATATAAAATACATCTCAAAATTCACTCTTTATTGGCATGGAAAAGGAGGAAAATATGATAGTCTTTTGTTACATAAATTATTAAATTCTTCCAATTCAAAAAATATGTTTCAATATTGGTTAAAAAAAATTCTAAGAAGCAGTCTAATGTTAAGAATTTTAAAATTACTTTATCTGTAACTGGTCAAATAAAACTTAAATTCCTTTTCAATTACAAAAATTGATGTTCTCTCTTTTGCTTCTCTGGCTTCTCCTTTGCTCTTTATGTATTATTTAATCTGTAGATATTATGACCATTCATCATCTAGTTAGCAGGCCTATTGCAAAAATTCGGTTCTGTTTTCATTGCGTCAGACCCTACCTCAGAACATGTGTCCCAATTTTAGTGTCCAAAAATAGCTACAACCGTCTAATGAGCACAAAATACAAACTACTTTGGAAAGAGAAGTCCCTCGTCATAGCAAACTCCCAATATCCTATTACACAAAACTGTCAGGCACAATGAAAACTCCATAACTCATTTTCTTTCTTTGCTTATATTTACCCTCACCTCAATTCACAAAGGATTTCAGGCAACTTACAAAAGTATATACATTACAGAAGAATAAAATAGATGAAAGAATCAAGGCAAAGCTAAATGAAGATAGGAAGTTAGTGAAAGTCAGAAGTAAAATCAGAAGGCAGATGTGCATAGCATGGGACCCTGTCTAGTTGCAAGAGGTGAGCGCAAAGCATGACTTCAAGCTTCCTCGTGACCGTTTCAATGACAGAAAGATGATCAGTTGTGAGACTGAAAACAAACTGCTCAAGAGTGGCTCTGTTGGATATCAAATCCTGAGAGTAATCCTTCTGGGGCTGCCTCTTAAAGAGGCTGTATCATACTGAGACCTTATGAGCACCCGAATTTATTTTTTTTCATTTTCTTTACCTTTATCAAAGCAATGCCTATGCCCTCCCAGTAAGGCATGGATAGTTCTCACCGTTAAATCACTAGGGAAGTTTGGAGAGAAACTTGATGATCCCATCCAGAGACTCAGTTCTGCAACCATTTTTCCTTCTTACACCTTGTCTCTCACAGTTTTGTTGCATGCCTTCTTTCTGTAGCCTGCTCCCTCACTATCCCATTATATAGATGAACACCAAACAGACCCACACTTGGAAAGTCATGTATGTATACAACCTCGGAACACCAGCCCCAAAACACATTTTAGAGTAAAAACATATTTTGCTCTAAAATATACCCTACCAATTTCTATGGGAAATCTAGATTGTTTTTATTTATAATTGCCTATGATATATATGTCCTACCGAAAATAGTTTGCTATCAGTAAAACTCTTTGGAGGATGGGGGTGGGGAGGGAGTACATCAGGGAAAAAAAAACAGACAGCAAAGAGTAATAATGAATATTACATGCTCTTGTAAAGAATGGCTTCAAAGGAAAGGAGTCTTGCCAACGTTACTGAATAATGATCTTTGAACACAGCATTAAAGTCGTAGCATGAAAGAAGGGAGATAAAATATTTAATGACATCTTAATATTTCCAGCTCTTGCAAAAGCCAAGAACTGGTCACAGTTTATCAATGGCTCTACATTTTAATACTATTAGACAATAATTTTTTTTCCCAATCAGAATACTAGAGTTACCAAATTATAGGTGGTAGATAGAAAGGAAGGGAAAGAAAGTGGGCTATAAACTGCTTGAAATTCTTGTCTTTTCCAATTGACTTTTAATATGAATATGGAATCTGGGCTCAACAATCAGTTGGCTCATTTGGTTTACAGCTTGACAGGGCCTCAGTAAATGTTGAGGATGTCTATGAAATAACCTTTGACTAACCCTTTTCTGAACAAGTGCTCTGAAACACAACTCGCCTCCTGGGACACAATTGTGGTCAAAAGTCATCTTGGGGTCTAGTATGTCATTGCACGCAAATTTTTCAATTCTCCCTATGTAATTTAGTTCAAGGAGAATTATACATCTAGAACTTGGCACCAGGCAAATGAGTGGAGGAGAAGATAAGGCAAGGAAACCTGTTTATCATAAAAAGACTGGTGTGAAAAAACAAAGATGGGGAAACAGCAAGCAGACAGTGGAAGGATACTTTATGGAGACAGCAATTTGCCTGAGTTCTCAAGGCCTTTGCCTCTCCTCCTTCACTCTGCCACTCCTTCCAAATAGCAATGTCCTTACTATTTTCTTGCCACAGAAATTTAAGAGGGAAAACAGAAGCTACTCAAAGCCAATGGCTCTTCTTCTATTTGTAAATGCCTGAGCTGATCCAAAATAATAAATAAATAAATAAATAAATAAATAAATAAATAAATAAATAAATAAATAAATAAATGGATGGATGGATGGATAGATAGATAGATAGATAGATAGATAGATAGATAGATAAATAAAATTTTTTAAAAAAGATTCATAGTATATTGGTCTGCTAGAGCTGCTATAACAAGGGACCTCAGACTGAGGGACTTAAACAACAAATTTACTTTCTCACAGTTCTGGAGGCTTGGAATCCATATTCAAGGTTTCAGCAGGACTGGTTCTTCTGAGGTCTCTCCTTGGCTTGCAGTTGGTAGCCTTCTCCTCCCTGTGTCTGCACAGGATCTCTCCTCTCTGTGTGTCTATGTCCTAATCTTCTCTTTTTACAAACACATCAGTCATATAGGATTATGGCCCTCCCTGATCACCTCATTTTAATTTAATTACCTCTTTAAAGGCCCTATCTCCAAAAACAGTCACATTCTCATGTGCTGGAGGTTAGGACTCCAAAGTACAGATCTGGAAGAGACACAGTTCAGCCCATAACACAGAGAAATATATTTTTGGAAATGGAGAGAAAGCTCTGTGAGTCCTCAAGGCAGGAAGAATATAAGACCTTGAAGGTGATAAGACCTAGACAATAACATTAAACGCTGCTCTGAGGAACACCTAGGGAGGATAGACCTAAGCCAGTGATCCCTCAGCCTCCTTTTGAATTCCTCTGCTCTAAGCATGGCATTCAAGCAACAGAACTTCCCAATCTGAAGATCAAGATACTAAGAGCTTCTGCAGACAGAAGAACAGACTGGCGAATATTGCCCAGAAGATATTCTATGATGTCCAAGCAATAAGTCCCAAATCCATGGCACAGTTCAAAGATGGGAGCCTGCAGAGAGCCTTAGTAATAACCGATACTGAATTTCTAGACAATGAGTAGAATAGGAGCCCATCAGCAGATTTACATTAATTTAAAGAACATACAGAATGTGATATTTTTATTGTTCATGAATTGAGTTCATATCTGCTGGAATTAGGTGAGAATGCATATAATGTGGGAAAGAATTAAATAAAACAGAAACCAAGTCCATATCTATACAGTAAGTCAACCAAGGTGACTAAAACAGCACAGGAGTCCCAAACTAAGAAGAGTTGGTGTACAAAGCAATTTATTTGGACATTAGAGGCAAGCGTAAGCCAGTTCTGACTACTCCAACAATACATTGATCTCCTCCATGAATGATAATAACAATAGCTAATGGGTGTAAGAGCTAACACATGTTCAGGCTTCCAGCCCCATCCGATTTATGCATGCCAGCACTCTCATTTCAGTTGGAAATCCTTCCTGTAGATCTTCTATATATCTCAATATTTTAGCATTATTTGTGATTTTATGTGTTTTATGTAATCCACCTACTTAAATGATAAACTTCATGAGAGCAAGATATATGTTTTCTACTCTCTTTGCACTGTCTCACAGAACCTAGAGAAATTCCACTCACTTAATCGTGCATCAGTCATGGCTGAGAAGTCTTTCTTTTTCTCCTTCCATAGGCTTTCCAAGAACCTATGTGTTCTTTTATTCTTTTGAAACAGAACAGGCAAACTAAACTGTTTTCCATTAATTAGGTTAAGGGTGTTTTCAGAAAATTTTTCTTGAGGTAATTAAGTTCTAGAACTACCTGGTAACTACCAGGAGAAAAACAAAGGTCTGGCATGAAGAAAGGTAAAACAAACCAGAGGCAAAGCAAATTCCAGAGAAAAAACATGAGAACATGATGAATTGAGTTGAAGATAATATTAGTATGTGAAAATCTTAACCCTATTCCCCTACCCCAGCCAAATATATTCTTTTTCCAAGCTTGGAGTTCTGAACCAATTAAGAAATAAAACTTTAGTCTACGGCCATGCCACCCTGAACAAGCCCAATCCCGTCTGATCTCGGAAGCTAAGCAGGGTCAGGCCTGGTTAGTACTTGGATGGGAGACCACCTAGGAAGACCCGGTGCTGTAGACGTAAAAAAATAAAAATAAAAATAAAGGATTGTAAACTGACAAGATCCTTGCAATCTGTGAGGTCAACCAAGGATTGCCTTGCCAAAAAAAAAAATTAAAAAAAAAATTTAAAAGAAAAAGAAAACTTTAGAGTAAAAAAAAGAAAATAGGAGATCAAAATATCCTCTTTGTTTCAAATGAAATTGCTATTATAGAACATAGTGCATACCTGTAGGGAAGTGGACTTTCTACTATGGAGCCACTGAATTAGACCATCCTCCCCACCTTGGGAGGACTAGGTGTCCTTTGGCTCCTCTGATAGGTGTCAGGCCTTTGCCACTGATCTTCCTGCAGATCAAGAGCAATCAGGAGCACAAGCTCTCTGAGAGTAGCTCACCAAACGGGGAGGGTCTCCTCTCCAAAGTGGAGGGAGATGTGAGAGAGGCTAGCAGTGTTATGCTAATGAGTATGACTCCCCGTTGGAAGAAAACAAAAGAAGTAAAGAATAGGTATTCTCCCTCTAATGGGTATGTTGAACCTAAGTTTCCACAGACGATTTCAGTGGATAATCCCATGGACAGATTCGGAGAAGGAGATGGGAAATGCACAGGAGAGTGGTCTGGGTGTGGCAACATGCATTTGGAGGTCACCGGTGTGCAGCAGTGGCTGAATCCATGAACAAGATGACGTTCCTTAGAAGGAGGATGCAGAATACGAGGACTGGGAACTAGGAATAGAGTTCTTAGGAAGATGAACATTTAAGAGTAGAGCAGACAAAAAGAAGCCAGGAAAGAAGGGAAGGAAGAACCCAAGAATGATGTTGCAAAGGCCAAGAAAATGAAAGCTCGAAGAAGAGAAGACGATAGCATTAAATGCATTAAATGCTGCAGAGCCTTCAAGGAGCTGAGGCTTGGACACGGGATTTGGTAGTTAGGTGGCCTTTAGGACCCTTTTGTCCTTCTGCAGAGTAGTTTCAAGGAATGGGTGGTGAGAAGTCATATTGTAATGTGTTAAGAACTGAATAGAGGTCGAGAAAGACCCTGTTCTCTGCCCTGGAGAAGAGAGCCCAGCGGCAGCTCGATAATTAAATGGGCAAATACAAAAGGCATCATCTTTATCTTGGATCCATGAATGTGCTCCCAAAAGGTCCCCAACAAATCATGTGCCAAACTTTGTGCGCTTTGTGTCTGTGCATTTTTCCCAGGAGAGATTTATAGCTTTCATAAAATCCAATTGTCCAGTATTAGCTGCCAAGAAAATAAATAACTGAATGGAGACAGGTCAGGATTCAAAACCCACAAAAGGCAAGTATACAGTTAAAGTCATAGGCCTTGGAGTTCAAGTAGGGTAGGAAAAGAACCAAATCAAGAAGGCAATCCTTCTGTTTAACCAGTCAAGATGTAGGAGACCCTTGAAGAGTCAGCTGAGGAGATCTTGGTAAAGAACAGGGGAAACAAAAGTAAGCATGAAACAGCTGGTAAGCTAGAACACTTATTAAGCGTTTATTTCCCAAACACTTAATAAGTGCCTACTTTTTCCCAGGTGCACTGCTAAATACTGGGGATACAGCTTAAGAGAATGTATATTTAGAAAATAAGAGACTAAAGCTTGATGTTTCATGGGTAAAAGCAGTTCTTTCACTACTTCAGGGTAGGTTTGCTCAATTATTTCATTCATAAGTCACAACGTTCATATTTGGAGAAAAAAAAGAAAGAAAGTAAGGCAAATCATGCATGGTGAATTAACCCACCAAGCTGCCAAGATCAATCTCCTATTCACTCACTTGAGTCATGGGAGAAGGAGGAAAAATCAGGATGACAATAAAAAGAGAAAATTAAGATGTTAAAACTTTGCATTTCAACTTTGAGTTGACATTGTGGCAAGGCTCTTTCCAGCTGCTTTGTCTGGCCATGTCAAGAAGTGACCATGATTTATTGTGCCACCTCCATAATTTCAATGCTCTTGATCTCCCACCGGAAACAGTGACAAGTAAGGTTAACTGCTGTGTAAAGAGACAGTATGAATAATGCTTCATGCACAGAGCTGGCACTGATCTACAGCTGGAGGTGGGGGAAGCAGGGATGTCAGCCATTGGTTAAATCCCTTCCAAACGGCAACCTCCCAAATGCCCTAATACCTTTTGGAACAATCTGTACTTATATAGAAAAACACCCTGAATTGTATTAGAAATTATTTCCTTGCCCTTGTCCCTCACAAACATGCAAATAGCCAATTTTGCTCACATTTGCATTTTGTATTGTTAGTAACAGCTAACATTAAGTGTTCATATACCAGGCCAGCCCTGTCTACAAGCTTTATGTTCACTACTTTAGTTAATCCTCAGCTTGTCATTCTCTATTATCATCCCCATATATAGATTAGAACAATGAGGCACAGAAGGTTAAGCAGCTCATCAAAGGGGAGCAAGAAAAGCCAGAATTTGAGCCCAGGTGTTCTAAACTGCAAGACTCTGCTATCCCGTTCCTTTATTAGCTCATTCGTATTCATTTAATTCAATCAATTTCATCTAACTTGTATTTCCTTTTCAACCAGCTTGCATACATTTCTAAAGGACTATTGCTCTGCCACTACTGAGTAAAGTAGGGTGGGCATGACCATAGAAAATTTTTTTTTTAGTCTTCCAAAGTCACAGCTTATCCTGATGAACAGGTCAGAACTTTCTGTATCTGCAAATATTTCATTAATGCTAATCACTTTTTCATATGTTTACATCTCATTTCCCTCAAATAAAGGAAGAAGAGAAAACTAACATTGATTCAACACCTATTGCATTCCAAAGATGGTATCAGGTGAATTAAGCCTCACAATGACCTCATCAGGTTAGAATAATTATCCCCATTATACAAATTGGAAGCTCAAGAAAGTTAGGGATATTTCTCCAGGTGTAACCATGTGTAAGGTAGAAGTAGGCTCAAGGTCCTCCATGATTCCACTTCGCCAGGACTGTACACATGCTGCATATGTCTTATTAACTCAATGCCTTACATTCTATTATTCTTACTGATGAGAGGACAGCAAAGAGGAAAGAGGCAGAAAAAGAAGAGATTGAGAAGTAGGATGACAATTGGCTTCAGAGCTTAGATATCCCTGAAACACTAGAAAAGTGGCTTCTCCACATCCCAAGTTTCTTCAAAGTCTATCTAAACTATTGTCAAGGACTTTAGATTACTGTAGTTTAGATGGCAACCTTGAGATGCTACACTCAAAGTTTCTTCCCTGGCAAAAAGCCAAACTCTCTCTATCTTCTGGCAAATGCACAGTACCTGTGTGAGGTCTTCTGCTTTCCAAAATACCTGAGGACAAGGTCAAGGATGTGCTGCTATTGGGATCTGGGGCGCCACAGCGACTCAGCTGGTAGAGATTGGGTTCCTGGAGAAGGAGGTAGATGCCCAGCCTCCTCTCATCACTCAAATGATTATCTTAAACTTATCTTTTCAACTCTTTCCCTTTACTGAAGAGTTCTTGAAAGTCAATTCAAATCTCTCTTCAAACTTTTTCTCACCTAGATAAAAAAAAAAAAAAAGCTGTCATTTTTGTCTAATGGAAATACTGTGCTATGACTGGATTTGTAAGAGCAGCATATCAAAATGCCAAAAGAGTGTGTCAAAAATAACATTAAAAAAATTGGGGGTGGGGGGCGATATGTTATAGTCCTAAATGAGTATCTTTATTTCTCTGTGTTGAAATTTGTTAGTCTCCTCTCAAGGGTTTAAATAAACCTCAAAGAAACACAGAACACTTAATGAACACAATTTAAGGGCCAATTCAGCCCTTGATACTTACTGTCAAAATATCTCACTAGTATTTGTGAGTTCTCTTCTTCCAAGTCTTTCTATTCAATTGTTCTTCCATGGATGTTTGTTTTCCCAACATCCTTAACCTCCAAAGTATATGCATGTTGCCATGAAGTTGATCAACTAAAAAGAATTAATTTCAATTTATTTTCTTTCTCATTGCTGAGGAAAACACAAAGTATTTCCTGACATATTATAGATAACAGTCAAATTCATGGCAATCCCATGTTGCTGAGGGTTTGTATATTTAATTTAATGGGCTTTTAAATAATATTCAAGCATATCTATAGGCAGAACACTGGCCTCCCATGATCTGGCTGAAAGAAGATAAGAATATTAAAATTTCCAAGGCTATTCAGTTCATTTAAAGTATCGTAGTGTCTTTTACACAACTTAAACAGAAGATATTTAGTTCCATCAAGACAGAGTAAAGACTTGGCCAAATGCCTAGAAGCTCCTTGAATTTCTTGCTTCTACCACGTCAGTGGTCATCTACTTCTTGTTGAGTGCTCTGCTTCCCCACTGAGAGGCAAATGTATATCAAATCAAAGTCAAAATGACCCTAGTTCCTGGGCAAAGTGATTAGAAAGTAGGTGGACCTGTGACATAGTAGGGCCATAGTTATTTTGCAAGAATTATTTCGATACTAGGAGAGAAAGGGTGTCTCTTCTTAATTCAAGAACAATAATAGATGATATCAACCTAGAACAGCTGGTGGCCATTTTTGCTGCGATGTGGAGAACGTCTTTCTAAGCATGAAATCAACAAAGGTAGCTAAGGCTCAAAAAATGAATAACAATAGTGGTAATAGTGTTTTTACCCTTGAATCCAGCTATACCTGAAGTCAGATCTGCCCTCTTAGATTTTCAAGTTACATAAGCCAATACATTTCCTTTTGTGCTCATGCTAGTTGAACTTGGCTTGTCTGCATTCCTGAATAATATACAGGATTATTCCCATAGGTATCCCAAACAGTATTTTATAAGCCAGAGGCATTGTTGTTCAACGTAGGTGGGTTGTGAAGTTTTCCATTGCATAGCTGTGTACTGCAAAGATGTGAGTGCTTATACCAAGATGGTTTTCCCCCAGATACAGATTAAGGTTGAATATCTGACCATCCCTCATCTCTTCAGTGGTAACTTTTCACTGTGAAAGACCACCGATTACTCTCCCAAAACTATGTTTGCTAGATGCTCTGATACATCTACGGTGGGATTATAAACCAGTGCAATCTTTCTACATGGCAATTCAGCCATAAGAATCAAGAGTCTTTGATATCCATACCATTGGGATTATTCCAAAAATATTAAGAAATCCATCCATGGATCAACAGTGAAAACTCATGCAATTGTCTTCATAAATGTTGAAAAAATATTTGAACTTTTCACTATCTACTCTTCATTTTTTAAAATTTTAACAAAATAGGAAAAGATAGATACTTCCTTAGCATGATTCAATAGGCCCATTATACTCATTATACTTAATGGAAGAAAAACTACATATTTTCAGTAAAATGAGAAATGAAACAAAAATTTCCATTATATTAACTTCTGTTTATAACATTATTTTGGAAATATATATATATATCTCTCTCCAAATATAGCCAATATAACAAGCCAAGACAAAGAAATGAGGCATAAAAATGAGAAAAGGGGAAGTAAAATTATTATTTGAAGTGGTCTAATAGTTTATCAAGAAAAGCCAACAGAATCAATTGTAAAACTATTATTAAAATTAAGGATAAATCATAATATAATATCAACAAAATTATTACATATATTGAATAGCCATCATGTAGTGTACAACTACCAGTTGTATTGTAAAATGGAAGACCCCATTTGCAATAGCAAAAAGAAAAAGTTTTAAAATATCTAGGAATAAACTTAGCAAGAAATGTGCAAAATCTACATAAAGCAAACTTTAAAATCTTACTAAAGGCAAATAGACAATAAACAAATGGAAGGACAGCCATTTTCCAAAACAGAGAAAAATTATAAAAATGTCATTTCTTTCCAAACTAATCCATGAATTTAAAACAATCCTAATGAAAATGTATAAGATTAAGAGGAAAAAAGTAGGCAAACAATTTTTATGTTTCTCTGAAAAAAAAAAATAAATGGATAAGAATGTAAAAAAAAAGAAAAGAAATTTGAAAAGGAGTCATAAAGAAGGGAGACTAGTTATATTAGACACTGAAATATAAAGCTAGAATAATTTTTTTAATATAGTACACTTCATGAAAAAAAAAAGATAGCTCAATAGAACAGAGTAGAAAAACTGAGAAATAGACCCAAATACATATAAGAATTTAATATAGGATAATTCTGGCATGTTAATATCATGAGAAAAAGACAGATTATACAACAAATGGTACTGGTTAGCTATCTGAAAAAAATTGTGTCCCTTTCTCACATTTTGCACAAAAATAAATTTTAGATTGAGCAAAAATAGTGTAAAATATAAACTCATAAAAGTACCAAAGGAAAATAAAAAATACATTTAAACTCTCAAAGTGGAGAAAGGTTTTTTGTGTATGTAACAAAATTCAGTATCCTTAACATTTTAAAAAATTGATAGATACAGCCATATATATAAAACATTTATGAATGGCAAAAAAACAAATAAGCAAATAACATAAACAACTGAAACAATAATCTATACAAAAAAATTTTGCAAATAACAACCAGAGCTAAAATTTTATCACTGTAAAAAGAATGCCTACAAATTAATTTTAAAGAACTAAGAACCCAAAAGAAAACACCTCCCAAAAATACCCACCTCAGAAAAAGAACATAAGTGGTTACTAAAATATGCTCAACCTCACTTAAAATAAAAG
>NW_011888836.1:3731666-3734052 GCF_000151845.1 Pteropus vampyrus
AAAAAAATTGTGTCCCTTTCTCACATTTTGCACAAAAATAAATTTTAGATTGAGCAAAAATAGTGTAAAATATAAACTCATAAAAGTACCAAAGGAAAATAAAAAATACATTTAAACTCTCAAAGTGGAGAAAGGTTTTTTGTGTATGTAACAAAATTCAGTATCCTTAACATTTTAAAAAATTGATAGATACAGCCATATATATAAAACATTTATGAATGGCAAAAAAACAAATAAGCAAATAACATAAACAACTGAAACAATAATCTATACAAAAAAATTTTGCAAATAACAACCAGAGCTAAAATTTTATCACTGTAAAAAGAATGCCTACAAATTAATTTTAAAGAACTAAGAACCCAAAAGAAAACACCTCCCAAAAATACCCACCTCAGAAAAAGAACATAAGTGGTTACTAAAATATGCTCAACCTCACTTAAAATAAAAGAAGTTAAAAGATAATGAAATAACATTTTAACTTCTTAATTAACAAAGATCAAACTATTTTGTAATGTGTAAGTGGGGGGAATAAGAAAATAGACTCTTCACTCTCATATCACTGATAGAAATATAAATTGATATAACATCAATAGAAATATATTTTGTAATACCTACCAAAATGTTAGATGTCATAACTTTTAACCCAGCAATTCTACTCCTACTGTCATACTCCAGGAAATAAGGTCTATAAACTTATAGGCAGTTCAGCATTGTTTATAGCAGGAAAAGATTAGGATCTACCTAAGTGTCCATCAACGGGAGAGATATATTCAACTATTACACATCTATTAAAAAGAAAAATACATCTTATGCACTGACGTGGAATGATCTCCAGGATATATGTGCTCACGATATAAAAGATTTCTTAGAAAGAAAAATCAAGAAACTGAGGCTGGACTCTTGGTAGCTGGGAAACAGAAGTGGGAAGAGACTTGATTTCACTGTACCACCTTTTGTATATTTTGAATTTGTATCTTATACATATTTGTACTACTTATTAAAATAACTTAACTAATTTCAAATTATTAAACTATTTTTAAAATGATAAAGCACATCTATACTTTAATAATGTAAGATCATTTCTAAGATTCTATTTTAAGAAAATAATCTGAAATGCAGACAAAGTACATGCACAAAGATATTCATCACAAGAGAATTTGTTTGTTTGTTTGGTTTGGTTTTAACAATTATGAAAAATAGAAACAACCTAAATTGCCAATATTAAGGGAACAGTTAAGGAAATAATATTGCATTCATAAAATGAAATACTATGCAGCCATTAAAAATGATGTTTATGAAGCAATTTTAACAACATGAGAATGTGCTAGATAATATGTTTCAGGGAAAAAAAGCAGGCCAGAGAATTTTTATACACTGTAATCTCAGCTAAGTAAAACCCATAGAAAACTTGTTAAAATATTAATAATTATCCATGAGCAATGGGATTATAGGAAATCTTTTTTCCTTTGTACTTTTCATAGCTCCCAATTTTTCCAAAAGGAGAATGTATTTTTACTACAATAATCAAAAAAAGCATTTAATAAAAATTAAAATCTGTGCGCCCTTGTTCACAATCTCTGGCCTCCTCACTTACCAATGACTGACTTAGAGAAACACGCCCTCTGAGACTTCATCTTACACTGTATCTAACATTTTTTCTGCTTTCTAGCATGATCCTACCAGAGTGATTTCATTTTATGCCCATACTCAGCACTGAAGAGATCAGTGCCTGCCTTTTCATAATCATGCCCTCTGCATGAGACTGAAGGTCCAGCGGCGTGGCAGGTTCTTGGGTCAGTCTGCTTGGACACACATCCCAATTCTATCATTTTCTACTTGATTTCTCTGTGCCTCCATGGGGATACAAGAGATCCACCATGTAATGTTGCCATAAGGATTAGATAAGATAATTCATATAAGGTGTATAGCCCACAGTGCCTGGCACATGGCCAATCCTTATAAATGTTAGGTATTCTGCAGAAGAGAAATTTGCTTTTTGATTCATGACTGTAACTTCGAAACATGAAGATAAACTCTCCTAATAACACACCAATTCTTTATCAGTTTAACTGTTTCTGTTGTTTCCTAACTGTTTCTGTTGTTTGAGGTTCTGTCACATGCCTTAATATTTTCTTTCTTACTCTCTTTACCTTAATTTCACATTGATTCAGTTGCCTTTGAAACTCATGTCAACAGTAAGCTTCAGGGACTTTGCAAAAATTTTAGTGCTGATGCCCTAAGAAGAGCTCTTTGAAGGAAAGTCTGATTCCAGGACTGGAGCAGGGAAAATTTTAAAAGACGCTCCTGGAATATTTTGTTGTGTGAGAAAGTAAGAATGTGCTCAAAGAATGATGACAACATGTTACAGGAACACAGAAGCCAACTC
>NW_011888836.1:3734102-3748471 GCF_000151845.1 Pteropus vampyrus
CAATAATCAAAAAAAGCATTTAATAAAAATTAAAATCTGTGCGCCCTTGTTCACAATCTCTGGCCTCCTCACTTACCAATGACTGACTTAGAGAAACACGCCCTCTGAGACTTCATCTTACACTGTATCTAACATTTTTTCTGCTTTCTAGCATGATCCTACCAGAGTGATTTCATTTTATGCCCATACTCAGCACTGAAGAGATCAGTGCCTGCCTTTTCATAATCATGCCCTCTGCATGAGACTGAAGGTCCAGCGGCGTGGCAGGTTCTTGGGTCAGTCTGCTTGGACACACATCCCAATTCTATCATTTTCTACTTAATTTCTCTGTGCCTCCATGGGGATACAAGAGATCCACCATGTAATGTTGCCATAAGGATTAGATAAGATAATTCATATAAGGTGTATAGCCCACAGTGCCTGGCACATGGCCAATCCTTATAAATGTTAGGTATTCTGCAGAAGAGAAATTTGCTTTTTGATTCATGACTGTAACTTCGAAACATGAAGATAAACTCTCCTAATAACACCCCAATTCTTTATCAGTTTAACTGTTTCTGTTGTTTCCTAACTGTTTCTGTTGTTTGAGGTTCTGTCACATGCCTTAATATTTTCTTTCTTACTCTCTTTACCTTAATTTCACATTGATTCAGTTGCCTTTGAAACTCATGTCAACAGTAAGCTTCAGGGACTTTGCAAAAATTTTAGTGCTGATGCCCTAAGAAGAGCTCTTTGAAGGAAAGTCTGATTCCAGGACTGGAGCAGGGAAAATTTTAAAAGACGCTCCTGGAATATTTTGTTGTGTGAGAAAGTAAGAATGTGCTCAAAGAATGATGACAACATGTTACAGGAACACAGAAGCCAACTCGAAGTGGCTCCCCCTGGCCAAACTGGGGACAATTTGAGCATCAAAACAAATAATGATAGTATAAATGATAACCATTAAAAGAAAATGAAGTTCCAAAAGTACATACTGATGGAAGAAAGGCAGAAGGGAAGGAAGGGAGAGAGGGAGAGGAGAAGCCTCTTCCTTATAGAATAAGGCCAACTAATTCATATAGAAGAAATAATGGGGTTAGAAAAGTATCAGTGACATAGGCAATGGGGGCATTAGCAAGGGGCAGCGTGAATATTCTGCACAGAGGATTTCAAGAGGGGCATCAGGCCATGGTGATGATGGCAGTGTGGAGTAGCAGCAGCCCATCTCCCTGCGGCTTCAAGGACAGCCCAGAGCTGAAGAGCAGTCAGCAGAAATAAGAGACCAGTCACCAAAATGAGCTGATTTTGTTGTAACCCGCCTTGGGTATGAGATTATTTTGCTCACTGAAAGGTAATTCTGAAAGGAAAGGGCTGGTTTCTGGTACTGAGGACACCAGAACCTTCCTGAACA
Organism: Pteropus vampyrus; assembly: GCF_000151845.1. Classification (NCBI taxonomy): domain Eukaryota; kingdom Metazoa; phylum Chordata; class Mammalia; order Chiroptera; family Pteropodidae; genus Pteropus; species Pteropus vampyrus. The sequence goes on from NW_011888836.1 coordinate 3,735,493, forward strand.
CTTTCTGTTGTTGTTGTTGTTGTTCTTTTGTAACTGTGGTTAAGAAAAAAAAAAAGCCACATAACAGAATTTACCATGTTAACCATTTTTAAGTGTACAATTCAGTAGCATTAAGCACAATCATATCGTTATGCAGCTATCACCACCATCCATCTCCAGAACATTTTTCACCTCCAAAAACTGGAACTCTTTACCAGTTAAACAGTAACTCTCTATCCCTCCTTCTCCCATCCCCTGGCAACCACCATTCTACTTTCTGTCTATGAATTTCTCTACTCTAGGTGCTTTATGTAAGTAAAATCATACAGTATTTGTATGTTTGTGACTGGCTTATTTCACTTAGCATGTTTTCAAGGTTCATCTATGTTGTATCATGCAGCAGAATTTTATTTTTTAAGAATTCTTTTTTAGTCTATCATATGTATACCGAACATTTTATCCATTCATATGTTGATGGACATTTAGGCTGTTTCCACCTTTTGGCTATTGTGAATAATGCTGCAATGAACATGAGTATGCAAATATCTATTCAAGGCCCTGCTTTCAGTTCCTTTGGTTATGTACTCAGAAGTGAATTGCTGGATTATATGGTAATTTTAATTTTTGACCAGCTACCTTATTATTTTCCATAGTGTCTGCACCATTTTGCATTCCCACCAGCAGTGTACAGAGATTTTGTTTTCTCTACATCCTTACCAGGACTATTTATGGTCCGTTCATGTGTATGTGTTGCAATAGTCATCCTGAGGGGTGTGAGGTGGTATCTCTCCATTTTGATTTGACTTTCCCTAATGATTATGATGTTGGGTTTCTTTTCATGTGCTTTCTAATCATTTATCTTTGGGGAATATTCAAGGGAGGGGTTTTGTCCATTTTTGAATTAGGTTGTTTTGTCGTTATGGAGTTACAGTTAGTTCTTTTCTTTATATAGTCTGGATATTAACCCATTATCAGCTATATAATTTGTGGATTTTTTTTTCTGAGTCTATGGTTTGCATTTTTACCATTAACAGCTTTTAATGCACAAAAGCTTTTAATTTTAAAGTAGTCCAATTTATCTATTTTTGTCTTTGTAGCTTTTGCTTTTTGTGTCTTATCCATCCCATACACTCTTAACTTGTGTCACAATTCCCAGGTCATTAAAAGGGCACTTATTTGCCTTAGCTATTGATGTTCTCGCCCTGTCATTTACTATTCAACTATAGGTAGTGAAAGGGAACTCTTCAACACCTACAGCAATAGCAATATCTCCACCACATGACAGAAAAGAGTGAAGACTGACTTCACAAATTATCAGTTTTGAAAAATACAAACTCATATGAGAGAAGCAGGGCTAAAAAATTTCTTACCAATGATTCACATCTTCATGAGGTGCTGTCATCAATCAATAATCAGCTGATAAGCTCAGAGGAGATAGAGTCTACATCAAGGACATTCCTCCTTAACCTACTCTAGTCTAGGGAAGGGAAACCCTAAATGCAGCCTCAGAGCCCAGTGACAGGGAACAAAAAGATATTTTGAACTTTGTTTCTTAGGCATCATAAAAGTCCATGATGTGTTGATCAAAGATAAAAAGAAGCAAAGCAATGTGATGACTTCATCCTGAGAGGCTGGCAGATACCTTTGGGGATCACAAGGGTATCGTTTCAGAAAAACTAAAGGCACATCTACAGCAGTATCTACATATAAAATGATGAGCCCTCAACTTCCCCACTCCATGTGCACTTTCTATCACCTTCTCCCAGTGTCCACCAATAAATGGCAAAGCGTCATTCCATATATTATTGATCTCATCTATAACATATACCATAATAAAGGCAAGCGCTTATATATACTTGCTATGTGCTAGACACTGTTTTAAAGCATATATTAACACACTTAATACTCCTAATAATTCTATGAGATAGACATCCTCATTTTATAGAGGAGAATAATAAGGCACAGAGAAATTTAGTAAGGCATTTAGTAAGCCCACAAGGCTTAGAGAGCAGAGCTAGAATTTTAATGTTAGCTGTCCAGTTCCAAGACTGTGATCTTAATTATGACAATCTACTGTCTCTGGATTTACAAATGCATATATATGTATGTATACACATATACACACACACACATATATTACAATTATATTTATAACAATTATTTTTTATGTTACATATGTATATGTCTTCATCTATAATCACCAAAAAAGCAACTTTTTCAAGACGATTTCAGTAGGTGGGAAAAGTCAATTAAATTGGCAGGTCATACATCATTATCTTATCTATGGTTTGGGCAATACGTACCAAACCTTAGAGATACCCAAACACAGACTCAAACAGTTTATGACAGAATGTCCAACACCCCTTTCAAACTAACTGGGATTTCAGTCTTTGAGTCAATGAATAAAGCTTCTGTTGTAGAATTTCAGGCAGCTTCCAGTATGTAGGTAAATCTAAAGGGAGAAAAGGTCCCAGTCAAGGAAGCTTTACTAATATCCCAAATTACTCTGGGTGAGCAGCTATCTTCGTTCTGGATGCACTGGGCTGACCCCAACTGAGATCTCCCCACACTGAAGCCCCTCTTTCAGTTATTTTAGTATTTTTTTCCTCAATTCTTTATCTATAAAATGGGCTAATTAAAGTACCCATAACACAGGATCATTGTGAGAATTAAATAAGATAATGCATATAAAGTTCTTAAATGTCTGACGTAGAGTATTTAGCAAATATTAGTTGTTGTTATTATTGTTATTGTCATTATCAGCCCTACTGAAGATCTGTTTTCTCCCTTGTTTTGCATTTTGTGTGATGGCTCCAAGAGGATGTTCCCTTCCTGCGGACTGCTCCACCCACCTCATGATATCGTCATAGACAACTTCTGTTACCGAATGTTGTAGATTGAATTACATCCCCCAAAAAGACATGTCGAAGTCTTAACCCACAGAACCTTATTTAGGAATAGAGTCTTTGCAGATGTATTCAAGTTAAGATGAGGTCATACTAGATCACGGTGAACCCTAATACAATATAACTAGTGTCCTTATAAGAGGAGAACACACATACAGAGAATGACACTTCACAATGGAGGCAGAAATTGAAGTGATATGTCTACAAGTCAAGAAATGCCAAAGATAGGCAGCAAGCACCAGAAGCTAGGAAAAATCAAGGAAGGATCCTCCCCGATAGCCTTCACATACCTTGATTTCGGCCTTCTAGCCTTCAGAACTGCGAGAGAGTAAGTTTCTCTTTCTTTAAGCCACTCAGTTTGCTTTTCACATTCACTCTATGGGTTTTCCTACTCAAACTTCCCTCCCCAAAATAGTGTCTCTCATTGGTGTGTTTGTGTATAAACTTCCCCTCCTCTTAGGGAATATCTGAATAAATGTTTAGCCACAGTGGTCTGTGTTAGAAACTGCCCTGTTCTCTGGGGTGATTGTTTTGTTTTCGAATTCATTATACCTTAATTCTTTTCTTACCACTAAATACGATAGTACAACAAAAGGATATGACACGGAACACTGAATTTCTTTTATTCAACTCTGTCAGTGTTAGGGAACAATCTGTTATCATCGGAATCAGAAGCCAATCTTGTTCTGCCAGGTTATTGTGAATCTTCATTTGGCTCCGACCATTCATAATCTTGATGTCCTAATATTCTTTCAACTGGGAGATTGACAAAGAAACCACTGTCATTTTGCTGACTGATTATTCAATTCCATATTCCTAAATCTCATTTTTTCCAGCTACTCTGAGTTAAACATTACATTTTATTTCAGCTAAATCACCCCTGTAATAAGCTGAATCTTATTCTGTTACAGATTTAGATGACTTCTCCATTGATGAAACATAAAACAGTGTCTAGCATATATACATTTTTACAGTTTAATTTCAGGCTCCCAAAAGATAAATTGTGAACCAAATGGGGAAAGAGACATGAATAAATAATACCAACTGAACAGACTAAAATATGTAGGAAAAGTTAAGCCCCTCTCAGTAAATGTCAAGTATGAAATTGTTTTATATAATTTTATTCATTGGACCTAACCTACTCCCACAAGATTTCATTTGATTTTTCAGAGATTGATACTATTACGTTCTGCATTCCAATTATGAGATAAAAACATTTCCAGCACCAGACTGTAGTTTCTTGCACTGTGATGCAGAACTTCCTCTAACAATGGTGCATCTCCAGAATAGAGTCAAGTCAGTGGTTCAGCGAGACCCTACACAACACTGCTCACTGCACTGGTAACATGGGTCATCATTGACTGAAGACAGGGTTGATAAATGAGTCTACACTACTACAGCTGATCAGAGCAAGGAAGATTAAGACCAAAGGAATCACTCATAATTTTCAACAGCTATTTCTCCAACTGGGGTTGACTGGAGAAAACACAGCAGCTGAGCTGATGCAGATGTGGCCGATTATTCACCAAATCGTTTGCCTTTCCTCGTAGACACAAAGCTGGACTACATATTCCAGTCTCCCTTGTGATGAGATTTGGCCAGGTGACTAAGTTCATGGATCCACTGGAATGTGAATCAAAGTGGCATACTATTCTTTCAGGACTGGGCTACAAAACCTCCCATAAAATCCTTTCTGTTCTCTCTCTTTCTTCATCTGCCAGCCAGACTCAGAGGATTCAGGGGAAAACTGCAAGGCCCTGAAGCCAGCTAACTGTTTTTATAAAGGGCCAGACAGTAAATATTTTAGGCTTTGGGGGATATAAAGTCTATTGTGACTACTCAATTCTGCTATTATAGCAAGAAAGCAGCCATGAACAATATGTAAATGAATAAATATGCCTGTGTTTCAATAAAACTTTATTTATGAAAGTAGGTTGAATTTGGCCCACAGGCCATAGTCTTCCAAACTCTGCCCCAGGAGCATTATAGCTGGAAGAATCTTGGATTCCTGAATAACTGCGTGGATTAGAACATTCTCTCCCATGTGTTGATCTTATTGCTGGGACATAAGTGATGTGTTGTTATGGGGCTTTACTTATGAGGGTCACTCAGAAATCCAGGCCAACAGAGGTATTATCTTAGCACACACTTTCACAATTATCTCTACTGTTGAAGGGTAGTACCTAAAATTATACCCTTCTCCAAGCTCCCTCCTAGAAGTGGCATATGTTATTTCCATTCACATTTTATTGGCTAAGTCAAGGCATATGACTACATATAACTTCAAAAAGAGAACAAAGTAAAAAATAGAGAGGTGACTCAATCCTATGCCCTGCAGGAGAATAGAATCCAACTATTTGTAAACGGCACTAATGATACTATAGAATGTTAAACAAAGCTCTCAGTAATTCATATCTTAGTGCAAGAAAAGTTTAATCAGACCGCTATCCTTCTGTAGCTGTAGGTTAACCTATTGAGGAGTGAAAGGTAATATTAGAACTCAGGCCCCTATGGGTAGGGCAGGCTTGGATTAGTTGACCAGGTCAGAGTTTTCAGAAAGCAGCATTATGGCACAAGGGACAGGGGAACTGGGGGGAGCTATGGGTAGGGGAGGGGAAGAAGGAAAGTCCTAGATACAATTTTGCTTTCAATCCATCCTGTTCTCTTTCCTTACATAATGACAGAATTAAAACGGCCAACTTACAGATGATTTTCACTTAGGTTGAGATTACCAGTACTTGCTTATTTTTACCTATAAAATGTTTCATGTGGTCAAATTTAATATATTTTAAATACCACTAACATTTACCTTAAAATAAAATAGCATAAAATATTACATTATGCTCATAAAGTTGGAGGATTCTGTCTAAAAATGTGCTCAGAAAACAAAATATTCCCTAGACAGTGTAACAAGATCCAGTCCTTGAATATACTCATAAAAGGAGCAAGACTGACTATATTCTTATCTTGATACTGCCTCTTGAAACGTTGTATTCACTTCTAAACCTAAGGAAAAGAGAACTAGTATGTATTGAACTCCAACTGTGTGAGGGACTTAGATCCAAGGTCACAGGTGAGATAAAATGGGGATTAAGTGTCCAGCTGGCCCCTAAGATAAGGGATCCCAAGGATCTTTTTATCTAGAGGAATGGAGCCTGTAGCCAAGCAGAGGTGGAGGAAAGATGAAATGAACTGGTAATACAAGGTTGGCTCTGAGCCCAGCCTGAGTGACCAGGTCTGAGCCCTGCACTAAGGGGCTGGAAGCAGAAGCTGGAGGGGCTGTTTTCTTGAGGGACTTTGTGAGATATAAGATTTAAGTGGTGAGTCTTCAGAGCCATTAGGATTTTGCACCTTCTGGGTAGTGGGAACCAGGCAAGAGCATGGTAGGGCAGGCAAGAACATGGTCTTGGTTTATCAAACAGCAGACAGCAACAAATAGAGGGCTGTGAGGAGACTGTTCATAAGCACAGGTGAGATAACCCCTCAGGAAGCTCATAAACGATACAGAAAGACATAGGAAACAGGGGAGGTCTAGTGTCCTAGAGCTATGCAGATGGGGCAATTGGCCTCAGAAATGTGAAAATTTCTTACAAATGTGTTAGTCAGGGTTCTCCAGAAATCAATAGGATGTGTGCGTGTGTGTGTGTGTGTGTGTGTGTGTGTGTGTAAAAAGATTTACTGTAGGGAACTAGCAAGGCCCAAGGTCTTCAAAACTAGTTGGCAAGCTCAAAACCCAGGAAGGTCAATGGTGTAGTTCCAGTCCTAAGGCTGGCAGGCTCAAGATCCAGGAAGAGCCAATATTCAGTTCAAGTCCAAAGGCAGCACAAAAGCAATATTCTAGTTTTCAGGCCAACAGGCAGAAAGAATTCTTTCTTACTCAGGGGGAGGTCAACCTTTTTGTTCTATTCAGGCCTTTGACAGAGGTCACCCATATTAGGGGGAAAAATCTGCTTTACTCAGTTTACCGATTTAAATGTTAATCTTATCCAGAAACGTACTCTCAGAAACACCGAGAATAATTTTTTCCAAATATCTGGGCACTCTGTGGCTCAATCTAATTGGCATGTAGAATTATCACGCAAAGTAATCTCATTTATTCACACAAACTGATGATTTTACATTTGATGGAATCTTCCCAACAAATTCTGAATTAGATATTACTGAGGCGATCGAAGAGATTAAGTGGATTGTTTGAGGTCACAGCTAGTTGAGGAGCCAGGATTTGAACCCATGACTTCGAGCATCAGTTGTTTTTAAGTTTCTAGTATAAAGATTTCTTTTTAATAGCAACTAAATACCATAACTTTGTTTATGTTTGATTCAAGAAAATAAACTATTAAGAAAACTTCATAAACATCTGGGGGAAAAATATGATCTAGGTTTTAGACGATATTAAGAAATTATTATAAATATTTTTAAGAGTAATAGAGCAGGGTTATGTAAAAATTAAGTCACAAATGGACCATTATATGATAGTGTTTTTGTTTGAGATGACATATCATAAATAAAGCTTTTTTTTAAGCTATGTATTTCTCCAGGCATAGCTCCAGTACAACATACCAGCTGGTGATCTCTCTGACTGGTCGATGTCCATGGCATATCCCTATCAAATATTGAATATTTACCTGGCCTCAATGCATTGACTTCATTCTGAGCCAGGCTCTCCCTACACAATGACAAGATGGCTGCAGAGCCCCAGCCCTCACATTCTCTCAGCTTTACGATCCACAGAGAAGAAAATGTTCAACTTCCTTGACAGTCTCCCCAAAGCCCTGAGTCTTGGGCCTAACTAGATCACTTGCCTTTGTCTAAATCAATCAACTATACCTAGGAAGGTTAACCCTGAACCAAAAAAAAAAAAAAAAAAAAAAAAAAACCAGAGCCAACTCCATGCCATATTACGTAAGCTAATATTAGGGAAGAAGTATTTGTCCAAATAAAAGTGAGTGCTCTTAGGAAGGCAGAGTAGATGATAAATGGCCAAAACCAACAATTTTCCTCCTAAATAGCATTGATTCTGGATATACTAGTCCTGAGTTTTCAGGTGACAAAGGAAGTTAGCCCTTTAAGGATGAATTATTTCCTAAGGATATGGGAGACTTAAAAGAAATTGGCTCAGTACATTTGTCCAATCTTATATTCCACTACTCTCTTACTCTAGACAAATTAATTTATTGTTTCTTTTACAGGCCTGAGACTGTCTTGCCTTTGCTTAGGTCAAGTCTCTCCACCCAAAATGCCCTCCTTCCCACTCTCTCTCATCTTGTAAAACTCCTGCTCACCTTTGATATCCAGCTCAGATACCACTTTATTTACAAAGATTTCTCTGAGCTCCTCCCCTCAGAGCCCTATCCAACCTGATTCAAACTTTTCGAACTCCTACAGTGCTACATACCTCTCTTATGACACCTCTACTCTTCTAGTGATTTCAGGGGATGCAGAGCTAATTGTGTTGTCATCTTATTCTCACTCATAGATCGTAAACTCTCTGAGGCAAGTCCGTTTTTATTCATCTTTATCTGTCCCAGCACCGATTCACTGTCAGCACTCAACATTAAATTCCATTTAATTCATCAGCTAAAGATATGTCACCTCCCACAATGATTTCAACCACCATTAACACAAATCAGGATGTTCTATTTTTAAATCTGGGTGGTGGGTTCAAAAACATTATTTTAATTATTAGTAGTAGTAGTATTAATTTTTTAACATGTGTGATATAAAAATTTTTTACAGCACACAGATAAAATAGAGCCTGAGTTCTCATGGACTCCCCATCATCTACAATACACATCACTTTCATACATGATGAGCTGCTTAAACTCTAGAGAACTCTAGGTCAACCATGCCCTGGCTCTACATCTGTCCTGGATCCCTCCTGAGCTTCTTAGAACTCAGTCACTGCTACCTTAAGAAAGCACTAGTTGAAACTTAATGCCTATAATTCTTAATTACAATTGCATTGCTGGCTTTATGTGCATCTCTGCTCATTTAAACTCAATGCTGACTGACAAATTGTGCTCATCCGCCTAGTTGACAGTAATTTAGTCAGGCAACCTGCAGCTTGCACCAGACTGATGAGCAGCTGTTTGATCTGTTTGGGGATATATTGTTGTTTTCTTGGTGCAGGCAGCTTTGTGCTGCTGCTGAAGAGATGGATAGTTTTGTCTCCTCTGGTGACATTGTGGACACTCTGGATGGCCTCTCTTGCAAATCCAAATGCACATTTTTAAAAAATCAATCACCTGCATCCCAGACATAGCATCACACAGAAAAGCAAGATGAAATGGCTCCTCAGACTCAACTCAAACTCACATTTCTGCTTTTCAGGCCAAAGTCCAGGCCGATACCCAAAAAGTGGCTATTCTTAAACTACAGACCAAAACCTATTAATGGTTACATATGGTAATTTCTCTCTAAAGAATTTTAAGCTAGTAAAGTTGCCTTTTGATAGAATTACTCTGCTCATAACAATACAAAATACAATATGATTACGATTCTAAATCTCCCACTCTTCCTCTACCATACCCATGGCCTTTAGCCTCTTAAGCATGGCAAGTTTCTGAGATAATTATCTTGAATCTCTTCAAGCTGTGACATGATCTACCTCCCCCATGACTCACACTTTATTTTTTTTCCAATTCAAGGTTTTCATGGTCCCTGTGGTCTGAATGCAGAGTTAAGGAAAAGATTCCCTACGGTATCAACAATCCCTTTACTGAGATATAATTCACATACCATGCAATTCACCCATTTTAAGTTTACAATTTAATGGTTTCTGGTATATTACAGTATTATTTTTTTAAGTTGTGGTAAAGTGTATATAATGTAAAATTTAGTGTTTTAACCATTTTTAAGTATATAGTTCAGTGGCATTAATTACATTTACAGTGTTATGCAACCATCATCACTATCTCCAAACTTTGCATCATCCCAACAGAAATTCTGTAACTTTAAGGAACACACCATTCCCTTGCCCCCAGACGCTGGTAACCTCTAGTCTACTTTTGGTCTCTATGAATTAGCCTATTCTAGATACCCCAAATAAGTGGAATCAGACAATGCTTGTCCTTGTGTGACTGGCTTATATCTATACTTAGCATACTATTTTCAAGGTTCGTGTATGTTGTAGCATGTGTCAGAATGTGTAAGCATGAACATAATATGCCACGTTTTATTTATCCATTCATCTGCTAGTGGACATTTGGGTTGTTTTCACTTTTTGGTAATAACACTGCAATGCACATGAGTGTACAAGTATCTCTTCGAGTCCCTACTTTCAATTCCTCCAGGCATGTACCTAGCAGTGGAACTGCTGGATCATATGGTAATTCTATGTTTAGCTTTTTTTGAAGAACTGAACTGCCAAACTGTTTTTCCTAACATCTGAACCATTTTCATTCCCACTAGCAATGCAGTAGGGCTCCAATTTCTCCACATCCTTGCCAACACTTGTTATTTTCCTTTTTTTGTTGTTTGTTTGTTTGTTTTTATTGCCATCCTCACAGGGATGCTCAGCACCATTTTTACTCTTAGAGTCTGGAGTAGCAATTTTCACAAGTATTAATAGAAAGGAAGAAGGAGATTGTCCAGTGTGGATTTGAAAATATACTGACACCAACGCACTTTAAGGAACTTAATCTAGGTCAGCCTTAGTTACAGGTGTTTTCTAGTGGCTGCATTTTATGCCCTGTGACATTGACAGAGGGCACGGGGACCCTAAGGTCACACAGATCCTTCCCACCTACAAAGACTCTACTTGGTTCCTGTTAAGGGACATCAAGTGAACTGGTGAGTCACTCATGGGTGACAATAAAGCATCGGCACATCACAGTAATGTATTTTATATCCCATCTGTAAGGAAGTCTCCAATAGTTGAAGACAAATATCAGGGAGAAAAATTTAACTTCTGAATCTGAAGCTAGTAAAAACAAAATAATGACTTTTTTTTTTTTTCAAACTCTCAACCTGCCTACCAACTCAATATCATAACCAATAAGGCCAATTCTCTCTTCACTAAGAAAGTAAAAGCAATTAATGGGGCTCCCTAAATCTCTCTTCCCCATGAAACTGTATCTTTATCTTCACTCTCTGTCCCCTTTCCTGTTACCTCTTCCTCAAGACTATTTTCCTACATTGCTGACCTCTGCCCCACCTCTCAGTTTTGCTAGGACCTTTCCTTATAATGCTTCTATCAGCTTTGTTATCCTTTCTCTCTGCTTTACCCCTCTGAAATCACAAATATATTTAAGTTTCTTTATCATGCTTCTTTCCCTCACCCTGCGATCTTATATCTTCACCACACAAGTTCTTGACAAAGTAGTTTAAATTTCCCCTTTCCAGTCACTCATTTCATGCAGACTCCTTAAACCCTTGCAGTCCTGGATCTCCACTAGCCACCTCCAAAACGGTGAACACGGAGAGAAAGAGGACTGCTCAGGGCTGAGTGATGTCTCAGAACCAAGAAGGAAGGCCAGTGAAGCAGTAAATTCAACAGGGACAGGCAGAAATGTGACGATGGAGTGAAGGCAAAGATACAGCAAAATGGAGAAGGAAATTTAGCAGGTATATAGGAAACAGAACCTGAAGCCTTATTCATAATACAGCCAGGGCTATTTTATGAAGCTCCTGTGATCTTACTCCTAAGTGGAAAGGGGGCTAAGAATTAAAAGAACTGAGCTCACTGGGACACAGTAGCAAGTTCACTAGTGAAATCCTTCCATTCGAACCATTTTCGAGTTGTCAGAGTTAGCAAACAAAAATGCGAGATGCCCAGCTAAATTTAATTTCAGATAAATAATTTTTATTCATTATTCTATTTTTTTTAATATATATTTTATTTGTTAAGTATATCCAATTCAATATTTGGATGTCCTCAATATAAGTATGTCCCAAACATTACATGAAAAACTAAATGAAAGTTTTTATTGTTTATCTGAAATTCAAATTTACCTGGGCAACTTATATTTTGCCTGGCAATCCTAGTCATACATCACCTCCGTGGAGGATTTTGACCAACCTCTTCCTGAACCTTCCTCCTCCTTTGAATTCCAGAACATTATACCCTCTCAGTGTCTGGCAGTGGCTTCTCTTCTACAACTTGCTCCTTGCATTTAGAGATTCCCACTATTTGAGCTGCAGGCCAGTTCCTGCCTCACTCTGTGTCTCTTCCCAGTTAATCTACTCCCCCTCTACTTCTTCATGCTGAAGTTATGGCTGGCAATTCCCCAGTCTGTATTTCCAGCCCTCATTCCTCAAAATTCTCTGAATTACTTCCCTCTGTCTTTAAACACCTTCACTTAGAATTTCCATTCCTTATCTCAAACCCAACACATGTAAAACTGAATTCATCATCCACCTCCAAAATCTGCCCCAGTTTTCTGATCTAAACTAATAGTGCCAATGTCTCCCCAATCATCTATTCAAGAAATGTCAGACCTCAACTCAATCTTTCCTTTTTTTTTTTTGCTTACATCCAGTCACCAAATTCTGTCCATTCCACCTTCAAATATCTGTCATCTCTGTCACCAGATCTCACCTTTTGTCATCTCTTACTTGAACAATTGTAACTGTTCTCCCAGATGCCCATCCCTCATCATCCCAGCTCTTTCTTCAAACTACTGGCCCACAACACCCATAAATACCTTCCAATCACATTATTCTCTTCCTTGAAGGTCTGCTTGGTTTTCATTGACTAGGAATAAACTTCCTTTTGGCCTTATCTCCATTCCTGAAGAAGTCTTCTCTAGTTTTCTGAAGCAAGGTCTAGGGACATTATGAGAGTCAGCTTTTGCTCAATTATGATGTCAACATACATTTCTTTTTTTTCTTTTTTTTTTTTTGTCTGTGACCTGTAGTTTGAAAATACAGAAGAACATAAGAACAAAATCAAATTATGTATTTTTTTCAAATGAACTTTTAACCCTTACTAGGCTGTTGAAAGTTTCAATGATCTGACCCAAATAATATCTACAGGCCCATATGAAATCCAGCCTTGGGGTTTACTCATTGTTGTGTCAATACATCATACCTTTTAACACCCATTTGCCTTTTTCCAGTTTGAAATTTCCTTTTGCCCATTCTCTGCCTACTCA
>NW_011888836.1:3748521-3784650 GCF_000151845.1 Pteropus vampyrus
GGTGAACACGGAGAGAAAGAGGACTGCTCAGGGCTGAGTGATGTCTCAGAACCAAGAAGGAAGGCCAGTGAAGCAGTAAATTCAACAGGGACAGGCAGAAATGTGACAATGGAGTGAAGGCAAAGATACAGCAAAATGGAGAAGGAAATTTAGCAGGTATATAGGAAACAGAACCTGAAGCCTTATTCATAATACAGCCAGGGCTATTTTATGAAGCTCCTGTGATCTTACTCCTAAGTGGAAAGGGGGCTAAGAATTAAAAGAACTGAGCTCACTGGGACACAGTAGCAAGTTCACTAGTGAAATCCTTCCATTCGAACCATTTTCGAGTTGTCAGAGTTAGCAAACAAAAATGCGAGATGCCCAGCTAAATTTAATTTCAGATAAATAATTTTTATTCATTATTCTATTTTTTTTAATATATATTTTATTTGTTAAGTATATCCAATTCAATATTTGGATGTCCTCAATATAAGTATGTCCCAAACATTACATGAAAAACTAAATGAAAGTTTTTATTGTTTATCTGAAATTCAAATTTACCTGGGCAACTTATATTTTGCCTGGCAATCCTAGTCATACATCACCTCCGTGGAGGATTTTGACCAACCTCTTCCTGAACCTTCCTCCTCCTTTGAATTCCAGAACATTATACCCTCTCAGTGTCTGGCAGTGGCTTCTCTTCTACAACTTGCTCCTTGCATTTAGAGATTCCCACTATTTGAGCTGCAGGCCAGTTCCTGCCTCACTCTGTGTCTCTTCCCAGTTAATCTACTCCCCCTCTACTTCTTCATGCTGAAGTTATGGCTGGCAATTCCCCAGTCTGTATTTCCAGCCCTCATTCCTCAAAATTCTCTGAATTACTTCCCTCTGTCTTTAAACACCTTCACTTAGAATTTCCATTCCTTATCTCAAACCCAACACATGTAAAACTGAATTCATCATCCACCTCCAAAATCTGCCCCAGTTTTCTGATCTAAACTAATAGTGCCAATGTCTCCCCAATCATCTATTCAAGAAATGTCAGACCTCAACTCAATCTTTCCTTTTTTTTTTTTGCTTACATCCAGTCACCAAATTCTGTCCATTCCACCTTCAAATATCTGTCATCTCTGTCACCAGATCTCACCTTTTGTCATCTCTTACTTGAACAATTGTAACTGTTCTCCCAGATGCCCATCCCTCATCATCCCAGCTCTTTCTTCAAACTACTGGCCCACAACACCCATAAATACCTTCCAATCACATTATTCTCTTCCTTGAAGGTCTGCTTGGTTTTCATTGACTAGGAATAAACTTCCTTTTGGCCTTATCTCCATTCCTGAAGAAGTCTTCTCTAGTTTTCTGAAGCAAGGTCTAGGGACATTATGAGAGTCAGCTTTTGCTCAATTATGATGTCAACATACATTTCTTTTTTTTCTTTTTTTTTTTTTGTCTGTGACCTGTAGTTTGAAAATACAGAAGAACATAAGAACAAAATCAAATTATGTATTTTTTTCAAATGAACTTTTAACCCTTACTAGGCTGTTGAAAGTTTCAATGATCTGACCCAAATAATATCTACAGGCCCATATGAAATCCAGCCTTGGGGTTTACTCATTGTTGTGTCAATACATCATACCTTTTAACACCCATTTGCCTTTTTCCAGTTTGAAATTTCCTTTTGCCCATTCTCTGCCTACTCAACTTTCAAAAGCAACTCTTCTGTGAGACCATCCCCAGTTCCTCTCCCTTCTCCAGTTAGAATTCATTTCTTTCTTCTAAAGTCTCACATTTTGCAGACTTATTTTGCACTCATTTATGTTTCCACTAATTGAACAGACATAACTTGATTGGGTTAGTTACTGTGACAGGCACTGAGAAAGGCAAGATCTCATAAAGACAGCAAAAAAACCTAGACTTGGTATAGGTGGTGTGGGCTCAGAAGTGAGTAATAAAGTCAGAACCCCAAGGCTCAAGTTGGGCTCCCCATTACTGACCACAGGGTACCTCACCCAGATCCCCTTGGTAAGGGCCCCAACCTGCAGCTTTCTCTGAAGCCCTGACTGATAGCCACTGTCTTGGCCTAAGAGCCTAGATGGTGACACCACTGCCCCTACCCCTTTGCTAATGTCTGATCCTGGGACAAAAAGCCTGACTCTCTTGCCTCAGTGGGACAACAGATTTAGGCTCCAGAACACCTTTCCCCAGCTCTCCACCCTCAGCAGACCAAAACTAGATTTTACCTGAGACCACACTTGGTTCCGCTTCTTCCCATCCCTCTCCTGCTTCCCTCACTTCCTTTAGTTTTACTAAGAGCACACCCACAATAAGTCACATGCAGCACCTGAAGGCCAGCATCACCATTAGGTCTTGCCCCAAGGGTGTGTTCTCTCAAGGACCTATTCTCTTCACCTCTGAAAGAATGGGGATGAAATTCTCTCCCAAGGTTTTAAAGGAGGGCCTGTGGCAGCTCTTAGTGGTCTGTCAGAGAATTAAAAGGCAACCATTAAGTGTTGCTGGAGTCTGAACCTTAGCCTTCAGGGAATGCAGTCCCCAGGGGCAGACAGTAAACAATCACTGTAGAGAATGCTGGAGTTAGGAGGATGAGGTGTCTGCCTGGAAGGGTGGGGAGAGCTCCACAGTGACTGCTGCTCAATCCGGACACCCCTGGTGTCTAATTTTAGCAATTATTTCTAGCTATTGCTGTGTGACTCCCAAGAAATTAGTACTGCCAGGCAACCCATGATTGGTCAGTAAGGGCTGAAATTCTCTGGCGAAGGAAACACTACCTAGTTTCAACACGCATGGTCACACAAGAGAATGATGGTGTGCAGTCTGATAAAATGGACGCAGCACAGAGGAGATGGGGTGCTACCCTGGACATTCAGGGACCAGGAGGAGAGTCAGGAGATGCCTCACTTAAAGCTACAAATACATTTTCCTGTTTGTTTCATGGTACACTAACTATTCTCTAGCCCTGCATGTGCTATCATGACTTACGGGCCCACCCAGTCTTTGTGTACTTTATACTTCAGTCCTCGAACACTGAGGATTCTGCTTGCTTAGAATTAAAAGTCCTGCCCAGAACATTTTAATTTGCAAGTAGATAAAAGATCTTACAGCTCATCCAAGAATATTCCACCTTTCCTTCCTATGACTTCTATCCCAAAGTATACAATACGATTCAAGAAACAGACATAATAGTTGTGAAGTCAAACATAACCAGATGGTCCTCCAGTCCTGGCTATCTAAATACTATGTCATCTGTGTTACATAATTCCTACAGAAAGCACACTGCTTTAATTGAGCAGCACAGATCATGACAGATTGCTCAGTTTTTTGACATCATTTTCTTTGGTGTTTTCTCTGCTCTGAGCGCAGGGAAACTAATTATGTCCAGGTGGGGGTCCAGGTGCAAGTATGTGCGCTAACTCCAGAGGGCCCGCTTATATATGAAAGGGTTTTGTTGGAGTGTTCTAGCTTTGAAAACTTGCTCTCTTGGCCCTTTTTAATAAGTGTGCATTTCTCTCTAAATATTCCCCCATCCCCATGCTGACTAATGACTAATTGAAGTTGTGCAGAAATGGAACGGGCTCTGAGAAGGAAGAGAGCATTTTTAGGCTCCATTGCAGAGTGTGGGCTGCCATTCTTAACAGTCTCTCTGGAAACCTATCCTTACACCATATGGGCTCATTCCTTAAATTATCATCATCACATACAGTGCTGAGATGATTTAGCTTCACTTCAAAATTACAATAGAAAATTACACTTGTTAAGAAGATATATTTCCTGTGATCAAAAGTAACTGGAGTTCCGAAGATGGATGGTGGTGATGGTCGCACCACATTGTGAATGTACTTAATGTCACTGATCTGTGCACTTAAAAATAGTTAAAATGGTAAATTTTATGTTATGTATATATTTTACCACAATGAAAAAATAAAGTAACTGACTTTGTTTTAATCTTAGGAGGTGAGGTCAGTAGAAATTAGAGTAACATGCCAACTTCCAATCAGTAACACTCACAAAATCCTTTTATTGTATTGGTTACCTCAGAGACTATCACCTTACATTGGCATAGGATTGCTTTATACTTTGAAAACAACTTTATATACCCTAACCTATTTTGTTCTCTCTGTGTATAGAAGTATACCATATTTATCACCATATTGCAAATGAGGATTGTTCCAATTATCTTTGCTGAATAACAAACTTCTCTAAAACCTAGTGGCTGAAGAAGAATGCTCACTTCTTTTGCTCACCAATCTGCAACTATAGGCAGTGCTTGGCCAGGACGACCATCTATGCAACTTGCAGCATTAGTTGGAGTGTTCAATGAGGGCTAGATGATCCACTTCCAAAAATGGCTCTCTCATATGGCTGACAAGTTGGTGCCCCTATCAGCTAGGAGTTCAGTTGGGCATTTCGGCAAAGTATCTTCTCCACATGGATCCCTCCACAGGGCTGCTTGGGCTTCCTGTAGCATGGTGGCTAGGTTTCAAAAGTAGTTGTTCCTCTTCTAAAAAACAGGAGATGAAAGCCCCTAGTCTCGTAAGGCTTGGGTCCAGAAATTGGCACATCATCTCTTCAGTTATATTCTATTGATCAAAGTAGTCACAAAGCTCACCATCTTAAATGGAGAAATATCATCCAATTCTCAGCCATCTTTAGTCTGCCACAGGATTCCAAGGCTTAGCGTTCACCATAGTTACCGATAAAATAGTAAGTAAGATCTGATCCTTGGTTTTCAAACTATTCTGGATTGCTGTGATGATTTTTACACCAAAATCCATTTAAGTCACTTGAAATTATTTCTTTCTTTTGAAGCAAGTGGATAATCATGCTTAAAACACTTCTTAAAATACAGCAGTGAGTTCTTAAGTATAATTTTTTAAAGTACGAAATGCAAACACCTCTCTTCTGGGCCTGAGATCAGATATAGTTGACCTTTGAACAACACAGAGGTTAGTGGTGCCCACTCCCAGTGCAGTTGAAAATTCACATATGATCTTTGACTCTACAGTTGAGAGACTAAGGGTCAACTGTATTTATTGAAAAGAATCCACATAAAAATGGACCAGCACATTTCAAACTTGTGTTGTTCAAGGTTAACTGTATATACATGAAATCCTTAATTTAGTTTCTGCCAATGATTTAAACACTACTTCACATATTTATCACCACCAAAATGTATATAAATATAGTGTGTCTTAAGTTTAAGAAATTTTAATATCCAAAATATCACGTTTATCAAATTATCTCAAGTAGGAAGGTAATTCATTTTATGTTACCTAAAAATCTCAAAGATTAGAAATGTTCTATTACAGTTAAGACACATTTTTCTTGGTATGAAGCTCCCATTTTAGGGAGAAGCTCTATAGGTGAAGGAACCATTTTGCTTTGAACAATTTTACCTTGCAGCCAAATTTGCTGGAAAGAAATTGTTCCATCAAGTGGGAGATACTGAACTTTG
The DNA here is from genome assembly GCF_000151845.1 of Pteropus vampyrus. Taxonomy (NCBI): domain Eukaryota; kingdom Metazoa; phylum Chordata; class Mammalia; order Chiroptera; family Pteropodidae; genus Pteropus; species Pteropus vampyrus. The sequence goes on from NW_011888836.1 coordinate 3,753,977, forward strand.
AGTGCTTCGTGTTGACAAATGAGGTTGTTAAGCCATGGAGACCTGGGAAAACGTCCTTTACAATGGAGAGACCTGGCTGTCACCACCTGAACCAAGTGATCAAACTCCACATTCACATCACTAATGGTGAAACAACCTGATGTTAAATGCCTCTCAGCATGATACAGAAGGAGGTACACAGTACCACCTGTAAACTGTTCTTGCCAAAAATGTTTAACTTGACTCTAGTCAGCATTGAAAACTAACTTTCAATAATCTTTTCTCAACTGGGGTTTCTCAGCTGAAACACAGATCATAGAAGTTGAGTTGAGTGATGATTTACCCAGTTCTCTCAAGAGTGGGGCATAATGTACCATTCTAGATGCTCAGAATAGAAGTTAATTTATCATATAAAATAGTGCCTTAGGACAATACAGCTCAATTTTCTCAAGGATCCCCAGTTGTGAAGGATCAAGTTAAACGAGGAAATGATCCAACAAATCAAGAATGTAAGACTTTCTACAAAACAACTCACCTAATCTCTTCAAAAGAAAATATCATGAACAAAAGAGGTGGTTGTTAATTAAAGAAGGCTAATGACTTCCCTCACGATAGCTGATTTTTGCCTATTTCTTTTTCCTTCATCTACAAGGATTCATACAATATGTATCAAGCTTGTTTCACTCAACATTATATCTGAGCTCATTCAAGCTATTAAGTGAGGCAGTATCCATCTTCTTTTTATTACTGTGTGGTCATTCTTTGTATAAATATACCACGTTTATTTAATTACTTTATTATTGATGGGTATTTGGGATAGTTCCAGTTTGGAGAAATTATGAATAAAGTTGCTATGGGCATTCTTGAATGGGTCTTTTAGTGGTATATGTCATCAATTCTCTTGAATACATACTGAGAAATGGAATTGTTGGGACATAGAGTCAGTATATGTTGAAATTTATTAGGTACTGGTAAAAATTTTTCCTAAGTGGTTAAACCAATTTACACTTCCAACCAGAAGATCTGAGAGTTCTAGCTGTTTCGTGTTCTTGCCCCTTCTGCAGGGTGGGGAAGAGGATCTATCAACAGGCAGAAGGAATGAAGAAACCCTCTGGGGTGGTGGAAATGGCCTATTTATCAATCTGGTGAGTGGTCACTTACCAGAACACTGACGTAAAAAATTTATCAAGGTCTAAAATTGATATAAACAATAAAGAATATTTTTTAAAAATTCACCAAGTATACTTTAAAGATTTTACACTTTGAAGGTAGGTTCTACCTCGATGAGAAAAAAAAGGGAACAAGAGACTAAAAAGATTTAACAACCAAATTTCTGGGCGACCTTGATCGGTTCAAAATGAAACCAGTTAGAAAAGACAGCTTGGAGTTGTTTGGAGAAGTTTTAATATGGACTTGATGTTAAATGTTACTAGGGAATTATTTTGAAATTTCTTAGGTGTAACAATTGTATTGCGGTTTTCTGGGAGAATGTCCTTATTCGGAAGTGTATGCTGGAGTATTTAGGGGTGAAGTATCATGGTTCAGCAAAAATGTGTGTAAGTATGTGTGTGCAAATGTATACATAGAGAGAGATAAAGATAAAATGAAAATAGAAAAAATGTTAGCTATTGTTGAATCTAGATAAAGAGTATAAAGATGTTTATTATATTATTTTTTAAACTTTCTGAATATTTAAAAAATTCTATGGTAAAAAAAAAAAATTATTGGAATGCGGAGTTCCAACCTAATGTGACCAGCTTAAAATGGCCAAGTAACTAGGAGAAGACCCCAGAACAAAATCTAGGAATCTTGACTCCTAACTCTCTCATTGCTTTCTGTGTTACAATCCAGTTGTTAAATTTGAACATGCTTTTTAAAATTATTTTCCTTCTGCAATGTACTCTCAATAGTCTAACCAAGAAGCAAAGAGACATTCTCACAATTCTCTTATAAATAAATTGAACTTGCATTCTATGTGTAAACTCACACCTTACACCTCCCTCTACAGCAGACATCTCCCTTCTCCTTTCTGTCTCTGTCTCTGTCTCTGGCTCTGTCTCTGGCTCTGTCTCTCTGTCTCTCTCTCCCCAACCCCGCGCACTCCCTCTCTCCCTCCCTTCCTCCCTGCTTCCCTCCCACCCTCTGCTGTCTCCTCTCTCCACCTCTCTCTCAGTTACACAGCCATTTTCAAAATCACTCCACAACCACTTTTGCCATATCCACATTCCCTTCTTCTAATGCAAAAGCTACATTGAAAGCTGAGCAGCTCTGGCAACTCACAAAGCCCTGTGATCCCCTTCCCCCCAAGAGGCAGGAGGGAGGACACAGTAAATGCAGCACTTCTGTTTGAGGCTCACTAGCCCAGCTGCAGCTCAGCGGAGCTTCTCAGGTGGCTGGGCCACTTTGAAGGTTTACTTTCAATTAAAAAAAATAAGAAAGAAGCCAAATCAGCAGCTGTCAGGGATGTAGGGAAGATTTATTCAGGGTGGTCAAAGGGAAGCATGGCCAGCAGTAAAGGCCTAAAGGTAGACAGGAAGGAAATTCAAGCTGGAGAGAGAAATTCCTCCTGGCAAGGTCGGGCGGGCACTGGGCTAGTCCTTCTGGGCAGGGCTGTGCGGAATCATATTGCTGGGGTTGGTCACAAGGCAAGAGAGGGTCCTGTTCACAGACACTTGAAGGGTGGGTTTGAGGAGGGGGGCTCCCCAGAGAAAGGAAATGGGTAGGGCCTTCAAAACATAGCTTATTATTCAGACGAAACCAGGCCCATGGGATCAAAACATGACTGATTTTAAAATTACTTCCTGATTCAAAAGCTGGTGTTGCCCACCTCAAAATGTGATGAGGGGTGAGGAGGCCAGGTCTCGAGGCAATTCTGCAAGCACAGAGCTCCCCTTGAAGTTGGGATGAGTGGAGAAGCAGCGCAGATGTGCAGAGAACAGCAGCAGCCAGGGTCTGTGGTTTTATCACCTTTCATTTCCTGTCTCTGTTCTTTGGCTTTAGACATTTGACATGCTATTGTGGAAACTGATGTGTGCTTTTCAGAAAGAATGAGCCAAATCCCATGTTAACCCTGATCAATGCCTAAGTAACTTCTAGAACTAAACAATTAAGTTAAAGGCCTGAGTTAGAAAACTTGTCCTCAGCACCTCTCCCCATGTTTACGCCCCTTCTCCACCCCACCCAATCTTGGATGCAGTTGGAATATAGAAGCTGGAATCGGTTTCATGCTCTATCCCTTTCCTGCAGAAGTGGGAATTATCCAAATCACACCTGTTCCCATTGTACCATGGGTAACTAGGGTTACTACTGAAGCTGCTGGTTACGCTAAATGTTATCCCCATATTCCAGGCCTTATTAGCCAATGACTATTTTATAATATATGTATATATCTATAAACAGGAATATGTATATAGACATACATATCATAATTTTATCATAATATGTACAGAGAAAAATAATTTTTTTAAACAAACAAAATTATGGAAGATTACTGCCACATTTGTCTGATTTCCTGACATTGGTCTTTTTGTACCTATCCTGTCATTTCTAACATCCTCAAAAAGATGCCTTTGTGCATGCCCACAAACTAGCCTGTCAGCTGCAGGCAGTGTGAGGCAACCACTCTCTCTTCAGTCTCTGGTTCTCCTTTGTCCTTGTCCCTCATACATGAACCCCCTGGATGGGGAAGGCCCAGTGCTGCCAGTGTCCATCAAGAGAATCCACTGGACTCCAGACTATCTAAGTTGAGCTACATAAAGTGAGCCCAGCATGACAGACCAGTTGTCGGAGCAATGCTGGGTCCCTTGCAGTGTGAAAGAGAATGGCTTCCTTGGGTCACACGTTGACATCTGGTCAACAAGGCAGCTCTATTATGCCAAGAGAATCATAAAGTCTCTCTTGAAATGTTTTATCAACTTCCGGGCTCACCCCTGCCTGGAAGGGAATCCTTAAGTAAAATAATTCCATCAACTTCTGGTCCTCATTATGCTCTCCAGAGGAGTTCAAATATAAGCCAGAAAAAATATTTGCATTATTATTCACTCCTTTCTTTTTCTTTCTCTTTCTTTCTAGCTTTTCTTCCCCAAAATAAAATTTCTATCTCTTTTCTAAGTTGTAGAACAAAACCTCACAGGGTTTTAATAAATGATATTGATTGATAGGGATAGAATGGAAGTATTATCTGCATCAGCAGTATCTGGGACTCTTAATGTGTCAAAATTTTGACTAAATCTAAAAAGCCTGTCATCACTGCTAATACTAAGCTTTTTTTTTAACAGCTGAGACTTTCAGAAATAGGTTTGTTTTGTAAATCATAAATAATGCCCACCTTATGAAATGAATTTATTTCTGAAAAGGTGACCATTGAGCAATTTTTAACAAAATATACATTATTTCTCCACTAACATTCATTATAATATTAAAGTTTATAAGAGCAAAAAGTTTGCGAGTGAGAAACATCTCAATTAAGTGATATGAAAAAATTTTGGTAAGATAAAGATTTTAGGGAGATTCTGGTAAAGATGGTATAGAAGGTAGACACTCCGCTTGCCCCCTCTCATGACATCAAAATTATGATGAAACTACAGAACGACCTCCACTGGGAATTGCCTGAGGTCTGGCTAAACAGAGGTCCCACAACTGGGGACACACATAAGAGGTGACCTCAAGAAGGATGAGAGGGGCAAGGATGTGGAACAGACCGGTTCCACAAGGACATGTGGCAGTTAAGAATCGGGAGGATTATCTTGGCTGCAGGGGGCCCCCCAGACAAGTGAGGTGGTACCAGCCGCATGCTGGGCTCCCCAGCCCAGGGTTCCAGTGCCGAAGGAGAGGTCCCCACAACTTCTAGCTGTGACGACCAGAAAACCAACAGAGATTGTGACTGAGTGAGACGGAGGGCTAGGGAGTCTCAGATGTTCCTCTTAGAGAGCCTGCATGTGAACTTACTCAGTGACAGACTCGCTCGCTCTGAGCCCCAGCACTGGGGCAGAAGCTCGGGGAGTGCCAGGGACATACAGGGAGGAACTGAGTTGTCTGTCTTCATGGCAAGGGCTGGAGGGGCAGCTTTCTCCTGGACAGGAGTACTGGCAGTACCCGTTGTTCCTTTGTTGAGCCCTCCCTGTCCCCAGTGTGCAGATGTTGGTGGCCACCATGTCTGAGTCTCCATCAGCCTGATTAACACAGGTCCTTCTGCTCTGGTGATTCCCTGAGACCCCACCTCTCCTAATTTGCGGACCCACCCAAGCTGCCTCTAGTGTTTTTATCTATCCAAATGGCCTGTCTTGGCCCATGCTGCGGACTCTCCTAAACTCTCTCAAAGGCTCACAAAACCCAAAGAAGCAACATCTGGCCTCGGCGTGCCCTATACCTCTTGCTGTGCAGCCCCAAGCCCAGCACTAGCGGCAGCCAGCCTCAGTTACTGGCTTGGCTTCTCAAAGCACCTATAAGTCCAACACAGGTGGTAGCCATCTACAGATTACTTGTTGACTCTTACCAGGTGATCCCAGAAGTGCACATGCTGTGGCTGAACTTGGCCTTCAACTGGGCCCCTCCCAGGAGGCCTTTGGTTCATCACAACTGGTAGCCTGCTTCGACCATAGCTGGAGCTGTGAGGAGGACACACCTGAATGGCAGACTAGGCAGGCACAGAGCCTTGCTAAAGGGAATCCTGCTTCATAAGGTTGGCCCTCACCAGCCAATCCTCACAATCAATCAGCCCAAGGGTCAGCCCCTCTCATCGACATGCAAATAGAAACTAGGCTCAACTACAACAGACAAGCACACACAACACACACAAGAGACATACTTTAATCACCTGGCTCAGGTAATCAGAGAAGACTGAGCCACTGGGCCCCACAGGACACCTACAACATAAAGCCACTCTACTAAGACTGGGAGATTTAGAAGCCCTACCTAATACATAGAAACAAACATAGGGAGGCAGACAAAATGAGAAGACAAAGAAAAATGTCCCACATTAAAAAACAGAACAAAGCTCAAGAAAAAAAACTAAACAAAATGGAGACAAGCAGTCTACCAGATGCACAGTTCAAAACACTGGTTAAAAGGGTGCTCAATGAACTTAGGGGAAGAGTAGATGAACTCAGTGAGAACTTTAACAAAGAAATAGAAAACAAAAATGGAGATGGAGAACATAAAAGGAAGCCAGTCAGAAATGAAGAATACAATATCTGAGATGAAGAATACATTAGAGGGAATCAACAGATTGGATGAAGCAAAGGATCGAATCAGTGATTTAAAAGATAGAATAGTGAAGAACACCCAATCAGAACAGCAACAAGAAAAAAGAATCCAAAAAAATGAAAATAGTTTAAGGGGCCTCTGGGACAACATCAAGTATAACAACATTTGTATCTTAAGGGTACCAGAAGGAGAAGAGAGAGCGCAAGAGATTTAAAACCTATTTCAAGAAGTAATGATGGAAAACTTCCATAACTTAATGAAGGAAATAGACGTATGACCCCAGGAAACTCAGAGAGTCTCAAAAAGATGAACCCAAAGAGGCCCACACCAAGACACATCATAATTAAAATGCCAAAGGTTAAAGACAAACAGAGACTCTTAAAAGCAGCAAGAGAAAAGCAATTAGTTACCTACAAGGGAGCACCAACAAGACTGTCAGTCGATTTCTCAATAGAAACTTTGCAGGCCAGAAGGGATTGGCAGGAAACAGTCAAAGTGATGAAAAACAAGGACCTACAACCAAGATGACTCTACCCAACAAAGCTACATTTAGAATCAAAGGACAGATAAAGAGTTTCCCAGACAAAAAGAAAGCTAAAGGAATTCATCACCACTAAGCCAATATTACAGGAAATGTTGGAGGGACTTCTTTAAGAAGAAGAAAAAACATGTATCGAAAATATGAATAATAAAATGGCAATAACTACATATCTATCAACAAGTACCTCGAATTAAAAAAAAATTAAATGCTCAAATAAAAAGGTAAGGTGGGTGACTGGATTAAAAAAACAAGAACCTTACATATGCTGCCTACAAGAGACTTACTTTAGATCAAAAGACACACAGATTGAAAGCAAAGAAATGGAAAAAGATATTTCATGAAAATGGAAAGGAAAAAAAAAAATCTGGGGTAGCAATATTAATACCAGACAAAATAGACTTTAAAACAAAGGCTATAACAAGAGACAAAGAAGGATCCAATAATCCCACTTCTGGATATTTATCCAAAGAAACCTTGAATACTACTTTGAAGGTACATGTGTGTCCATATATTCGTTTCAGTATTATTTACAATAGCCAGGATATGGAGGCAACTTAGGTGTATACCAGTGAATTAATGGATAAAGAAGAGGTGGTACATGTATACAATAAAATATTACTCAGTCATAAAAATAAATAAATGCATACATACATACATACATACATACATACGTACGTACATACATATATAAATGAAATCTTGCCATCTGCAATAACATGGACGGACCGAAAGAATATTGTGCTGAGTGGAGTAAGTCAGAGACAGACAAATGCCATATGATTTCACTTACATGCAGAAACTAAAAATCAAAATAAACAAATAAAACAGAAACAAATTCATAGATACAGAGAACATTTTGAGGGTTACCAGGTGGGATGGTGGTTTGGGAGGCTGTAAAAGGGGAAGGGATTAAGAAGTACAAATTTGTAGTTACAAAATAGTCATGGGGATGTAAAGTATAGCTTAAGGTATATAGTCAATAATATTGTAATAACTATGTATGGTGTCAGATGCGTACTAGATTTATCAGGGTGATCACTTCATAAGTTATATAAATGTCTAATCACTATGTTGTACAACTGAAACTAATATGATATTGTATGCCAACTATAATTGAAAAAATTAAAAATTATTTTTAAAAGATTTTAAATGTGCCTAGACTCATGGCATATGGAAATTAAAAATTATGTTATAATTAAAATAATTTCCCTTTTTACATCCTGATCATACAATTACAAAAGAAGCCAATTGCTTCTTTTGGGGCTGGGCATCAACTAGATCTGAGCTGCGACACCAAATTTAGCCAGTTATTGGTGCTTTCTTAAATGGAGGAGATAGAAGATTCTGTCTGTGTGAAGATATATGAAGTTAAAGGATTTTAAGTTTACAGCTGCCTCTGACTATTAAAGTTCTGGGTACTTTGGGATATGACTCTTATGATGAGAAATGGACCTCTACCTTAGGAGATCACCAAGAAAAGTAAAGGGTAGATGTAAGAAATAGCAATAAAATAATAGTTTACGGAAGATGGGCATAGGTTTGTGTACGTACAAGATAAGATGAGAATTACTATTGTTCAGTGAATTTTGAAGAAGAAATATTTTTTATAAGCTTGTAGGTCCTGAAATGCAGTGATTTTAAACCATATTTTGTAAAGTTTTTATAAAGAAAAGATTAGCAAATGACACTAATGAAATAAGCACAGAAAAACATATTTTCCTTATAGTCTTAAGGGATTCCTTGAGAAGGGATTCCTCTTCTTGGAATGTGTGTCTGTGTATATGTGCATGTGTGTGTCTGTGTGTGGGTATGGAGGTAGTAAATGTGTGTAGGGTATGGATGTGGGGGGTGCGCATACATGTGGTTATGTGAGCATCTTTGGGTGGCTTTACCGTCTAGTGGGGGAAAAGATGAAGTCATTGTTTTGTTTTTTTTATGGAGTTGATGTAGCCTTAGCTAATTTTATGAGTTTAATTCAATAGAAAACATTGACAACTGAGAAAGCTGTTATTAGATTTCTTTAAATTGTAACACAAAATAATATTATCCGTTTATTATTCAGTGGCTGCTCAAACTGAAATAAAAGGGAGAGAAACCATGTGGAATTACTGCCATCTAGTGGAGAAAGTAGAGACTGAAGTTGTGAAAGGGGAAAAAAAGACAAATTTGGGTTTTGTTGATTTGGATTTGTTTTGTTTTGACTTGATTTCATTTGGAGTTTTGGTTAGTTCATTTACATTCACCTCCTTCTAAAAGCTTTGACTCACTAACTTCCCTGGGTGCAAGAAGTGAGTAGAGATCTCCCAAATGCTGAGAGGTAGTATGGGGTGGGGCTTAAGCATCTGGACTAGTTTCAAACTCTCTTAGTGCAAATTCTAGCTTTATTACTTGCTGATTGTATCACCTGGGGCAAATCATGTACTCTCTTTATCCTTTAGTTTCCTCATCTGTGGAACAGGAATAACAACAGTATCTGTTTGACACAAGTGTTCTAAGAAATAAGGTAATTAATCCTGTCTGGCACAGAAGAAGCACCACACATAATTTCTGCATGTCTTTATCAATGTAAATCCTATTCTAGCCTTCTCCAGTCAAAGCCTTGTCTATACCAGTCCATGAGAACAGCTACACAGCCTTGCCATGGAAGGACCAGGTTGCTTGGAAAGATATATGACCAAGCAGGGAAATTCTGCAGCAGTAGAGCTGTAGGGGCACCACCCTCTCTTGCATCCCTACAAATATCACTATAAAAGAAACAACTCAATATTCTATGTCACTTCACTGCAATATGCATTTGGATGAATGTCTCTGTTGATTCCAAGCTAAATGATACAAACTCCTTGAAGGAGAGGACTCTGCCTAACTTGTCCTCCAGTACACCATACAGTATGAACCCAGTTGGGATTATTATCTCAAAGCAGCAGACATTTTCCTCAATCCGAAGAGTAATGTAGAGGGGTGTGGCCTTCAGACTCCAGGTCATTTTTTTCTTGGTGCTCAGAAAAGCTTACACAGTAAATAATACTGAGGAGTAGATCATGGTGTCCAACTCCATATCAGAGGGACTGCAGCCCATTGGGAGCTATTTTTAGCTCAGTAATAATTGGGACCTTTAGCTCAGCCTGAGCCTTGTCAGCTAGAAGAACAAAACTCGAAAATAAGTACTGAACTCAAAACAGTTGGATTCCAGAAATAGGAAGCCAGAAAAAGCAGAACATTCAATCAGTTGCTTAACTGCCACCTCAGCCATGACCCAGAGGCCCTAGATTGGGGGAAGGGCACAGAAAGGGTGGGGTAACACTTTTAAAACCCTTTATCTTCCATTTTCTAAGAAGGAACTGATAAGTGCTTTTCTATGGAGTGATAAAGACTAACTGGAACTCTAAGCAAACATAATCAGTCAGGAGGATCAATGGGAGGACCTAGGACTTATGGGAGGAGTTCTCGCACTCTACATAATAGAGAGAACCTTACAGGAAAAATTCTGTTTATAATAAACCTCTATGGTTCTAACTTCTTTTTCCTTTCTACAAATACCCCTCCATCTTGGCTCACAGGCCAGAATGTGCACAAGATTTGCCCTGTCTGAATGCACTGGGTTGTAACCTTTTTTTTTCTGAATGAATCTTTTTTTTTTATGATAAAACACCTAATCGATATTTGTTCTCAGTTGACAATAGGAAAAAGCATATTTTTTACACATTTATCTTGACTATTGGAAATTTTAGGTAAAGGTGAACATCAGAAAAATGTTTCATCATTTACCTAAACTTCCTAAAATTTCCAACTGTCTGCATACATGGCCTATCTGTTCTTGCATGCTATCTACTTTTTCCATTAGAGCCCTTAGCATATTCATCTGAGTTGTTTTAAATTACAGTTTCAATAATTCCAACCTCCCTGCCCTGTCTGGTTATGATGCTGGCTCTATCTCTTCAAATTGTGTTTTTTACCTTTTGGTATGTCTTATAATTTTTTCTTGATAGCCAGACATGCTGTACTGTGTAAAAGGAACTGCCGTGAATAAGTTTTTAGTATTGTGGTGGTGAGGTGTGGGGGGAGGGGAGATATTCCATAGTCTTATGACGAGGTCTCCTTTTTTTAGTGTGCCTTTGGATTATGAACTTCAAAAGTATTTCTGGTTTTTTTCCTCCGCACTTAAGTGGGTCAGGATGGCTAGAGTGGGATGGGGTTGGGCAGTTACCTTCCCCGTGTTCAGTTAGGCTCCGATAAAACCCTGTTAGATTAGGCTCTGGTTAACAAATAATTACCCAAACTTTTCCTGCAGGATGCTACTGCAGAGATGCTCATCATTAACCAAATGGTTAATGCTCTATTTTTCTCTTACCTCGTAAGTCAGATGCTGCAACCTAAGGACTGTTCGTGCACTTTGTATTAAATATTCTTCTTTTCTTTTCTTTTTGTTGTTATGGAGTCGTATGAGTTCTTTGTATATTTTGGATATTAGGCCTTTATCGGAGGCTTTGCTTGCAAATATATTTTCACATTCAGATGGTTGTCTCTTTACTTCGTTGACGGTTTCTTTTGTTGAGCAGAAGCTTTTGAGTTTGATGTAGTCTCATTCGTTTATTTTTGCTTTTACTTCCCTTGCTTTCGAGGTCAAATTCATAAAATCTTCTTTAAGTCCAAGGTCCTTTAGTTTAGTTCCTATGTTTTCTTCTATGCATTTTATTGTTTCAGGTCTTTTTTAAAATAAAATTTAAAAAAAAAACACCTACAGCACCTGGTATTCCTAGGTGTAGTCCCATTGAAGTACTAACCAGGCCCAACCCCGTTTAGCTTCCACAATCAGACGGGTTTGGGCACATTCAGGGTAGCATGGCCATAGACTTATTTCAGGTCTTATATGCAGGTCCTTAATCCATTTTGAGTTAATTTTGGTGTGTGGTGATAGACAACAGTCTAGTTTCATTCTTTTGCATGTGGCTTTCCAGATTTCCCAGCATATTTATTGAAGAGGCTTTCCTTTCTCCACTGTATGTGTTTGGCTTTTCTGTCAAAAATTATTTGCCCATATAAATATGAGTTTACTTCTGGACTCTCAATTCTGTTCCACTGGTCCGTGTGTCTGTTTTGCTGCCAAAACCATGCCATTTTGATTACTATCCTTTGTAGTATAATTTGAAGTCAGGCAGAGTGATGCCTCCAGCCTCATTCTTTTTTCTCAGGATGGCTTTGGCAATTCCAGATCTTTTGTGTTTCCATACAAATCTGATGATTTTTTGTTCTATTTCTTTAAAAAATGCCAATAGGATTTTGATGGAGATTGCATTAAATCTGTATAATGCTTTAGATAATATGCTTATTTTAACTATGTTGATCCTTCCAATCCAAGAACGTGGAATATCTTTCCATTTCTTTGTATCTCCTTCTTATAGTTTTCATTATATGGGTCCTTCACATGTATCATTAGACTTATTCCTAGGTATTTTATTCTTTTTGTTGCAAAAGAAATTATTTTTTCCACTTCTTTTTCTGACACTTAATTATTAAAGTATAGGAGCACTATAGATTTTTAAACATTGATTTTGTATCCAGAAACTTTACTGTATTTGCTTATGTTTCTAGTAGTGTTCTTGTGGAGCCTTTATGGTTTTCTATATAGAGAATCATGTCATCTGTAATCAGTGACAGTTTGACTTCTTTGTTTCCTATTTGGATGCCTTTTATATCTTTCTCTTGTCTGATTGCACTCCCTAGGACCTCCAATGTTATACTGAATAACAGTGGTGATAATGGACAGCCTTGCCTTGTTCATCCTCTTAAAGGGAAGGTTTTTAGTTTTTCACCATTAAGTATAATGTTGGCTGAGGGTTTGTCATATATGGCCTTTATTATGTTAAGGTACTTTCTTACTATACCGATTTTGTTGTGTTTTGATCATACATGGGTGCTGTATCTTGTCAAAGGCTTTTTCTGCATCTATTGTTATGATCATATGATTCTTATTTTTTAATTTGTTTATGCGATGTATCACATTAATTGATTTGCATATGTTGAAGCATCCCTGTGACCCTGGGATGAAGCCCACTTGATCATGGTGTATAATCTTTTTAATATGTTGCTGTACTTGATTCACTAGTATCTTATTTAGAATTTTTGCATCTGTGTTCATGAGAGATAATGGTCTGTAGTTTTCTTTTTTTGTGTTATCTTTACCAGGTTTTGATATCAGAGTAATACTGGCCTCATAAAATGGATTGGAAAGTATTGCCTCCTCTTTGATTTTTTGGAAGAGTTTGAGGAGAATAGGTATTAAATCTTCTTTGAATATTTGGTAGAATTCATTGGCGAAGCCATCTGGTCCTGGACTTTTACTTTTTGGTAGGTTTTGATGATTGTTTCAATTTCCATATTGCTGATCGGTCTATTTAGATTTTCCAGATCTTCTTGATCCAGTCTAGGAAGATTGTAGTTTTCTAAGTACTAGTCCATTTCTTCTAGGTTATTAAATTTGTTATTATATACTTTTTCATAGTATTCTTATATGATCCACTGTATTTCTGCAGTGGCTGTCATAACTTGCCCTCTTTCATCCCTATTTTGTTTATTTGTGTCCTTTCCCTTTTTTCTTTAGTGAGTCTAGCCAGGGGTTTGCCAATTTTATTAGCCTTTTCAAAGAACCAGCTCTTTGTTGCATTTATTTTTTCTATTGTTTTTTTTTTGTTGTTTTCAATTTCACTTATTTCTGCTCTAATTTTGATCATTTCTTTGCTTGTGAAGACTTGAGACTTCATTTGTTCTTCCTTTTCTAGTTTTTTAAGATGAAGCATTAGGTTGTTTATTTGGGCTCATTCTTGTTTTTGGAGATAGGCCTGTAATGATATGAACTTTCCTCTTATGACCACTTTTGCCATGTCCCAAAAGTTTTGATATGTTGTACTATCATTATCATTCGTTTTTATGTATTGCTTGATCTCTCTTTATTTCTTCTCTGACCCAGTTATTCTTCAGTAGCATGTTGTTTAATCTTCATATATTTGTGGCTCTTCTTACCTTCTTTTTACAGTTGATCTCTAGTTTCAAAGCATTATGATCAGAGAATATGGTTGCTATGATTTCAACCCTCTTATATTCATTAAAGCTATCTCTGTGTCCCAGTACGTGGTCAATCCTTGAGAATGTTCCACGTGCACTAGAGAATGTATAAGCAGTTGTTTTGGGATGAAGGGCTCTGTAAATGTCAATTATGTCCAGTTGGTCTAATATGTCATTTAAGGATGTTATTTCCTTATTGAATTTCTGTTGGGATGATCTGTCCATATCCGACAGTGGGGTATTTAAGTCCTCTAATACAATAGTGTTTTGGTCTGTTTCTCCCTTTAGTTTTGTTAGTAATTGCTTTACATATTTAGAGGCTCCCTGATTGGGAGCATAGATATTAATAAGTGTTATGTCTTCTTGGTGCATGATTCCCTTTACCATTAAAAAGTTTCCCTCAGTATCTTTCTGTATCTTTTCTATTTTGAAATCTATTTTGTCTGATATTAGTGCCGCTATTCCTGTTTTTCTCTGAATGCCATTTGCTTGAAATACCATTTTCCACCCTTTCACTTTGAGTCTATATTTGTCTTTGGAACTGAGATGTGTCTCCTGGAGGCAGCATTTGGTTGAGTTTTGGTTTTTGATCCATTCTGCAACTCTGTGCCTTTTTATTGGTGAGTTCAACCTATTTACATTTAGGGTGATTATCGAAATATGAGATCTTCTTATAGCCATTTTATCTTTTGCTTTCTGGAAACTTGTTGTTTCTATTGCTTCTTTGTCCTTGTGTTTCTGTTTTCTTTATTTTGGTTGGCTTTTGTGGGTTTTCCCTGTGGTCCTTCTTGTTTTATGTTATATACAATGGTTCCGAATCTTTGGCATGTTGTTACCATTATGAATATGTAAAGGATGGTTATATAGACACAGTTGTTCCTTTTCTTCTGTGCGTACCTTATCTCCATTCCCCTTTGCAAATTTGGATCTTTGAATCTTCCCCTTTTCAATCATTGTTGTCTCAGTTTGTCTCTATGTATCCTGAACATTCATTACTATCTTGCTATAGCAAATCTCTTCTTATTTTAAGCTTATAATGCTCTGTTTCTAGTAAGGGTTGTACTCCTCTGCTTTCATCAGCTTGCTAGTCACCTTACTCCTAATTATGTGTGTGAGTATATATATATATATATATATATATATATATTTGTCATTTTGTTTTAAGTGAGCTGACTTTTTTCAGTATTTCCTGTAGTGCAGACCTCATAGTGGAAAATTCCCTCAATTTTTGTATGTCTGGGAAGGTCTTAATTTCTCCTTCATATCTAAAGGAGAGCTTAGCTGGATACATTATTATTGGCTGGTAGTTCCTTTCACTTAACAGTTTGAATATTTGATTTGACGCCTTTCTGACTTGTAAGGTTTATGCTGAGAAGTCCGATGATAATCTAATGGATTTTCCTTTATAGGTTACCATCTTCTTTTCCCTGGCTGCCCTGAGAATTCTGTCTTTGTCATTGGTTTTTGATAATTTTTATACGATGACTCTTTGCGAAGGCCCTTTTAGGTTGAGATAATTGGGTGTTCTATTGACTTCTTGAATTCCAAGCTCCAGCTTATTCCTTAGATTTGGAAAATTCTCATCAACTATTTGTCTGAAAATGCTTTCTAATCCCTGCTCCTTTTCCCCCGCTTCAATAATGCCCATTATTCTTGTGTTTCCTCTCCTGATGGTATCAGCTAGTTCTTGTATTTCTCTTTATTTGTCATTCTTCAGTTTCTCTCTTCTTCCTTCTAATTTATTTCTAGATTTCTGTCTTCAGTATCACTGATATTTTCCTCCATTTGGTCGACTCTATTTCCCAAACTTGTTATTTCATTTTTCAACTCCTGCAGTGTGTTCTTTATCTCCAGAAGGTCTATTTAGTTCTTTTGAGGGTTTCAATCTCCTTGCTAAAGAACTCATTCTGCTCATTTAGTTTTTTCAATTCCTGAAATTGTTGATATGATTCATTTCGAACCTCACTGAGTTTTTCCAGACATACCATCCTGAATTCTCTGTCATTTAAGTCACATATGTCTATGTCCATAAGCTTATTTTCTGGAGATTTTTCTCTTTCTTTCTGAGATGCCTTGTCACCTTGGTTGTTCATGATGTTTATTGGACTATTTCTCCGCCTGGGCATTAATGGAAGTGTGTTCTGCTTTTTTCTTTTTTCAGAAAGATTTAGCTTGTTGCTAAGAAGATGTTTTTCTTTTGGTTTCCAGTACGTGGCAGCTAAGCCTCTTGGATCTCTGCTTTATATAAAGTCTTAATAATGTCTTTTTTTCCTTATAGATGTTTAATCATGCTCGCTTGCCCTCAGCTTCAGTTCTTGTCAGTGTTAGCGACAGTTTTGGTAGCGTTTGCTCAGATTCCCCCAGGGCTTCATAGCAATCCATCTCAGAGGGTACGCTGGGAGAGGCCCTCTGAGTTGGGGGATGGGGCTGTGGCTCAGCCTTTGTTTTGCAACCGTGGCTGGTACAAATCAACTGTTGTTTCTCTGCCGTCCCCATTTCTCTGACTTCTGCCATGATGACCGGGCACTGCCACCGGGCACTGCCTCCAGCCACATGGAGCTCACAGCACTCCTAGGCAGGGCTGTTCAGGAAACTCACTGCACCTTCTCCCCTCCCCCTCCTCCTACGGGGAGCTCTGGCTGCGAGAGGCAGCTTCTTTGCTTCTCCTAGTCCACTGCCTGACACCTGGAGTTGAGATGTCATGCGCAGATCCCACGCTCATACATGCTGGGGTGCAGTTTGGGTGTTTTTTGTTGAGTTTTAGATGTTCAGCTTATTGTCGTTTCAAGGAGAGAGATCTGGGAACATCTCTCACTCTGCCATGTTTAATCCAATCCCTCTTTTTTTCCTTGACGATCTTCTTGTTCATGCCTGTAGTCATTTCTAAAGTATCTAACTTAAGATGGCAACTTGAACAGGCTGAATGAGGCAGTTAAGGGAGACATGCATATAGCAAGGAATAGCTATAAACTGTGTTATAAACTGTGATGCCCTTTCTCTTCCATCCCCACCTCTGTGCAACTTTTCTACTCATAGATGAATCTCTTCTACAGTTGTTACGTTGTGTAGTTTATAATATTTCAAAGTAAATTATCCTTGCTACTAAATAATTTTGTTCTTACAGAGAAGTAGCCATGACCTTTGAAAAAAAAGTCTGTCCTATTGCCTAATAATGTTTATATATTTTGTCTCAGCTTCCACAAAAGAACGAGTAATGTAAATATCTAAATCCATCTCATACTCAACTTTCAGACATTTACATTTAATACACAGTAGGATAGTGCTTGACATGTCAGTTAGCGATTGCTGAATAACGAACCACTCCCAAAATTCAGTGTCTTATTGCTCAGGAGTCTCTGGGTCAACTCAGTGATTCTTCTGGCTTGGGCTTCTTTCATCTAGCCTTGTCTAGCCTGCATTTGCCATGCATCTCCAATTAGCTGCTGAGTCTGCTGGAGGCTGTCTGTTCTAAGATGGGCTCAATTGCAATAGCTTGATTCTGCTCCACGTAGTCTCTCATCCTGAGGCCTAGGCTTGACACTGACATGATGTTACTTTTACTGCCTATTAGTAAGTTTAATGGCCAAAGCAAGTGCCTCTTACAGAGAAGAGTTACAAAGTAACATTGTAAAATGTGGGGCAGAGACCTGTGGTCATTTGAGTAGTCTACAGAATATATGAGGAAGACAATCAGTTGTTCATGACATCCACAAGTTTTGAATACCCCTTGAAAGTTGACATTTAGTATCCCTTCTTCCTTCTGGTAACTCTATTTTCTTTCATTTGAAGAAACTGTTCCTCCCTTTTTGGTCACATGGTTTGAATGGGGTAGATCTTATCTCCCCTCCTCAGAGACTAGTCTGAAGGGGAACTAACCCATGTAGGCGGCACGAGTATCCACTTTCCCCTATAGGGGTTGATCCTGGGAGATCCACACAAGATACCCATTGGGTACTTAGTTCATCTTTTCCAGGATTTTTTTCCTTCACTATTACTCAGAGACACCTTTTTCCTGTCTGATCAAGGAGGACATGAGCATTCATCATCCTAGCTTCATGGAGAAGCCACAATATAAAATGAAGTCACAAAGTCTCTGGTTTCAGTCATCCCTGGGGCATCTCCCTCCATTGTCTTTATGCACTCAGGTAATGAGAACCTATTGTTCACTTTTGCCCAAGTGGTTTAAATTGTGTTTCTGTCACTTGTAACCAAATAATCCTAACTAAAAGAATGCAGAACACATAAAATTTCCAACAGAAAAAGCAATATTTGTGCCTTCTAGGATATTCGCTAAAATAGTTTTAGGAATCACTTTTATTTTTTTTTTATGTGTAGAACAGGGGTTGCAATTCATCTGCCCGAAGGAAACAGACAGGTAAACGAAAGTGACTAAATGAAGAAAAGTGGAACTGTAGTAGCCACTGCTCAGCTTCAGCAAATTATTTTTTTGAAGGAATATGAGCCCACTGTTGTTAGATCTTCCAATTTTTCAAAAAAGCTTGAAAATGTCAACTTTATATTAAATTCCCCAATTTTAAATAATAACAATAAAATCAACTCATTTTATAGACCAAATACATCCATGAACCACCAGCTTGGAATCTCTGTTATGAAATGTATAGTGAACCCATCAACTACACAGCTGACCCACTGCTGAGTTCCATACTTCCTTGGACTTCCTCTTTCCTCCCTCACTTACATCACCAAAACAAAAATGTTGAACACTTCATAAGCATTGCAGTCCATGTGAAAAGAATAGAGGTCAAGAATGAGGATGCTGTGCTTAACAGCCAAATCACTCAGCATACAGGCCTAAGGGGACATGATTTGAACTTGAACCCTAACAAAATTATAAATTACAATGTTATGAACTAGCAGACTGCTTATATACAGTTGAAACTGTGAATGTTAAGTCCCTGAAGACCAAGTTCTACTTTATTATGCTTAAATACAGGATAGGATTTGCCAATTATCTGTTGTCGTTTAGCTCCAAGCCTACCTTTTTATATAGTGCACTAGGCTGGGGCTAGGAGTCATATATTTCCCAGACTCCCTTGACAACTGACTTTCAATTAGGTTCCACTAATGGGAAGCACTAGCAAGAGATTGGAAGGCGGGAGCTACTGAGAAGAAAACTCACTTAGTGCTTCTAACTTGACTAGGCATCCTTCTAGTATCAGTTCACGATAATGCTCATTGCTGTGCCTAATCAGAGGTACAGCAGCAACCAGGGCTGCCCTGCCTCACCTCCCATGGTAGTCTGAGCACCAGCTGGTTCTACTCCTTTAGCAGTCCAAACCCTAACTATTTGGCATCATGCATCAATCAGAGCTCCAAGCATCAATTCTCCAGGGGCTTCGCTAAGATCTTAGATTCTCTTTTATTTCTCGCTATCCCTAAAGATGATAATTGCTTTCTAAAGTTATTAATGTCTGGATTATGTCAACATTCACTTCTTGCTCTTTCAGCTTCCCAGGATCCTGTATTATCCATTCCCTATATTAAATTCTTTCTGATTGAAATAATTAACATGATTTTCTTGACTCAACCATGACTGATAACAGTTATTAGAATAAAAAGTTTACTCTGCATGCTAAAATTTCTCTTTTTCTGAAATTATAATGTGAAAAATCATTTCTTCAAATGCCAAAATCTTTGCTATCGGAAGGTAGATCCCAAAAATCCACAAAAAGCACTTGCATAAAATGGTTATGATTATTCCGTCATTTATATTTAAAGCCCTCATGACTCATAAAAAGCCTAGACCGAAAGTGTCAGTCATAACTGGCATTTATGTCCCCAAATCCATCTTTGCTCTTCTTGAATCTGTTTCTGTCCAGGCCAACTGAAGCCGACACTTTGGAACCAACATTCTAAGGAATGTTCTGCTAATTATGCCAGTGAAGTTGGGTCCAGATTTTAAATGAACTAATAAGTATTTTAAAATTTTAAAAATACTTATTGAAAATTAAATATTATGTATTGAAGCATTTTAAATCAATTTTATATTAAGTATTTTTAATTTAAAATTTAATAAGTATTTATAAACCAGCTCTATTTGGGGAAGGGGATGGTAATTACTCATACTGAAATAGCAGCCTTCATTTCATGAAAGAATTTACCTGAGGATATCGTGAAAAGTCAATATAGAAGTTTAGGTATACAAACGTGTGTTTCTAAAAAATGGGATTACATATGTTTCCTCTATAAACATATACACCAAGCTAATAATTACAGTTGCTTCTTGGGTATAGGAATTGTTTTATTATTGTCTTTTCCTTTTATGATAAGTACATACAACTTTTGTTATAATAAAAAACACATTTTAAAGTTCCTCCAGTGCAAATTTAAAATATTTAGATTTAAAAACTAGAATTTACATTTTATTTTTAAGGAAAATGCCTAATGCATGTCTTTTCAACAACTATCTACTGACCACCTATGGGGTGCCTAGCATTGTATTAAGAGAACCTCAAAGTCAAATTCCTACCTCAGGAATCTCAATCATATTGGCAAGTTCATAAACATCTTTGCAATAAATATTTAGCACATGATAGACTCTTAATAAAGATTTACATAATGACTACTTGAATGTACCATCAAAAGTATTTGTTTATTCAAACTTTCATTTTATAAAGTATTAGCCCTGTTCTGCATATTTATTGTACATATATCATATTTCAGCACTTCTAAGACACACATTGCTCATTTTTCGACAACCCTGAAATCGGAATAAGACTTACTATTGATGTATTTTTTAAAAGTATTGTTTCATAGAAAATTTGAAGCATTTTCTCTTTTACAGTGATAAATAGAACAACAGTACGTTTTGCATTGACGACATCTCAGATTGAACGAAGTACAAAAATATATTGTATTTTATGTATTTTAGAAAATACATATGAACATTAGGCATGTTTCTCCCCACCCCCCGAGGTTCAACTGGAAAAAGTTTTCATAGGGCCAAATGTTCACTCAATAAACATTTAAGCCTCCAATAATTATATGAAATTCACAACTACTAATTTATAAATGTTAAAACCAACAGCTAATGAAGTAATGACTTTTTTAAAAAGTTGTGCATTTATGAGGGTTTATTTCTCAAATTTTAAAAATTACTGTTGGATATTAAGCATGTATCTTCTATTTTGAACTTAACGCAAGGCACAGTGTACATAAAAATTATGTGCATTTCTAATCATTATGTACTTAAAAGATTTTCATATTTTAGCATTTGAAATTAATCGAAAGTTTAAAAGGTCTGAGAAATATGAAAATGACTAAATTGTATAGAAACTCTGAGAAGTTATGGAAGAAATGCTGATAAAACCTTCTAGAAGAGATGAAATTAACTATGAAATCACAATGAAATGTTATGACAAGATAGGCAAAGAACACTGAAAAAAATAATAATGACAAAATAACAAAACATCACCAGATTAATGAAATGTGACTCATCAGTAAGGTACAACTTACATTAACTGCATAATAAAAAAAATTTCTCTGAGTGCTGCAATGTAAAACAGTGGGCGCACAAGTTAAAGACACCAAATTAATACAGAAATGTATTTTATTAATAATTATTGACACCTTAAGTTTTGTGAATGTATACCAAGTACATCAAGTTTAATCACGTAGTCCTTTTATTATCTCAGCCTCTCTATTTCTTTCATATTTTTCACAGAGAAGTTTAAGCTGACATGGAATTATAGAGAAGAGGGCATGAAAAGGTAGGGAAAGCCATCCTTCGAACCTATTGCTGACCATTGCCTGTCCTTCACCCTCTCACCCTATGATTGCCAGGGCTTCCAAGGTACCTTCAACTGAAGGCCTTAGAGAGCTGCAGTTACCTGCTCTTTCCTCCACCATCCCACCCTTCCTTCTTTCCTGAGATTAGGAATACAGAGTCTGGAAGTACACGTGCCCTGCTCTCTTTCATCTGGGTATTCCCTCACTCCCTGCTCCTGCCAATTCAAACCCCAACTCTCCTGACCACTGAGTGTAACAGAGTTGCCCAGCACCAGTAAAGAGGGCCATATAGCTCCTTTTTCTGTTGTATACTTTAGCAAATGGTTTTAAAACTTGACCAGTTTTCATCACTATAAAATAAAAAGGGAAATTTAGTTAAGACTGTAGCAAACACTGAGGGAAAAAAGCTCTTGACTTTCACAATTAATGTTATATCAAGATCAAAAAAGATTTAAAAAAAGAGGTGATGACTAAGAAAAATACAGTGCTTTTGTGGCTATGAGCTTACAAAAATATTATTGTCAATTTCTAATTACACTGTTATTCACTGGAATAATTTTCCACTGACTTTCAGGTTCCAATTTTTTTTTTAAGTTTTCAAGTATTACGATTCTATAGACTGTTTTAGTAGAGTGGAAAGGGCAAGATGAAAGCCAGATCAAATTCATTTAGGTGACATTAAGACTAAAATGTATGTAAGCAATAAAATTATCTTTAAGAGGACACTGACCGATTGTGTGATAGTATGGGTTGCTTTTTTGTACAAAATATTTTCAAGAAAGCTTTCTGAAAACGCTTGTGACACAATGGATACAAAAAAGGATTGATAAGGGAATTACACCACTGTAGCCAAAATGTGATATCATACACAACAGTTTGGGGGCGCTGATTCGGGGGATAAATTGAAAGAACAAATGTGAACAGAGAATAAGGAGCCCAGCAAATTATGAAAACACCTAAGAGAATGGCCAGTGACTTGGCTAACTTCTTAGCTCTGAGAAATTCAAGATGTTCCCGTCGCTGAAAACCTAGGTTATCTGAGTGGGAGAGGGAACCCATTTTGGAAGTATTTATATCACTATTCTTCTGGGTTCTTATAGAAAACGAGAGACTACTCTTTCTTCTCTGTCTCTTGAAACGAAGGGATACTGCTCCCTCCTTCAGTTCAGTGAGAGATGTCCTTGAAAACAGTTCACAGTTGAATGAGTGTCCAGAGTGACTAGAAGAGGCAAGAGAAGTGGGTCCAGGATGGCTTGGCCACTTACTGAATTGACCACGCTTCCACAGGCTCCAGTAAATATATATGTTGAAATAAGCCACTGAAAAGACCGGTGCCAGAAATTCCAAGATTGATGTAATGGCAAGGATGTACCATTTTGACATGAATCCAGGTTCACAATGCCCCTGCTCTGTCTTCCAAGACTCTGAAACTATAATTATTGGCCCATGAACTAAGAAGGCCAGCACCCAGACAGCCACCATCAGAACCACAATCTTCCAGATCCCAGTGTGTTGAGCTCTGTAAGTTACCTAAAAGAGGCCAAATAAATCATTTTTAATATTATAAACGTATGTCAACTACATAAAGCATACCATAGGCCCTCAGGAGTTTCAGGGACATGCAAGAGGTTAAGACATTAACTGGACCTGGGAACATGATGTGGGCCAGGACAGAGAGTTCACTTTCAATGGAGCCTGGACCAAGATACAGACTTTCTTAGTGATTTTCAAGGGGAAGGCTATAACCCTCGAGGTTAAATCTCTTGACACTATAGAACATGCCAAAATCTGAACTGTTAAACAACTGACACTAGGTGCACCCTTTCACAGTGTTTCCCCATCTACCAGCTGGGTCGTAACCAGCATTTCTTTAAAAATAAAACAGAATAGTCAATGTCAGAATGTATCACACACCATAAGGGTGTGTGTTGGGTTTTTTGTTTTTGTTTTGTTTTGTTTTTTAGGGTATGTATTATTTGATGAAACTTTTTCTCTGAGATATAGATATATGTATATAGAGAGGAATGCATGAACTGACTCACATTGTAAATTGTATTTCTCACTGTAGTCACAGTCAAAAAGGTTTAAAAGCAACTGGCTTTCCTGGCTCTAATATAGGAGGACTCAACTCTGCGATTTATGCTGATGCCTTAAGGCGGGATCAAAAAGAGAAAGAAAAACTCTCATATCACTTCCAAGAAGACGCACAAGAAAGAAATTTAAACCAGCTGTGGAGAGATACTACAGTGTTATCGAGGATTACCAAATCATTTCTCTATATAAATGTTTCCAAATGACAAAAACAGTGTCAAAGCTACAGTGGCTAGCTGCTTTGAGAGACATGTTATGGTGAGTGCCAGTCTTTTTTAAGGGTGAAGAATATTCTAGATCCACTAAGTCACAGGGAAGGCTTCTATAAGAGAAAATGAGGTTCTGTGAATGAGGATTGCTCTTGGATCACAGGACCCATGATCTTTGATATATCCTGAAATTTTCAAGAATATATTCTATAAAAAATCTAAAGACCATCCACTCTAACTGAAAGATAAAGATATGAACCAAGAATTTTGTAAGGGAGCCTGTAACAGACAACCTCTCCCAATCTCTTTTAGATCAGAAAGGTTCTTTCCAGCTCAAATGTTCACGTTTCTCTGATTTCCTTGCTTAGGGGAAAGGAAACGTTCTACCCAGTGAAACTGCAACATGCCTCCCTTTTAACTATCTCTCGTACTATTTTCTCTGTGAGTTTTTAAGTCTTATTCTACGACTTTTTCTCATTTTTATTACAAGGGTACAACGTCGCCCAGCACCGTCTCTCTTTTATGGGTTCTACGTGCTGGGAAGGGCTCACCAATGGGCTAGGATAAAAAGGGAACTATTTTTGTTTTTTGTTTTTGTTTTTAAACTGAATTATTTTTTTAAACTGCAGAAAAGTGGAGGTTTTTTCTCCCCCAAAATTACTGGTGTTTCTGAGGCTAAACTAAAATGCATATGGTGCTGACCATAAGCTCCCATGTACAATAGGCTTTTTTGCCTACTGCTTCTCATGCCACTAATTAATACATTTCTTGCACTAAATCTAATGATTATGAAGATGGTAACAATACCTAAATGGTCACAAAACTGCATTTAGTTTTTTAAATTGCTCTGTTCAGCCTTTGTAATGATATGATGCAATATGCTGGAAAGTCATCTCTTTTCTATTATCCATAAGGGCAAATGGAATCATGCACATCCAAGGGAATTGTGAAGATGATACCAATCTCTTCATATCTCCACAGCATTTTTGACATATAGACAGTTCAAGCATTGCTTGAACCCAGGCTCGGGACAGTGGAGTGGCCTCCCTATAATCAGTCAGTTGCCCAGTGCTCACTTACTACAGATCATGTCCGTTATTCAGGATACTGCCTCTTACCCTGCATCAATATTTTTTTGGTCTCGATTTACCATCAATCTTCTTTTTTCATCTACGGGTAAGGAAATACTCTCCTCTTACTATCTTAATTCTGCATACATTATAATTTCCGTTTCCTTTAGCTACACTGTTCTACTTTCCTCCACCCCCTCTTGTTTCAGCTCCAGAATCTGCCCCTGCAGAAAACTTGTCAGAGCACTGTAATCTTATGTACTTTCTGCATTGAGTCTTTCTTTTCAAAATTAGTCAGATTTCCATTTCCCAGGCTCAACGCCCCACCGTGCGCTATCACACTGTCCTCTCTACTTTCAGCTACAGCAAGAGCACAGCTTCCCCCTGAGCACTTCCTACAAGCCCCAGTGGGCTTTGAAGGATTCCTTCTGGTTTCACACAGCTGTGTTGGAACTCAGCTAATAGAGGTGTAAATGCTACCTGAGCACCCCATTCAGGCCTTCATGCACTCATGTATGGCACTCCTGTTACACACTTGACTCTGTGCTATGTACTAGAGACCCAGGATCCAGCTGACCTGGCCCTCACCAAGTTTGTAGCCTATATTGCCAGAAGAATTCCTCAGAGCAAGACCAGAAAAAAAAACAAAAACAAAAACAAAAAAACCCTGTTTTCCCTCTACACATCACTCCTCATCTCTCTGTAACTTCTAAGAACTTTTTTCTAACTGGACAAGCTCTCTATTACCCTCCACAAACCTGAGGTAGACCCGAGAGTTTGGACATTCAGTGAAGCAAGTCCTAGAAACACCCAACAAAGATTAAAAAGAAATATTAACCCAGAAAGAAAGGAAAAGAAAAAAGGCTTTCTGAAACTGCTTTTCAAACACTTTGACTATGACCTAAAGTAAGAAATATATTCTCTATCTTAACCAAATATACAGACAAAAGTATTCAATACTTACACTTATTATGTGCAAGGTACCCTGATAGTTTATACTCTAAATTTTTTTTATTATATTCTATACTGTTCCTTTCTGTATTTTTTCATTTTAAAAAAGTGACTGGTCACAATCCGCTGAACTGACTTTATGACTCAATAATGGGTCAAAACCTGCCGTTTGAAAAATATAAGATTATAGACATCTGAAATGCTCATCCAAACTGCTCTGCACTCTCTCCATAGTCTGTTTAGTACAAACTGCAGTGGACTCTGGTGCCAATGAAGTACCCAATGCCAAATGTCTGACTGTCCCACCACTCCATCCTTCTCCTCCTTCTGGCCATATGGCAGCTCAGCTAGAGACCATGTTTCCTCACTTTCCTTGCAGTGAGTTGGGACCATGTGATTAACTTCCACCAAAAAAATGTGAGTGGAAATGATTGTGTGAGTCTACACTACTTGGTTAAAAGAAAATCCTTTGCCTTCGACTTCTGCCCTTTGCCCTTCCTTTCTAGAACCTAGACTCATAACAACCTGGCTTTGACCATGCAGAGGAGGGCAATAACCTAGAGCAGGGGTCAGCAAACTACTGTCCATAGAACAAATGCAGCCACCACCTGTTTGGATTGATATACTTTCATCGGAACACAGTGAAGTCCCTCCACCTTTTTTTACATGTTACCTATGGCTGTTTTAGTGCTATAACAGCAGATTTGAGCAGTTGCAGCAGAGACCATAATTCCCTTTATAGAAAGTTTGCTGATCCTTTCCCTAGAGGCTACAGAGCTGCTCCACTAGCCTGGGTCCCTGGTTGAGTTCCCGGAGCAGAAAGTCCTATCATTCCTGGACTCTTCTGTGGGAGAAAATATACTTCTATCCTATTTGAGCCTCAGCATTTTGGCATCTCTGTTACAGCAGTTTATCCTCACCTGTCCGATATACCTTCCCAATCCTGTCTGCTTGCACAGATCTTCCTAGCCAGAGGTGTCACTGTCCTCTCAAAGTCTCCAGCACCATATTTAGCTCATTGTACTGAACTCATTTGTTTATAAACCCATCTCGACATTAGACTATTATGTGCCTCAAAAATAGAGACTCTATGGATTCATTTCTTTATCCCAGCACTTAGCAAAATCCTTGTCACACAATAGACCCCCAAAGTTTTAGGCCCCTGGAACTCAGGTGTGAAGGAAGTTTTCCATTTAGGCCTCAAAGATTTCAGATCCCTGCCCCATATTTCCACGGCCTCCTTTCACTCCTTATCCTTGATTGCCTCAAGGATAGTTGTTGTTGTTGTTGTTTCCTCCTTTGTTCCATTGCTGATAAATTTAGCTTGCTTAAGACTCGTCACTAACTTGTTAATGACACTATTCCAAATCTTAGGGTAAGTTCAGGCTTTTTTGGCATGTGTCTTAAACTGTCATTGGGACTTGACTTTTCTGATTGGTTCTACTTTATACCTATAGCTTCCCAGTATGTTGCCTTTTGCTTTGAAATTGGTTTTCTCATGACATTCGTATGTCTGAGAGTCTTTCTATATGCCCACCAAGTCCCATCCTGAGATAAATATTTAAGTCTCAGTTTGTCTAAGGAGTAAAATTGATAAACCTACTGTGAACTTCATGTATATCCAACCTACTATAGACTCAGCATACCACTTCTGACAACTTGCTTTGGATTTTCTTTGATGCCTTCTCATTTTAGTAGCACAAAGTGGATTGACTTACCCAAGTTAGATGCAGAAAATGTTCACTAAGGGCCAGTGAGAACTTAATGCCAGATAACAAAAGGATAATCAGGCTCCTCTAAGGTTTGTCAATTAAACAAAAAATTAGACTTAACAAATTTTTGCTTAGGGCCCCCAAATGTACAAGTGTATACTCTTCTAAGGAAGATAAATTAATGGTTTGACTTACAGCATTCGAGACTGACTGGTATCTATCGTAGCTGATGAGTACGATGTTATACACAGATGCTGTACACAAAAGATAGTCAGTAACGAGCCAAAATGCACAGAGTTTATTTTCAAAATGCCAACTAAACAGCGTGTGAGGGATATACAAAGGAATGGAGATCACACCTGTACAGGGAAAAAATAAGGGTAAGAAAATAGCACATATCAATGAAAACAAAAAGGCAAAAGTATACAACATAATGATGCATCTGAATTTACAAAAAAATGGCTTGATTATAATTTACGAATTCATAGAATTTCATCAACAAACTCAGGACTGATTTCCTACACATTCTTTACCATTTTTATAATAGCTCTCATGCACATCGTACCTTCAATGGCTCCTTATTACTTTCCAAATTAAGTTCAGGTCCTGACATATATTTCCAGCCACAAACAGCACAAATCATCTTATGTTCATGATCCAACCCAAACAGGATGGGCCATCCTTCCTTCAAACACATCCCACATTTTCACATTTCTTCGCCTTTGCCAACAGCATTCTTTCCTCCTAGAATGTCCTTCTGTCTTCTACTGAAAAGTCTACTTACTTTCTTCTCATTCTTCACCCAGTTCAAAAAATGACTTCCTTCTCATTATCTTTCTTGGAACCTCCTTGGCAGAAGTGACTCCTCTGCCACCTGCACTTTCCTGGCACGTGACTCCTTTCCTCCTCTTTCATGTACAAAAACATTCTATTGTATATCGTCATCTTTTTTTAACTTGTTTCTCCTGAGGATTGGGACCATGATGTAATTCAATTTTTGTATTTTTTCACATCTAGAGTTGACCAAAATGGCTTAAATAGATTAGTAACCATTAACATGTATTGTGTAATTACCACATGCCAGACATTGTTTTATGTGAGTTACAGATATCATCTCATTCAACCTTCACAGAAACTTTGTGAGGTAGGGACCATACTGAGTTAACCAATGAAGACCCTGAAGCTCAAAAAAGGACACATAATTAGCTCAAGGTCCACCCAGCTAGCAAGTGAAAGATCAGATATGAAACCAGGCAATGAGATTTTAGAACTCCTGATTTTACAGTAACCCTTCCCTGAATGAACAAATACGTAAGTGATGCCACTCGGCATCAAACCTGCTTAACTGAAAAATGACTATACTGAGTTCCCTTTCCTTCAGCTTTGTGAGGGTTCTTAATTGCATTAACATTTCAGACAGGTGGCACTACTCACTGAAAACAATCTACTAAGTGGAAGCTCAGGAGAAATCTTATTTTGTTGAATATCTTTATATCTTATCAGGCATTTGCGGGAATTCTAGTTTTTTATTTCAGAACCAAGTTAACCCATTATAAAGAGCAATAGTAAAGGTAAAAGAAAACGAAAGGGAAGGATTAATGGTGTGGTTTAAAAACCAGTGGAAAGAAATGCAGATTTCATATCCTGTACTTAGGTTTACATACAAAAATGAGATAAGATACCAGATTTCATATCCTGTACTTAGGTTTACATACAAAAATGAGATGTAGAGATGAAGATGGTGGTGAAGATGGGGAAGGAAGTGAAGAAACAGGGAGAGGACAGAAAAAAATGGAAAGAGGATGAAAAGAAAAGCCTCGTAAGACCGACTTATCCACCCTGGCTGCCCCTGACCCCTCTGGTCTCACGTCTTGCTACTCCCTCTACTCCTCACTCACTCCACTCCAGCCCTCCTGGCCTCAAATACACGGCACACCCACTGTCTCAGAAACTTGCACTTTCCTGGGCATAAAATGCTTTTCCTCCAGAGTGCTCTTTCTGTTTGCTCAAATGTGTCTTGATCAGTGAACCCTACTCCTGAAGTTTAAATTACAACCTCCACCTTCAATAGCAATCATCACCCTCTAAAATGCTATGTAATTTTATTAGTTTATATTGTTTATTGTCTGTCTCCCGGCCAACCCCACTCCTCTCCCCGCCGCCCCCAGTAGAAATAGAAGCACCATGAGAGAAGGGATTTTTGCCTGTATTTTCACTGCTATATCCCCAGCACTTTCAAGAGTTCCTAGTTCACAATAAACTGGTATTTGACGAGTAAATAGATAAAAATCGGGAAGTCTAGTTTGCTTGAAAATTGCCACCAATCTGGTATTACCCTTTCTTTCTGAAGCCAGCTAAGAAGCTACATTGTCCATGAGAAAATGACAATCAAAAAAAGGAGGGAGGAGCTAAAAGACCCAGTGAATTCTTGGGGCCAACAGAATACTGTGTGCATAACAATGAGTGCATAGAGGATGCTATGGACTGATTGTTTGTGTCCCCCACAAAATTTACATGTTGAAGCCCTAACCCCCAGGGTGGCTATATTTGGAGATAGGGCCTATATGGAGGTAATTAAAGTTAAATGAGGTCATAAAGGTGAAACCCTAACCCAACAGGATTACTGTCCTTATAATAAGAAACACCAGAGAGCTTGCTTGCTGGCTCTCTCTCCATGTACACTCAGAGGATCCATCAAGAAAGCAGCCATCTACAAAACAGGAGGAAAGCTCTCACCAGGAACCAAATCAGCTGGCACCTGGATCTGTGACTTCCCAGCCTCCAGAACCATGATAAAGTAAATTGCTATTGTATAAGTCCAAACCGTGGTATTTTGTTGTGGCAGCCTGAGCTGACTAACTCAGAAAGAGTCATAAACTGAGGCATGAAGGTACTAAAGATAAACTTTGCCTCCTGAAAATACGGTTCAGATTCTGTCAGCAGCAACCACTTTTGCCCTTGAAGACCCTGTCTGGACCATCTATCACAAGGTCATGTAGGCCATTAAGGCCAATCGTAGATATAAAGAAATAGATGAAAACATCAGTCACGAGATACCAATTTTATAGATATCGATATAATATAGAGAGTATATTTTTCCCTAGAATAG
>NW_011888836.1:3784700-3790989 GCF_000151845.1 Pteropus vampyrus
TTCCCAGCCTCCAGAACCATGATAAAGTAAATTGCTATTGTATAAGTCCAAACCGTGGTATTTTGTTGTGGCAGCCTGAGCTGACTAACTCAGAAAGAGTCATAAACTGAGGCATGAAGGTACTAAAGATAAACTTTGCCTCCTGAAAATACGGTTCAGATTCTGTCAGCAGCAACCACTTTTGCCCTTGAAGACCCTGTCTGGACCATCTATCACAAGGTCATGTAGGCCATTAAGGCCAATCGTAGATATAAAGAAATAGATGAAAACATCAGTCACGAGATACCAATTTTATAGATATCGATATAATATAGAGAGTATATTTTTCCCTAGAATAGTGTACAGATGAGATTTATATACATCATTGTACTTGGTACTGAACTTTTTCCTCAATAAATCTTTGCTTTCCAACACTCAGTTTCAGGCTGGAATGCTACTCAGGTGCCACAAATTTAGATTCTCTACAGGAGGCCAGTTCTGAAACACATGAGAAGAGGGCATTCTGCTAGAAAGCCCACAATACTGAGCCCATGTGACGCTCTAATCTGCCCTGCCATCACCACATGGTTGTGGAGCTCTAGGTCTCATGACCCCAAATATTAAGAATTGCTGGCTTAAAGCTACAGAACACTTCTCACGAACTCAGTTCTGGTCCACTACTGCCGCCATGAGGTCCTCCAGGCTCAGAGCTGAAAGGCACACACATGACAAAGGAGAAAGAAGAGTGTTGACATAAAACTCAAATTTTGTTACCACAAGCTCTCAGAAGCTGTCCTAATTCTTACGTTATCATGTGAATACTGGCATATGTTGCTTCACTGTGCTTCAGCAATAACTGCGTTTTCATTAACAATGAGGCAAGACCCTGCACCCTCAGAAAGATTACAACTCACTGAAGGCTCAGATGATGGTTAGCACTTTTTAACAATAAAATATTTTTTAATTAAGATACGTACATTGTTTTTCAGACATAATGCTATTGCACAGTTAGTAGACTACAAGTATAGCGTAAACATAACTTTTATATGCATTGAGAAACCAAAAACTTTGTGTGACTTGGTTTATTGCAATATTTGCTCTATTGTGGTGGTCTAGAACCAAAACCACAATATCCCTGGGGAATGCCTGTATTGTGTTCAATAAGTGGACCTCTGAAGGAAGCTGGCAGGGTACAGGGATTATGTGAAAGATGAGACTGGTAGACTAATAGAAACTGATCCATGTCTGACTGCTCTTATCAGCAGCAGAGCCATCTCTTTTCCCACCTACCTGCTGATGGAGAGGGATCACCAGGTCTGGTGTATAACTACATATGCAGGGCTATTTCTCAAAGGCAAACCACATCTTTATGTTGTGGTTCTCAAGCCCATGATGGTGGGGCTGTCATGATGATGACCTTGGGCCATACATGGAGACACTTTGTTCTTATCTGGAATTATCTTGTTCAAAAGCGGTAGGCCTCAGGCTCTCGGTTGGGTACAGTTTTACCCCATCCCTCCCTACCATCAAGTATTCAGGGCCTTATTCCTTTGGGGTTAATCAAAACACATAATCAACTGTAAGTACTTGGTATCATCTAAAAGTTATACAGTTCTATGAAGAAGGAGGGAAGTGATACATATATTCATAGCAAAATATTCTTTATGTTTACATAAGTACATTTGTATATTTGTACATGCTTATGTGAGCATAGAGAATGATAAGGAAGAATTTGCATCAAGTTCTTAATGTTGATTACCTGAAGAGGCAGAATTGAGGAAAGAAATGGGGAAATTGTTGCATCTTTTTAATATTTCTATATTGGTTAGAATACAGAAATATTAAAAAAAAATTGGTCACCTTTATTTGTGACTCTGTCATTTCTATATGACGCCTAAATCAATCTCTTTAGCTAGAAATTTCTTCCATAAGTTTTATTGACACAACACTGAAAGCATAAAGTGTCCTCCCAAAATGTTCCCTTTTTCTATTAAGAGTTTTATATTTTTCTTAGTCCCCAGAACTCCATCTCTAACTCCTCTTTCTCTTTCTCCTGCTCAAGCCCACCCTTGCAGCTCTGCCGCATGAACTTCTTTTCCACCCCCACTCTTGCTCCAGCTTCTCCCACCTACATCTCTTCTGATGCCTCCAATGTAAATCTTTGATCTATCCAATCACTCACTTGCTTTAAAAATTTTTTAAACTCCACATTGCCTGCTGAATAAATTCCAGCCCAGACTCATACTATTATTTAAGGGCCTTCACTTTATAGATTCCTACTACTCTGACTTCATCCCCTACTGTGTCCACACAGCCTTTGCACACCAGCCAGCCTGGAGCCCACACTTAGGAAGATACACACTGTATTCCAGGCAATAAACTAAGTATTTCATGAGTTTTGTTTTATTTTAATATAAATGCAAGCATTTATGTAGCTACAGACAATGACAGATTAAATTATGCTAGAAGCTCCTATAAAACAATATCATCAGCTGACACTTCTGCACATTCACTTATTATGATAAGAATTGTTAAAAACCAATGATCATCAAGCAGTAAAAGTTATGAAGTACATGTTTTCAAAGAAAGATTAATTTGATTTCTATGATCTCTTAAAATGCTATGATACCATATTATATGCAAGGTAGTTTAGTATTAGTATATTTATAATATTCTATACCATATAAAATAGTATTTTTACTACTAGCCATACTACTTAATTAATCTGAATATCCCATTTTCTGATTGTGCTGATTACCAGCATACACGTTATTTCCTATTACTCCAATACTGCAGTACTAAGGAAACTATACTTACTTAAAGAATACTTATAAATCTAAACATACAAGGAAATAGCTTCAGAAACAAACAACTCTTAGCTTAAATAATTTTGGAGATATTCTGAACTTGTTTTATTTTATAAAAAGAAAATAAACTGTTTTCAGATGAAAATGTTCTTACAAACCTTATTTACACACACACACACATATATGTATATATGTAAATATATATAATATTCTCCTAAAGTGCTATATAGCCTCCCCTAAACTTTAATCCCTAAACTTTTTGTTTTTAACCATTCCCAATTTCACATAGTCCCTTGAAATAACAAAAGTTAAGGTTTTAGAAATAAATTATAATGGGAAAAGATTATCTTAAATAAAGAGATGTAACTTACCAACAAAGAAGTCAGCAATGGCCAAATTAAGGAAAAAATAATTACTTCGATGTCTAAGGTTTTTGTCTACCACAAAAGCTAAAATGACGATGGCATTTCCTAGCATTATAGCAAAAGCTAGTAAGCCCATTAAAAATGCTAAAGTAATGCGAGTGCTTAGTGATAAAGCAATTGTGCTATTAGTAGCTGACATCACATCAAATGATGAAGCTCAGTATAGCAAATTAATCCAAAAAGACAATTCTGACAATTATGTTTCGAATCATAAACCTAAAATATGTCTTCTACTCATAGCAACATTTTTCAATCTAAGGCCGATATCAGTACTTCCTGATTCTTGATGAGCAAGTTTATCTGTGGTAACAGTTTCCCTTTAACTGATGCTAAAAAAAAAAAAAAAAACTTCCAAAAGACAGTGAACTTTTTATCTTAAACATTTTAATATTGATTCATCCATCTTCTAATAGTAGAGCAATATTATATATTTGGTACGTTCTACAGGTAAGAAATAGGGCTCAAATGAGATTCATTTTTAAAACTAATATAGATCCAGTTAAACATTCTCTTCTGATCATGATGAAATAGCAGGAGCTAAATTTACCATCCTACCTGAAACAACAAAAAAATTGGACAACATACATGAAACAATCGTTTTTGAAGCACTGGACATTAGCCATTGTCCAGATGAGAGAAGAGAAGAAAATTCAGTGAGCCATGCAGTTGCCCCAGCTTACTGTCCTGAGTTTCCAGGGCACAGAGCAGGAGGGGACAACCAGTAGTATCCCAGTAGGTTTTCTGAGATGGGAAAATGGGGCCGAGAGTCTGGGAACACTAGACAGGGCTCTGTGCTGCAGAGGGGGACTCAAAAAGGGTTTCCATTAGATAGACAATTATGTGTTTGTGGTAGAATCAGAGCGAAAGTCATAAGGGATGTAATTTACATACAAGTCTTCCTTACTTCACCCTAATTTTCTTTTTCAATGGTGGATCTCATAGTTGCTAAAACCAGAGATATCATTCAGGGTCCTAAAGTCTGTTATTTTTCTAAAACAAGGTTACGCGCGCGCACATACACACACACACACACACACACACACACACACACACACACACACACACACACACACGATTTTGAACGTAATGCAAAAGTTCCAAAGAGATGATAGGAAGAAGTATCTATTCCCTGTACCTTGCTAAATTGGGGCTGACAGTTACAAATATTTTTGCCTTGTGAAAGAGATAACCCCATTGATTGGGACTGGATAAAACCCCGGAATATCTCAACTTGTTACCAGCAACGTAGATCAGCCCAGTGACTCAGCCAGAGGAACCTACATTAGAGAGAAAGGTTTGGATTTAAATTAATGATAAATGAAAGAAAGGTGAAATTATTGCTGAGGGAAGGGTAGCTAATAAATGGGTGATACAAAATGGAAAATCTAATATAATTTTAGTGCCTTAAGATAAGCATAGAGCAAGAGAACATTATTCTCTCTTAGCTTTGATTTGGAATCCCACTGGGTGAAGAACTCTGGTTGCCGAAATCATCTCTTCTGAATAACCAAGGAGCAAGCAGGACAACAGCCAACCCAATGAATATAACATACTTCTGAGAGTGGTCTGTTTCCTCAAAATGGTTGAACAGATGGAAACTCTGAGTACAACTATATGGAACAATACTAATGTGGCTGTGTCTTTTAATTCCCATGTCACAGGATAGAGCTATTATTGAAGACTCAAGTTAAGAAGAAAACTCTGGGAATATATATCCAGTTTTCAGAGAACACTGATCAATCATAATCTAAATGAACAATTGCATGGTCATTAATTTTAATGATGAAGGTTTAAGGTACTGGGATACAACAGTAGAAGTTCATCTTCTGCATATACCATCTATCAAAATATTATGTGTAAAAACAACTCTTTGCCCTGTTATTATAGTTGGAAAGCTATAAAGAGGTGGAGAGACAATTGGGACACTTGGATCATTGACAAAAGAAAATAATTTAGTCTAACTTTCCGTGCCCACATTCCTGAGAATGAAAAGCCAGAACTTCTACATGGATAGCTATGGGAAGCACCAGGTATAGCCAAAACAAAGCCTATTTAGCAGTGAGGACTACTCACAAGAACTTAGCCTCAGAGAGTCATCATTGTTGGGTCTCAAGTTTATTTCCTAATTGTAAGAATGAAGTTATTATTCAATATACAACAGATCTGGTATATCAAACAGCTTTTGCCTGCTTTAAAAAAAGAGAGCCTTGGGATAATTAGGAGCTGGGCTAGGAGTAATTAATGAGGAGGAATTCACTTTTAATGAGGAAAGATATTTTGGAAGGAAAAAAAGAGATTCCTGGAGCAAATGGGGAACCTCCAAGGCATCCTCCTCCAGGAGGAAAGACACAGATGACAACTGGAATAGCAACACAGCACTGGGAAAGTGGCCTTGCAGTTTGAGTAGACACTAAGGCAACATGCCCAGAATCAGAGATGGGACCGAGCTTGCATATCAACACAGCTGGGTTCCTGGATATCTTAATTCAAATGGAATCTGAGCCATCCCAGGCCCAACAACCAGGGATTCTCACAGCATGGGAGCCGTACAGGCTACACAGTCTATGGAAATTTGTAACTGGAGAATTCAAACCACTGATGTGCTCTTTAACAACTTTAGTGCCACAACTGAGTGCTAACCATTCCTTTCTTATAATTCATGGATATTGGATAAACTTTAAACAGGACTAGAGGACCGCTCCCCATGGAGACTGGATGGACCCAATCGTGAGACGGGTCTCACTGGGAAACACTATGTATCAAATCATGTAACCAGAGAAAAGGAATTGGGCTGTGTTTTTAAGAGGTTTGGAATCCTGAAATAACAGAGACAGGGTCTCTAACCTATATTCCTATGAGAAAGGTAGATTTTGTTTGGAAGGACATAATAATAATATCTAATTATACTTGATTTATACTGTACCATGTATCCATGATTCTACAGTATGGTATAATACAGAAATCATAAATAAATTTAAAATTGTAGAAGCTAATAAAATTTATGATATTACTGAGGTGGTTGATCAAATGTATTGTGAGATCAAATTAAACCCCCCTCATGATGTTATCCCAATGGAC
>NW_011888836.1:3793649-3797840 GCF_000151845.1 Pteropus vampyrus
AGTACATCCTGAGACAAAGATCTATACAGGTGGTTTATTTGAGAAATGATTCCAGGTGTACCTGGGAGAAGAGTGGGGATGTTGCAGCTATGAAACCTGACGTGTTTAAACAATAAAAAAAGACTTTAGCAGCTGCTCCTTTAGAAATGCAAAAAGAATTAAATGCGCAAACTAAAAAGCATACAGAAGATCTAAGGCAACTGAAAGAAGAAAAAAGGAGACAAAAGAACAATATGTGAAAAAGAATGAAAGAGGGAAAAAGCTGTAAAGAAAATGCTAAGTAATGTCAGGAAGAAAAGAATCTGGTCCTTCTACTTCCTCTTTATTTCTAAATATAAAGCTGCTAGAAATCCTCTACATGGCAATGGTTTTTGTTTGTTGAAGGAGATGGAACATGTTACAGACCAGGATGCAGAGTCCATCATCTAATGTGGTGAGGTTAAGGCTCTTGCTGTGTCACTCTCGACATTAGCAAAACGAATCTTTAACTCAATGTTCAATTGCCTTATGTGCTTTTTTTCACAGTGACTGGATAAGGCGAGGTGAAGTTTATTTCTGTTCTTAGCTATATAAGCATTGTTATGGATTAAGTTAAATGATCTAAACACTGCCAACAGGCCTTGGATCACTGGTCACAGTCTACTAAAAGAAAATTATTTTAAAACATTTAATAGCAAGTTTCCAATTGATACATAAAATCCTCTGGATGTTAACCATCTTAATCATGACTTTTTGAACAATAGAGTCTGATTATAGAACAGTCGCTGCGAATAGGTTGATGGAGTTCTTTATATGTATTTATTTTTATTTCCAGAATTTGAATTTTGAAAGTATCATTATAAGTATTTAAAAAGAATAGTTAAACATACATCAGGTGTGATAAAAAAGTAAAGGGCCTGCCATGCAACTTACAAAGACATTTGATACTTCAATAAATTTAAATAAATTAAAATAGAATACCCAAAATGAAATTCTGCTCTTGACACATAACCAAATCTATTTTTTTCTTTTCATCGTCTAATTTTTATTTATTTGATATTTTTACCAAATCTATTTTCACATAAAGTACAAGAATGAAATGTTGCCCAACATGATCCATCATTATCCTTTTCCTGCATGTTAGCTACCTGGCAGCTCACTTCCATGAAGGAACATTTCCCCCAAACCTAAGGCCACCAGGCAAGATCTCCAAGACTGTCAGGTTGCTTTCACTTCTCATATCAAAAGTAAAAAAAAAAAAAAAAGAGTGCAGATTACTACACACAATCCCTGGAATAAATTCATGTTTGCGCCTGTGCCAACCTGCCCAGTTCCTTATCACCATCTATCTCACCTACAGTAGTTGCAGTCATCTTGTTTACTTGCGTACCTTATCTTAAACTATAGTCAAAGTCAGCAAAGTATTTATCAGCCTGTCTTTTCTTCCCCATAAACACCGAAAACTGTCTAGAGGCTCATTTA
The DNA here is from genome assembly GCF_000151845.1 of Pteropus vampyrus. Lineage (NCBI taxonomy): Eukaryota > Metazoa > Chordata > Mammalia > Chiroptera > Pteropodidae > Pteropus > Pteropus vampyrus. Next base: position 3,795,111 of record NW_011888836.1, read on the forward strand.
GAGACTGAAATAAAGAAAGTACATAAAACAAGTGCTGCATTGCTTTTCTTCAGTAGCAAGGCCTTTAAAGATGACTAAGTATAAAGACTGGTTATTTTTGAAAGGGACTTTATGATTGTGGAAGAATGTAAAAATCCTAGTGCCTCTTGGTAGTGAGTTCACAATGAATGAAAGCAAAGAAAAGTAAAGGTGAAGGAGAGTGACAAATGAGGAAAATTATATATTTGTAAAGATCGTTAGCATAATTTTGCATGTAATGAATGGAAGAATAATCAAATCAACCCTATTTTAAGTTACATCTCTCTATGTAACGTGAATTTCGTCTCTATCAGATACATTTTTAAAAATCACAAGTACCATCTTTTACATAACTTTCAGTTTGTGTACAGTTAAAATATATATATATAGATGTCCATCAAGATTTTGTTAAAACCTATATGACCAGGTTAATAAAAGTTCTCTGTTATCATACATATTCATATTATTAAAATTTAATTTGCTAGTGTTCATTCATAAGCGATTACTTCACAAATATCAAAATGCTGCAAACTTTCTCTTATATTAGTTGATTTATTAAGTGTTCACACCATTTTTTTACAAACTAGATTATGATTGTTAATGTCTGGGTGACACAACCTAAGTAATTTTATTGAAACAAATGAAAAAATTACATATTATGATATAATCCTACAGTAGACCCATAACATCCTGGTTTATGTTGTAAACTGATCTTCACTTATACTCACCTGCAATTTTTAAATGCACATACTTATCTTTTGTTTTTAAAAAAACAAAATAAAATTAGAATAATTCTCAGAATGATTTTTAAAAATAAATTTTGCATTGGGATGTAAATTTAATCATTTTTTCTCTTATATATGAAATTTAACACTAGATTTTTATATGAGCTAAACTTTTGAATTATTGCGAAGTTCATAATGTTTTAAAGATCAGATAATTTTTTTATGCTTTTCAGGGTTTTGGAGAATGACTTATAATTTAATCAAAATATATTTTAGAGAAAGTGTTCTACAAATAACTATTTTGGAACATATGAAACCAGAAGTTTTATATCTATATTTTATAAAACCATTGTCCAAAATGGTGATTCTCATATATATTCTTCTTTATTCTTAATTTTTATAGAAATATAATTCAAACAGCATAAAATTCACCCTCTTTGAGTATACAATTCAATGGCTTTTAGTATGTTCACAAAGTTGTACAATTGAATTCAAGAATATTTTCATCACCCCAAAAAGAAATCCCATACCTATTAACAGTCACTCTCCATTCCCTCACCATCAAAGCCCTCCCCCTAACTCCTGATAACCACAAATCTACTTTCTGTCTCTATAGTTTTGCTTATTCTTGGCATTTCATATAAGTAGAATCATACACTATGTGGTCTTTTGTGACTGGCTCCTTTCACATAGAATAATATTGTCAAGGTTCATCGTTCTGTAGCATGAATCAGTACTTCATTCCTTTTTATGGCTGAGTAATATTTCATTGTACGGATTTGCCACATTTGTTTATCCATTCATTCTTTGGTGAGATTTGGGTTGTTTTCACTTTGGGGCTACTATGAATAATGTTGCTATAACATTTGTTTATAAGTTCTTGTGCGGACATGTGTTTCCAATTATCTGGGTCAAATGGTAACTCTATTTTTGACTTTTTGAGGAACTGCCAAACTGTTTTCCAAAGAGGCTGCACCATTTCACATTCCCGTCAACAATGTAAAAGCATTCTAATTTCTCCACATCCTTGCCAATGTTAGTTATTTTCCATTTTTTTAAATTATTGTACTCATCTTAATGGGTGTGGAGTGCTATCTCACTGCGGTTTTGATTTACGTTTCCCTAATGCCTAATGGTGTAGAGCATCTTTTCATGTGCTTCTTGGCCACTTGAATATTTTCTTTGGAAACATGTCTATTCAAGAGTTTTGCATACTTTTCAATTGGATCATTTGTTACTTATTTTCTTGAGTTGTAAGACTTCTTTCTATATTCTAGATACCACTTTGCAAATATTTTCTTTTATTTTGTGTGTTATATTGTCACTTTCTTAATAGTGTCCTTTGAAACACAGAAGTTTTTTTTTTTATTTTGATTTATTCCAATTTATCTATTTATTTTTCTTTACTTGCTTGTGCTTTTGGTGTTTTATCAAAGAAACCATTATTTAATCCAAGATCACGAAGACTTACTATTATATTTTATTCTATGAGTTGTATAGTTTTAGCTCTTGCATTTATGTCTTTGATCCATTTTGAGCTAATTTTTATATATGATGTGACATGGGGTGCAACTTATTTGTTTTGCATGTAGATACCAAATTGACACTATTTGTTGGAAAAACTATTTTTTACCCGTTGAATTGTCTTGGCATCCTTGTAGGAAATCAATTTGACCATAAATGTATGTGTTTATTTATTGACTCTCAATTCAAATCCATTGATTTTTATGTCTATCCTTTGCCAGTATCACATTCTTCTTTATTTTTATTCAGTTTAAAACGATCTTTATATTTTAAACATCAAATAGAGTATACTTCAAGCTTGTAAAAGAAATTTAAGGTGACATGGAATCATTAGAGAAACCAATATTAAAGAGAAAAATTACCAACATTTACTATCAATATGATGTCACATTTTAACATTCATACAACGTAGATTCTTCGAAGCTCTTATGAAAACAAAAACATAATCACACAACAGCATAGT
>NW_011888836.1:3799100-3820796 GCF_000151845.1 Pteropus vampyrus
GGGGTGAGCAAAATGGGTTAATGGAGTCAAAAGGTACGATCTTCCAATTATAAAATAAGTCTTGGGGACATAATGTATAGCATGGTGACTATAGTTAATAAAACTATATTGCATATTTGAAAGTTGCTAAGAAATTAAATCTTAAAAGTTCTCATTACAAGATAAAAAATTCTGTAACTATGTATGATGATGGATGTTAACTAGACTTACTATGGTGATCATTTAACAGTATATTATACAAATATCAAATTATTACGAGTACACCTGAAACTAATATAATGTTGTATGTCAATTATACCTCAATTGAAAGAAAGAAACAAAGGAAGAAAACAAAAGGAGGAAGGAAAGAAACAAATGAGCAACGTAAGATTTACTCTCTTAACCAATTTACTACCTTAACCATTTTTAAGTGTACCAATCAATCTCCAAAACTCTTTTCATCTTGCAAAACTGAAACTCGTTACTAACAACTTCTTCTCTCCTCCTCTCAGCCCATGGTAACTATTCTACTTTCTGTCTTTATGAATTTGACCGCTCTAGGTAGCTCACATAAGTGTAATTATACAATATTTGGGTTTTGGGTGTGTTCATGTGTAACTGGCTTATTTCACTTAGCATAATGATAACGTTCTCAAGGTTTATCCATGTTGTAAAATGTGTCAAAATTTCCTTCTTTTTATAGTTGAATAATATTCTTTTGTTTGTATATAACACTTGTGTACCTATTTATCTGTCGATGAACACTTGAGTTGCTCCTGCCTTTGGCTATTGTGAATAATGCTACTATGAACATAGATGTACAAATTTCTTCAAGACCCTGCTTTTCATTCTTTTGCATGTATACCCAGAAGTGGAATTGCTGGATCATGTGGTGATTCTGTATTTAATTTTTTTTTGAGGAATCATACGGTTTTATATAGCAGCCATACCATTTTACATTCCCACCAACAGTGCACATAAGTTTCAATTTCTCCACACCCTTGCCAACGCTGCTATTTTCTGTTTGTTTGTTTTTTTATAGTAGTGATCTTGATGGTGTGAGGTGATATCTCATTGTGGTTTTGATTTGCATTTCCATGATGATTAATGATGTTGAGCACAAGAAGTTCATGTGCTTATTGGCCATTTGTATATCATCTTTTGATAAATATCTATTTAAGCGCCTTGTCCATTTTTAAATTGATTTTTTTGTTGTTGAATTTTAGAAGTTCTCTATAGGATATTCTGACTATTAACCTCTTATCAAATATATAATTGGCAAATACATTCTCACATTCCATAGGCTGCCTTTTCACTCTGTTGATTGTGTCCTTTGATGGAAAGTTTTTTATTTTGAAATTATCAAATTTATCTATTTTTACCTTCCTTGCCTGTGCTTTTGGTGTCATAGTCAATGAGTTCTATTACTTTTTAATATTTTATTAGAATGAGAAAAAGATAAAACAAAAAATGGGAAAGAAATACTGGATTTAAAAGAAGAAAAATTTTCCCTAAGAGGCAACATTGATGCCTAACTTATCCATCTATGGTCTTATTTCTCTTGGAGCTCTATACTCTTTCTGCTTTCTTCTCCATGATTATTCATAAATTCGGACCCAGGGAAAAGCCCCAAAACTGAAAATCTACCTCCATAAGCAGACGGCAGGGAAACACTGAAGAGACACAGCCACTCCAATCTGGCAATTAACAGAGTGTTTATAGAGAAACATACATAAGAGGCACATCTTGGGAGGCAGAAAGACAAAGTGGATATCCTCCATGCCTCTGGGCAGGCGCTAAAGAATTACATAGAACAGGGCAGGATGGACAGGGGTACTGATGCCTAACCCGCCCCAGATAAGGGAAAATATTTAATGTCTTACATGCTCACCAGGGCTGCGCGATGACCTGGTGCAGAAACCAGCATTCTGTGGGGCACAGGAGAGAGGTGGACCAGTCAGTCTTTGAGGGGTATTGCAGGAAGCAATCCCTGTTCTGGCTGGATCTAGTATGTGGCTCCAGCAGCAGTCCCATCACAGAACAGTCACTCCTTCAGAAAGAAGCAATTTAAACATCTAGTTCAAATGTCTAGCCGTTTTCCTTCTATATGTTCTAGAGTATTACCTTTGACAAATTGTTCAATTCTACCAACATCTCCTCTTTCATTTTTAAAACTAAATTACCCTTTGGCTTCAAGCTGTGCTGCTGTACTTGACTCTATAGTGGTGTTTTTCTTGAAAGGAGAAAAGGCTCCTCTGAGACTTCTCATCACACTCTCCCACACATCCCACCAGCTGAGAATCACAGCTGTCTACAAGCCAATATTCTTTCCGCATTCCACTGCTGGTTTCCTGACTTACTTTCCTGTTTGGGCTCCAAGAAGCAGCTGGATTTTGACTTGGGATCACCCTATCATGCTTATTTGGTCACTTCCTTTTGCTTTTCAAAGAAGTTTCTATGGGTTTTCGTCTCAGGAAATTCAATTTCTCTGATGTCTGGTTCCTCCTTTGGCATGCCTATGTAATAAAGCCTCCATAAAAACCCAGAAGGATGAGGTTTGGAGAGCATCTGGGCTGGTGAATATGTGAATATGCATGCAGGGAGTGTGGCATGCCCACAGAGAGCACGGAAGCTCCATGCCCCTTCCCACATACTTTGCCCTATGCATCTCTTCCAAAAGGCTATTTCCTTTTTATAATAAACCAGTGATCTAGTAGGTAAAATGTTTCCCTGAGTTCTCTGAGTCATTGTAGCAAATCAATCAACTGGATGGGGTCGTGGAAACCTCTAACCTATAGTCACTTGGTCTAAAGCACAGGAGGTAATCTGTACTTGCCATTGGCATCTGAAGTGCGGGCAAGGAGCAATCTTGTAAGACTGAGCACTTGACCTGTGGGACCTAATGCTATCTCCAGGTAAACAGTGTCAGAACTGAAGAAAATTATAGGACATCGAGCTGGTTTCGCATAAACTCCTTAATGTGTGGAAAACCTATAAATCTAGTGTCAGAAGTGTCATATTCTGTGAGAGTAGAGGTTTTGAGAATAGAGGGGACACACAGGAAGTGTTTTCCTTTATACATATTTACAGTTGAAAAAAATAAAAATACTTCATAACACATGAAAATTATATGAAATTCAAATTTCAGTATCCATAAGTTTTACTTGAACACAGCTATGCTATTATTAGTGTACATGTTGTCTGTAACTGCTTTCACACTAAATTGAGTAGCTGTAAAAGAGATGGCTCACAAAGCATAAAATATATACTATTTGGCAGTTTATAGAAAAAAGTTTGCCAACCCTTGCTCTATACTCCTTGACTAGATTCAGAGTTCTCTATTGCATCTCTGTAACTAAGCAGCCTTTCAGTATCAGCCCATATCTGCTTAGTTCTTTATAAGCTTTTCAAAACTGAATATAGAGGAATTCAATAACTTGCCCAAGCTTGCAAGGCTTGCAAAAAGCTGACAGAATTCAAACTTGACAGACTCCAGTGACCCAGCTCTAAGCTGCTATGCTACATTGCCTCCCTAGGGGAGACTAAGAACTTGGTAAGCTCAATGTCACTTAAAATTTTAGGTACTGTTAAAATCCACAGAAACAGCCTATCTTAAATAAGAGGTATCGCTGTAGGACAGTTCTCCCCTAAAGAGTGAGGAAAAGATAATATTTATTTAATGACTTTATTGGATGCTTATCACATACTGGAAGTATCATGGAAGGCATCTCATTCAACCCCCATAATATTGCAGAGAGAGAGGAATCATAATTCACATTTTTACAAATTAGGAAACTAAGAGTGAAAAAAAATGTTGTTTCCTGATAAATTCACAGACTTAATATACCAGTGGGGTGATAATGAAAATGCTGAAATCTGCAGACTAGAAACTCAGATATGCAAAATTATAACCTTATTTGTGTCCAAATCAAAATCAAACTTGATAAAAAGCCCCCATATTTCCATTCCTAAAAGAGGGTAAAATGTGTCATTACAAGATCACTCAGTCACTTCAGGTATAAAGTGTAGTAACCAAAGGTGTTTGGATTCGTCATCAGTAAAATGCAAATTAAAACCACAAAGTGATGCCACTACACACCACACAGCACCATTAAAATGAGAGTCAGGTAATACTGAATGTGGATGTGCAGCCACTAGAGATCTGATTCACTACTGACAAAAGTGTAAGTTGGTATAACATGAAAAACTGCTTGTCAATATAAGTGATGGGTACTGCAGCTCACAGGAAGTGACTTAAATTTTAAGGAACTTTGTGAGACAGTTGATTTCACATTGGAAGCTTGAAATTGGACAGAATGGGAGTATTTACACCACAGTAATTGGCAAACATTATAAATCAGCACCCACCCCAGAGCCAGTTGTTTAAAATTTACCAGCACTCCATTGGGCAATATACACTAAAGCTCCACATATATATCCTATGACTCGGCAAATCTATTTCTAGGTATGCATGCTTTAGATATGTGTATATATGCTAACCAAAAGCCATGTACAAGGATGTTCACAACAGCACTAATTGTAATAGCCTCAAACTGGAAAACCAAATATACATAAATAGATTTGGTAAATTGTCATGTTCGTTCAATGGAATACTATGCAGTGATAATAAAGAACTGCCACATGCAACCAACCAGATAAATCCCACAAAATGTTGGAACAAAAGAAGCCCAAACAAGCTACAAACTGGGAGAAGATATTTGCAAATCAAATACCCAACAAAGAATCTGCATCCTGAATGCATTTCTTGGTTTTGACAAATGTATTATAGTTATGTAAGATGTTACTATTAGGGAAAGCTGAGTACTTTTATAACTTGTTGTGAGTCTATAATTAGTTAAAAACAAAAAAGATCAATTAAAAAATGTATTGGTACTTTTATCTACCAGACTTCCTACTTTTCCACATCTTTGATAGGTATTCTAAGTATATTCTAACACAATACTAATGGGGTATAACTAATAAACTTTTCCAGAGAGTGAAAACATTGAAACAAGAAATTCAATTTCTAGGAATTTTTTTCCTAGGAAAGTAACCAGAGATAATATATAAAAATCTGCATTGCAATTTTTTCATAGTTGTTTATAATAGTGAAAAATTGGAAAAAAACTTATAAATTGAAAACAAGTGGGGACTAGTTAGTATATTATGATATACACAGCAGACAATATGATGTAGCCATAAGAAATTAAGCCATAGAATATTTATTGACATGAGAAAATGTTAACAATATACTTCTATATGAAATATTAAGGTACAAAACAGTATATACAGTTTAATAACATTTTTATGGAAAGAAAAATAGCATATGTACAAAATCATGCATAGAAAAAAATAGAATGATGTGCATACCAAATGGTTATCTCTAGATAGTGGAATTAGAGGTGATTATGCAATTTTTCTAATAAATTTCACCTTCCCTACAAACAGAATCTGCTTCATGCTAGTCTTTCTTGGTTGTGATTAGTTTAAAATAGTTCTCTTCAAATAGATTCTGTTTCATAATATATACCTCCAAATCATATTGCTATTGCCATTTATAAAGTAGATGCTACTTGCTCTTATATTCTGACAAATGGAGAATATTTTTAACTAATACAATATACTATAAAATATGCCACAGCATAGATTTGTCTATAGAAAATTATTTGGAGAATTTGAAAATCCTCTAATTGAAAAATTTTAAATAGAAAAAAATATATTATCATTAGTTAAGAGTTCATAATGATCGAGTGTGAAATAACTTGGGTTCCAGAATTGGAGACTTTTAGATCTCTCTTTACTGACTTTGGGCAAAGGAGATTAGATTTTTCAGTTAGGAAAATATGGTTAATAATTTTGTAGAAAGCAATAATAAAATTGTTTTTAAATAAAGGAAAATGAGATCCCACATATAAAGGTTTGCTATAAAGACCTGAAGAAATATGAGATAAAACAGCAAGAAAGAAATTCAAAGTTGGTGGTACAGAAAAATTAACTCATTTACTTTTCTGCAGCACCAAATTCTTATTGTTTTATAATTTCTACCACAGGTTTGATATGCCAAAATTGTCAAATTCTTTTAATGTTAATTAATGGTCTTTAACTTCAATTATTTCAAGTTAATATATAGGACATACTTAAATTTTTCATGGAATCTGAGGTAAGTGTTCTAAATACACGTCATCCTCTGATGACCCTTGAAAACTGGCAACATTAAACACACGATAGATGTAATTCAGATTTTATTTCTCAGAATGCATCCTAGTGTAAAGCTATATACTAGATTCTTATTAAAAATAACCAAAAATGAATTTTTTAAAGGTAAAACATCAGAGAACAGAAAAAAATATATCTATGTCCACTTTTCTCTGATGCTTCCCATGCTCCAGCACCATTCCAAGCTATCTCCTAATTTCTGGTTTCCCCTCTTTGGAAGGAAATATTTAGTAAATCTATGGTCAATTAACATTTAATAATTGTTTATAATCACATCTGAAAGGGAACAGTTAATAACTTGTTACATCTGAAAGGTAAATTTATTGTCTAGATGTCTAGATGTAAATCATACAACTTGCAGATGAAAGGAACATAAAACACTGATGAGAAGGAAGATTTGATAAGAATGGAGAAAAAGAAGAATTTTCTTTGTTTTTCCAATCAAAGGTTTGTTCATTCTCTCCAGTCATGGAATTGAAAAAGAAGACTGGAGTGCAGGTAGGAAATGTGCATCACATTTATATAACAACACAACATATTCTTGCCCTACTCCAGGGTCATTCTGCCACCTCTACCTCATTCTATAAATGCCCCATTAACCACAGCATAACTTTTAGAGAAGCTCTAATTCCTCAATGAAGATCACAAGAACAGTACTTCCAGGTTGTTAAAGAAACCAGGATATTACACCTACACATTTCAGGGGCAAGAGGAGACTATCGACACTCCACATTTATTGCTTTACAAAAAAGGTAGAGGCGAGAAAATAATTTTTTGAAATTTCACAATCACCAATCTGTGACAGAAACTGAGGCATAACACTTATGCTAACAAATATGATAGATGAGTTATTTCAGTACATCACTGCAAATGGATACTCCTGGATTTTCACTTAATCAATCCATTATTCAATGATGAACACCATAAAATGAAAGGTGACATACTTATGAACTAAAATCACAAGAAAAAACTCTATAAGATCAATCTTCAGTGAGCTCCTATTCCAATAAGCCATAAAAAGTGGTAAAAGGCAATATTCATTTAACAAAATGAGAATCCCAATGACAAGAAATCAGATATTTATATTCCTCCAGAGACACTTCTTCCCCACCTAACAAAGGCACTTGACATGTATTGAAATGGACATTTAATTCAGATACTGCCCTGGGCAACTGTTACCTTCCTAAAATTAGGTGAAGTGGTGATTAAGTTCAAATTAATTCTTCCAAATCAGCCTGAAACACACACGAATATATCAAAAGTTCTCTATTTTTGGCAGATGATATAACCAAAGAAAAAAAGATAATGTTGGTGTCCACAATGAATTGGCTGACTTGAGCAGTCCAGGAACCCCTCTCTGAACAATATATTCTTTGATGACTGTGGAATTTGTATATAATTATAGGCAAATTAACCTTTCATATAATTTCAGGTATTAATGTTCACTCCTCTTCTTGTCCTTTCTTACTTTTTTGTTCTTTCCCAAAGCCTTAGATGATTCCTCCTGAAAAAGACAAAAATCAATGTAGTATCTCCTCATTAATATGAAGATACAGGCTTAGGAATCTTAAATATAATCATATGTAATATGTGTAATAGTGAAAGTATAATTACTTCCATATATATCATCTTTCTGTTTTATAGGACACTTTCATTTCATAACTATTTAAATACTTACAAAACAATCAAAATAATCAAGGAAAACACTAAGTTATCTAATAAGTTTATGTTTGAATAATTTCAGTATTATTTAACCTATTGTTCACTTTCCAAAGTAGGCAGTAGAATTTAAACACAATAGATATGAACATACTTATAAAATATGAAACAAAAAAACCCTCAAAGTATAAAGAAAGAAGGCATTTAAAAGCATTCCAGTGCTCTGACACTAATAGAAAATGTTAGAATTTTATAGATGTTCAAAAAACATCTAATTCACTGTAGCATTAGCTAAGACCTCTCTGAACCTCAATTTTAGGGAGTGTAAACTAATTAGTCTTTAAGATTTTATAAAATTCTGTGAATCGGAAATTAAGGTTCAAGGAGATGAGGCTTCTCCCCAGGGTCAGAGAACTGGCCAGTCACACGGTTTTGACTAGTACATAAGCCTCCAGTTTCCTAGTCCAAAGATTTTTCTAATGCACCACAGAAATCCTGATTCATTCCTTATTTTGTCTTTTTTCCTTTATAAAATTTCATGGGCAGTGGTGAGAAACTCTCTAGATACAACATCAATAACCACTTACCTGTGAATTTGTGTAGTCCTTCTCCACTAGAATGTTTCTGGCACAGTTGTTGATATGTTTAAAGCGATCTGGTCCTAGAAGAATCCCTCCATACCAGCGTGATACTACCACCATGACATTTCTCACGTTCAAAATCTGTTATTTCCAGAAGCAGAATTAGAAACACATATAGACATGTACAAATGTGAGTTTGAAAAGAAAACAAAATAACCCATATATAAAATCGCACATAAAATTTTCCTCTGATTTTAATGGCAGAACCACATGAGTAAGCAGAGTGAGATTACTAACAATTCAGGAGAGAGAATGTTATAATGAGAAGGGAATTTGAAAAACAAACATTGCTCTGCAGTGTCCTCAAATTCGAAACTTTGGGGCAACTGAGCAGAGTGAAGGGGAGATCATGCAGGTAGGGTTCCAGTTCTTTGTGACTTCACCCAGAAAAGATGTTTAGGCAGCCTTTTACTCCAAGGCCACACAACAACACAAAGCCTGCTTCTGAACAAACTACTAGAGAGAACTGGGGCTGCAAGAATAACGGCTGGTGCCTACCAGAGTAAGGTCTTCCGTAGTTTGACATTTGTCAAATGCTGCCCTTAACGTGAAGCCCACCAGTCTACAGGCCTGACTCAGAGTTCCAATCAAGGGAATAGCCTGGTTAGAAACAAACCTCCACATACAATAGCAGAAGAAACTATAGCAACTACCTTAGGAAAATAAACAATCCATTCTTAAAACTAATGGACAATCAATGATCACCAGACATGAAGAAAATCCAGCAGCATGAAAGAGAAAGGACAAGATAAACAAACTAAAGTGGACCAAGAAAATTTCAAGAGAACATCTTTAAAAAAACTACCTCTAATTAGTATATTCTGAGAAATTTTAGAAAATACTGCATCTATAAAACCAGAACAGCACACTTTGAAAAAGGAAAAATAGAGTACAAAAAGAACTCTTGACAAATACACAGTTGCTAAAAAATTTTTAATTCAACAGAAATTTTGGAAGACAGTCAAAAAAAGTCTCAGAACACAGACAATGAGATGGACAACTTAATAAAAAAGAAACATTCTGGATCTATCCAGAAGGTCTAATACCCAACTAATAGGAATTTCACAAAGGCAGAACAGAGAAAATGAAGGGGAGAAAATTGTCAAAAAACAAAAAGGAGTTTTTCCAGGGCTGAAGACAATCTTCTATTTTCTATGACTGAAAGAGCTTGAAAGCCCAACACTTATTAACCCTTTGCTTTCCACCCTTTGCTGAAAATTTTCTCAGTGTTCAAAAATTAACTACTAATTAAACATATCTCATGTTATATGGTCTGATTTACTTACTCCTAAATGAAGCTGTTTTGTTGAGAAATTTTATGGCTCACAGAACAGGATTAACAGAGTCTAAGTTACCCTTACCTCCATGAGATGGAGAAGACGCCCACCGGCTGCTGTTTCCCCATCATCTTCACAGTCCTGTAAGAAGGTCTGTTTATCCTCACAATATATTCTAGAAATACATAAAACAGGGTTATACGCTTTGAAATCTCAAAATATTGTAATAAAAGTTTACTCCTTCATACTTGCTACAATCAATTTGCTTCCAAAATTGACATGTTTGTTTAAAAAAAAAAACCTTCTTGAACTATATATTAGATATATTTTCACTGATAATTTACTATTCACTATGGCTCACTTTTTATACTTGGGAAAGCTAGGACTCAAGGGTGTCTGCTTTAAATCAGAATCACTGCAACTATGAGGTGAGTTTACACATCTGAAATTTCTCCACTTTATTTAGCCTTAAAGCTAAGAGGTTATAGAGGGGAATCACTAAAAAACATTTATTGAGAATATACCATATAGAAGCATTACACGTAATAGGCACTATGAAATGATACAGAAGAAATAACTGGCATGCCCCTGTCTTCAAAGACCGTAAGCTCTAGTGAAAAAGACAAAAAGTATATAAAAAGATGGAGGTGAAAAAACCAACAGAAGTTAATTTTTTATACTTTCTTCACATCTTATTCTAGCCATCAAGTATGTCTGTATCTTCCCCATTTTGAATAAGATTTATAAGATTTCTTTTTCTCTATAATTTACCACTGGATAGTTATTAATTTCAGAGATAAAGCATGCCATTTTTACCCATTTAAATTACATACAAATTGAGCACCTGGAATAATAATGTAGGGCTTTGTAGAAGAATAAAGCTTGACAAATAGGTGTGAGCATAAAAAGAAAATAGTGCCAGTTTAAGGTATGCCATCTAGTGGATTTCTTAGGCCCCTACAAATGGTACCATTTAGGACTAAGCAAATGTAGCAAAGACATCTTTCTGGCTGTGGCCATTAAAAGCCAGATATTACCTTATCTATACACCTAAGTCAATTACATTAATTTTATTATAGCAATCATAGTCATCTTTCCTTCCACCTATCTATACATTTATTCACTCAATAAATATTTACTGCCCACCTACTACAGGCTTTATTATAATTTAGAGTTGATCTTGTTTGAAGAAAGACAGTGTTATTAAACAAAATTTCACATGGCAAATTTAAGGCAAAAAGAAATCAGTGGTTCGTTGTTATTAGGCTTGTAATTATAATCTAACAACATAATTTTATGGAAGAAATGATGAAAACTGTATAAATCAGTACTATTAGATTTTAAAAAAATGAAACGCCATGGACATTTTCACTAACTCTTTCCTCACATGCCAGGAACATAATGATGTGGCACCTGACAGATGTGTACCAGTAGCCTGAACAGCACCGCACAACTCCAAAGCAGGAATACAGCCCCAGAATCAGGAAGTAACCTTAAAATGACCCTAAGCATTCAATATACACATCACAAAGTCTATGCATCAAAGAAAAGTCATTTTTTACTCCCAAGTGGAGGTCTTTCAGGCCTCCACTATGTGCCTTTTTAGTCTTATCTGACACACAACTCTGACAAACTTATCTCTTTCATTCCCAAGTATCAATTATATAAGGGGATAAGGCAGAGGAGCTGCTACATGTTATGCTGACATTTGTGAGAAGTGACTGGTGATCATCTATTAATATGCCAAACGATGAAAATACTCATGAGAACTTAAAGACCCAAAAATCTGTGGCCTGAAATAGACTACCTGGCACATTATTTAATTTTTTGATAATTTAAAATCAATAATATATTCAGCAATTGTTGAAGGTGCAGCCTTATAGCCATGTAGGAATAAAAAAAGAGATAAATGAAATTAGATTATCAAATTCAGCTCCACCACTTAAAAACTATGTGACCTTGAAAAAGTTAACCTTTCTACAGCGGCAGAGTTAACAAGCAGAATTAACTTTCGTAAAGTGTTTGGTACAACACAGGCACTCAGTAAACACGTGAGGTGAATGAATGGTAAGTATTAATTCTTACCATTCTACAGCACATTCTAATCACTGAGAACAAGCACAATCTAATTTTTATAGTGATGATCCTAACTCATAAGAAAACATCAAAATTCTTTCCAGTGATACTAGAGACATATAACAAATAGTTTTTGTAAGTTTTAGCACTTAAAGAGATGTGACTTAGTAATATTAAAAACTCGCATATCCAAAGTGATACATTTTTTTGAGTTTCAGATAGCCTAGATTTTACAAATAGTCTCAATCACATTTTAGGTTTGCAACAAATCCCTACATCTATATTCTGATTTATTTCAGTCCTAAAATATGTTCTTTTAACTCTGTACTAATTTTCATATTTAAAAATATACTCCTTCATCTCTTTACTAACAAATCAGCAAAGATTTGTATAAAACTTTAGTATTCAAAACTAAAATACATGTAGTAAAAGAAGCACTTTTAGTTCATTGTTAATATGAGTATAAATTGGTTTAAAACTTTGGAATTAGGCAATATGTATCAAGAGTTTCAAAAATATGATTTTGATAATTCTACTTCTAGAAATCTATTCTTTCTTCCTTTTTAATTATACTCCCATTTCATTTCAAAAAGGAATCTGAAGCAAACAGAACCTACCCCAAGGAAATAATCTAAAACATAAACAAAGATGTTCTTTATAATAGTAAAAAATATAAAAAGCAAAATGAAAAGGTAATAATTAAATAAATTGTGGTTTGGAGCCTCAAAGAAATATTATAGAGCCATTAAAATAATGTTTATAAAGCAATTATAACATGGAAAAACGTTTTTGTTAAATTAAGAAAAAAAACAGAGGACACTAGAATAAAGCATTAAAAAAATAAACCTTGCATAGAAAAGACAAAATATATAAAAATATTATCGGTAACATTAAATGGTAGAAAATGGCTGATTTTCCCTTTGATTTTTCTTTTCTGTAGTTTCCAAATATTCTACACACGATTATTACTTTTATAATGGAAAAAATATGTAATGGTTATTTTTTATTTTTAAATAGCATGAGTTCAGTTTCTCTCATTTTTTACAAATTGCACATTCCTAAAATTGTGATGATCACTCACCTGTACGCATATATGTTGTGGGTGGCACTAGCTATTTTCTTATTCTCATACAATTTGGCAAGAACCATTTTCACCTTAAAAACAACATAATATAAATAAATTAATGTACACTTTTTATTTGTTCTGTATATAAATACTAGAAAAATATCTTAAAACATGTTGATATAAATACTGTGGTATTGAAATGGTTATTTAAAGAATCTTCTACACTCTAAAAAAGCCATTTCCAAAGTTTTTTCCTCATTTTAGGGGTAGAAACTGGTATTCTCAATTGTTACAAAAAGGCCAGACCTGGTATTTTTGAACACCAATTATCAACAAATATTTGAGCACTAACATGCCTAGGGTACTTGAACATGAAAATTTTTCCCTATGTAGAGAATTTTAAATGTAAATATGAGAATTTCTAAAAATTAGTTCTGGAAATTTACCAAATTTATGTATCCAGTATGATAGGTACACAATAATGGTATGTCCCATATGTTACAAAACCAAAACTCACTCTGGGAGTCATGTAAGGCTCATAGAAGAGGTAACAGGAGCCAAGTCTTAAAACATAAGTAGCAATTTTTATGCATCAGAGGGGAAGAAGGATATGGAATAAGAAGAAGCCATTCCATTCACAAGAAATAGCATGTGCAGATGTATCAGATTTAGCAAATAAAAAAAAGAATATTCAGTTAAGTTGGAATTTCAGATAAACCACAAATAACTTTTAACTATAAGTCGCACATAATAATGTTTATCTGAAATTCCAATTTAACTAGGTTTTCTATATTTTACCTGGCAATCTTGTCAGGGACATAAAAGAAGGTACAAGAAGTGACCAATAGTTTTATGTAACTGTAACACAGAGTATGAATAAGATGTATCAGGAATGATAAAGTTAGGGTCATATCACAAACAACTTTGTATAATAAGCTTAGATTTTTCTTACAGACAATGGAAATCCCCAAAGATTGGCGGGGAGGAGTGGGAGAGTGACACATGGTCAGATCTTTTAGAAAGGTAATTGGCAAGTATAGAGGCAATATTGCAGATAGGGATGACTGAGTTGGAGTCAGGGAGACTGATCTGGATCAGAAATTGTGCAACCTTATGTTTATCATTTTTTAACCTTTCAGGTTCTCAGATTCCTGATCAATAAAATAGACATTGACCACTAAGATTTATTTCAGCTCTCATAAATTATGATCCTGTAAGTCTAAGTGACTATAATCAAAAACAGAAAGTGGATCCGGGATGAAGAGATTCAGAACAGAATATCTAAAAAGGACCTTGGCAGCAAATTATGAGCAAGTGCCATGGGCAAAACAGGGTTCCTGAGAGAAAAGTCCAGAAGCCTACATCAAAAGCTATCTTGACAACAAATCAATGCAGAAAAGAACTTCCTCTTTGATAGACTACCAGAGAGTGAAAGGGCAGCCTGCTAAAAGAATTGTATCCCTACAGGTCAATCTTTAGAAGAGCTTAGAGAATACAGCAGCTATAGAAACCAAAGGGAAGAAAATAACGCTTAAAATTTATGCTAAGGTAATGAGACTTTATTTTTTGTTAATTTGACTTTATAGGTAGTACTGAAACTGCCTCTTATGTCAATAAAGTTTAAACTAAGCCAGATTATTACACCAAAGAAAAAGAAAATGATTGTGTTGAAAAGAGAGTGAGAAAGACAAAGACCTAGAAATACAGTTTTTGAATGAAAAGTCTTCTATTTGACATCCTTGGGCAGGAATCAGGTCACCTAAAATCAGGAAGCAGCAAGGAAAAGGAATGCAGGTAGGGATGACTGGGCTCAGTATGTCCACTATCCCCTTAATTGGGCAACAATGGAACGAACTTGGTTTTCTAAAACTCCCATGCAATAGGAAAATAAGTCTTTTTAACGAGCTATTAAACATCATAATTTTCTACAGCACCACAAATTTTTCTTGTTTGAAAATGCATTAGAGGGTTAGGCCCTAATTAGAGTTTAGATACAATTTTGAAAGCTGTGACAAACAGAAACAAAACAAACCTTCCATGATTCACAGTAATTTGAGGGTAGATAAATCAACAAATTATTTCTTATCTTTCACAAAAAAGAACTATTAATAATAGTAAATATTAATTAATAATAGTAAATAGTAAATATAAGGATATTATTGCAAAACCATTTACTTAATTACTTTGGTAAAATAACGTCTAAGTGAGCTGGACACAGTAACTTTACCTGTTTGGGACAAACCACTGGAGCCAAGTGTGCCTGAAAAGTACTTCTTCGGTCTGTAATAGGAATTCCATGATCAATCGGAGGTAATTCTTCTATTTCTATAAATTTAAAGAATTATGTTACTTTTATTTTTAAAATTCATACATTCAAATGCTAAAAAACTGGCAATGGTGTGGGAGGGGGTGGAGGGAGAGAGTTGGGAAAGAAACATAAATTATATGGCACATCAACCCAAATGCCATTAATAGCTACCTATTAAAATTAAATTATAATTTTAAGTAAAAAGTTTTCAAATATATTGTACAGAACATAAATCTACTTGACTTACAAATGATTTTCACCTGCCAAGGTCACCCAGATGAAGTGGTGGGTTGGAACTGAAATCCTGGACTGTGGTAATAGTATAACTTAGTACAGTATTTAATTTTTAAGAGTATAAAGGGGTCCTGAGACCAAAAGGATTGACAGCTATAAATATACCATCATCTACTTATCCATTCTACTGCTAATAGACCTCTGGGTTTGGAAACATGACTTTATTTTGTATAGCTATCATCTAGTGTCTTCTGCTAATAACTGTTCCTACTTCAGAGGATGAATTAAATATATCAATAATATACCAAATTGGTATTCCATAGGGTATCATGATTTCCAGTTATTCTGCCTCTTAAACAAATTTAAGAACCACTAATTTATCCTTAACTCTGTTGAGAAACTTACCAACCATCCTGGCTGCTACACAGCCCTCATTTAAGATGAAAAATTATTCAGGAAAAAAAATAATTAAATTTTTTTCCTATTTCTATTCACTGATCTGTTGAATCTTACCAAGTCAGCCTGCCTTACAACTGATGAACTACTTCAACTAACAAACGTAAAAATATTTCTGGATATCTCTAAACTTGCCAAAAATCACTGCACTGGTTTTTTTGGCAGGACTAGGACTAGAAACCAGGTTTATGCAGGATGTTTTACCTTCCCCAACAGTAACCTCTTCTTGAACAGACTGTGACCACTGTGCAAGTGCAGTACTAAGGTCAATATGAACTGGATGTTATTTATTATGACTGTGATTTTCACTCTTTTAATAGTGGATCCTGTTTCCGAAAAGAAATCTTACGCCAAATCCACAAAGATATAAACAAATAAAATGGAAGCTACTTAGATTGAAGCAGGGGTAGGAGTCCTGGATCCTCTCCCCAACTCTTTCACTCCTTCTTCATCCCCTTCCACTAGCCCTGTGACACCATGCAAGAACTTTAAACCTTCATATTACTGTTTAAAAGCTACTGTATAATGGCATAGGAAATTCCTTACCTTCAAAGAGACTGAATGTTCCCTCTGGCCTATCATGTTTTTGTAAGAGACTTGAGGAAACTGATGATACCATTCAAAATTTTAAAATGCAAAATGGAACATACTTTCTGATAGAAATATAGAGCTGATTTATCATATCAACCTTTCAAAAGGTGAACACCACTTATTTATGGAAGAAATTTGCTCAAGCAAAAGCTAAAATCTTAAAGGTATTGTACTAGCCTTAATTCAATGGTTGTACTTTCAATTATGATATTTATTTTGTGAGCACAGACTAAAATTTAACTCTTGGGATATCTGAGAATTTCAAAACAGAAATATAAAAACAGGATGTGAAAACATTAAGACAGCTTTTCTTAGTTTCAATTTATCTCATCATTAATTCAAAACTCTAGAAAGTAGCAAAAAAATAAAAATAAATTTATAATTTTTTCTTCACTATGATAGACCCAGCAAAAATGAAAATGGCTAGCAGGCAGGAAAAAAAGAAAACTAATTCTCTGCAAATTCTTAACTATTCCTGTCACATAGGAGTTGACTAAATTTCTAAACCACTCCAAAAACAATTCATAATACTACCAGCCCACTTTCCTCAAAAGAAATTAGTAACATTATACCTCTTCGATTTTCACTGATATCAAAATCCAATGCTTTAACTGAATTTTCTAGGTGGCATGCTAAAATGATATCCTCTTCACACTGAACATCTTCCTCTTCAGTTTTCTTCTTTACATCCTGGCCTATGTAGATATAAGACATTATGAGTGATCTATGAGACACTTAATCATTAGTCTTGGTCTCTAAACGTTATTCTGCAATAGAAGGAACCAGGGCTTCTACGAGAAGTGGTAGATTATAGGGTTGAAGCAAGGAAAATGCAAGATGAGCCTGAAATATTTGAGATTCCAGAAAGTAAAAAAATGTTCAAAAAAATATGGGAGCTTATCAAAAGAACACAAGAGTCTACCTGGAGATCCTAAAGGCCAAACCTGCAACAATTTGAACAATAAAATAATGATAGCATGAAATTTTAACCCATGGAACAAAATAATATACATGAGTTCATACTAATATAAATAATCTATCAAATAAATTAATGGAGAAAAGAGATATCTCTTCTTCACAATAGAATTCCAATTAATAAATATTGTAATAAATATTGTTGACAAGATATACTAATGAATACTAAAATTAGTGAGTGAAAGTTTAAGGAGGAATAGGATATTAAGCATAGCCTCAAAGTATCTCCCTCCTTATGAATTAAAAAGGGAAAGATAATAACTGTGTTGGTTAATTTCATATGTCAATTTGACTAGGCCAAATTGTCCTAAATTGTCCCAGATATTTGGTCAAGTACTATTCTAGATGTTTCTGTAAAGGTATTTCTTGATGAAATTCACATTCAAATCAGTTGACTCTGAGTAAAGCATACTGCCCTCCATAATGTGACTGAGCTTCATCCAGTTAAGGTCTTAATAGAAAAAGGACTAACTTCCTCAGAGGAAGAAGGAATTCTACCAGCAGACAACTTTAAGATTTGAGCTGCAACATCGATTCTTCCCTAGGTCTTCAGCCGACTCAAGATTTTGGACTTGCCAGCCTCCACAATCTCGTAAGCCAATTCCTTAAATAAATCAATCACCCTCTCCCTCCCTCCTTTGCTTTCTCTCTTTTTCTTCTCTCTTTCTCTCTCTCTCTCACACACACACACACAAAATACATACACATCCTGCTCGTTCTGTTTCTCTGGAGAACCTTGACTAATACAGTGTCTTTGCAGTGGAGATATCTAGCAGATACCACCTTAACCAAGGAATCAAGATAAACATCACCAATAATAAAGCATACTGATATCAGCTCTTTTATATAATGCACTGTGAAGGAAACAATATCATTTTTGCGGTATTCTTGCCAAAATGCCTAATATTACTCCAATCATGAGAAAACAATGGACAAACCCAAATTGAGGGACATTCTACAAAACAATTGATCAGTTCTCTTCAAAAATGTCAAGTCATAAAAGGTAACAAAAGTCAAAGAAAGACTGAGGAACTGTTTATAGCCTAGAAGAGAGTAAGGAGAAATAACAGCTAATACAACATTGACTCCTAGACGGGATCCTATAACAGCAGAATAGACTTTAATGGAAAAATTATAAAAATTAGAAATCTAAATAAGCTCTTTAGCTTAGTTAATATTACACCAATGTTAGTTTCCTTTCTTGATAATTATACTATAGTTATGTAAGATGTTAATAGGGGAAGCAGGGATAGAGATGAAAGCTTTTTATACTATTTTAACTTTTTTGTGTCTAAAATTCAGAATTTTTAAAAATTGTAAATAGTTGTATTTAATTATTTCAAATTTTTCCTATAGTAGAAAAAAACAATATGAAATAATAAAGAATAAATATCTACTTAAGAATAACAGTAAAATCAAAGTAAATTATTTGTCAACTAGGTGCCTTAGAGAGGAAAATTCTCATGAGATACCCTGATCACTAGCTTCTAATTTATTAGTTCTTCAGAATTACTAATCCTTTCATTTTAATATGAAGTCTACCAAAAGTTTCTT
Source organism: Pteropus vampyrus (assembly GCF_000151845.1). Classification (NCBI taxonomy): domain Eukaryota; kingdom Metazoa; phylum Chordata; class Mammalia; order Chiroptera; family Pteropodidae; genus Pteropus; species Pteropus vampyrus. The sequence continues at coordinate 3,818,133 of NW_011888836.1, forward strand.
ATAAAAAATTTTTTCAAACAAAATTTCTAAAAATTATAAATTGTAAATTTTACAAAACAAATAAATAACTCTAAAATTTGAAGAGCGGTTAAACTAAATTTTGGATATAGGTGGGAAGGGAAAATATCATTTTTAAGATCAATACTTTTAAAAATGTATTCCTAAGAGATGATCCCAAAATTTAAATTTAGAGTCCCAAATTTTTACTGGCATACATTTAATTTTTGCAATTATCCCCGTAGTGTAGAATGGTGGATGGGCAAAAATCAATATTTTTTTCAATTACAGTTGACATTCAATACAATTCTGTTTTGAGACCACTTTTTTCATAAATGTCCTGAAATGCTGCAAAATCAGAACATGGATCATAAAAAGTTAAGGAAAATACTTCAAAGATTATCACATGGACAGAGTATCTTCATTTATCTCTTTAATTTTAATGGAACCAGTAAAAACATTTGCTTCTACAGAAAAATAGTAAAATGCTTTGAAAAAATATATACTATCAACTTTAAATATATACTAACAGAGACTTAAATAATTGGTTCTGTATAAATAACCGTCTAAAACATTAGTAAATAAACTACTGGGGTTTTTTTACTCCCTCTTTTCCCAAATTGAAAGCTATTCTATCAATAATAACAAAATTCTATCTGGAAATAAAATCAGGTTAAACGGTTATTTTCCTCTCTAAAAGGCTTTTGTGGTTAAATGGAACAAAGTATAGGAAACATTAAAAATTTCCATGTTGTCATATTTAATGATTCAATAAAAGAATAATAATAAAGCCAAATATCAATTTTCAAATGTCCTGAAATTAGTGGTGATGGTTGTACAACTTTGGAATATATTAAAAAACCACTCAGTTATACATTTTAAAGGGCAAATAATTATGGTATGTGAATTACATCTCAGTTTTAAAAATCAATTTTCAAAGTCGAATTTTATATCCCAAATATCAGTGTGTTTTTCAAAGTTCTTTTTCTATAAACATGACACTTACTGGAAGCTAATATCTAACTGATGTAGTCCAATAATTCATGAAGACTGTTGCATGGTAATGTTGCATGCATATTACCTTAACAATAATCAAAGAAAGATTTTTTTTGACCCAAGTTCTTTAACCATAAAATTCTATTTCTACAAGACTATAATATGAAACCAAAGAGGCTAAATCTTATACAAATAACCATAATTACATGAGTAAATGAACTTTCCAAAGAAATATAGGTTTTCATTAAAGATTTCAATTAGAATGTTCATGTGAAAATGTAATTACTTTAAGTTAAAAGAGCACTGATAATATTTTTCAATCCTACCTGGTTCAGTCATCTGAGATTTTTGTATAAGAACATCTCTTATTTTCTCCACCCATAGGTAAAGAATACTTTCACCAATATTCTGTCTAAACAAAATTCAGGGGGAAAATATTTGTTATTTAAAAAAATATCTTTCTCAAATTCAAGAAAAAACAGACATAATTACAATCTAAGTCATTCTATGCAATCCAGCCATGTCTTTAAAAAAATAATTTATAAAAACATGAGATTCACTAACATTTGTAGATGAGTATTTAATATAGATTATTTATATCAACATTAAAAATCCCAACTGGCTCCAAAAATAACACTGCTTACTTAAAATAAACAGAAGAGTTGCAATAAAAGAAGAGAAAGAAAATTTCTGAACTTGAATTAGATGAATTAGATAGATGTAAATGTTAATATAATTTCAGTATTGATGTCTGATGATGGCATGGTTTCCTAACTTTTTGAACAGTTTCAAACCACTTACTTGGTACAGTTATCATTTGGTATACTGATTTCAACAAAGAATACAAAGCATTTGAAGAACTCCCTCAGAAAGACAATTTACAAGACTTAAAAAACAATCAACGTAACAATTTTATATTCACATTTTGTATTCTATTGCTCAAATTGATTCATTTTGGTTCCAAATAATGTCTGGCTGCCTCTGATAATTAAATCTATTTCAAAGGATCATTGAGAAAAAGAATATGTCATGGTTTATGTCTACAGAATTATGTTGAATAATGGCAACAGCAATAAAATAAAGGCCCAGGTGTTTACTCTTTAGAGAATGACACTAATTTTAGAAAAGTTTTAGTATATGTATTTAAAGAAATCACCACACTACTTCATAACAACACCTTATCTCCTTCCTCTAAAAGTTTCCCTTGAAACCCTTATCTCTCTTTATCACAACTCATAAGCACCCACCAGAGGAAATTTTCAAAATATGCATACAGAAGAAAACAGTTTTCAAATAATTCAGTACCTCAAATTCTCTCCATCTCACCCATAACTCCTTAGCAATCCTGTATTTTTTGGTAACCTGTCTTTTTAGAGGTAGCAAGAGTTCATTGAAAAGGTTTTTTTTTAAACTGAGAATGTTGGTTGAGTTTCTTTTAAACAATTCCCACTCCCATCCTCTTCTAAGTAATACTTAGAGATATAGAAGCAGAGAAAGGTACAAGGTATTGAGTATATACTAAGCCCAAAGTAAATTGTATGTGTCAACATAATTCATACTCATAATTGGCTAATGAAGTATTATTTCCCCATTGTACAAATGAGAAAAAGGATCTAGAGAGAGAGTTAACTTGTCTAAGAGAGTCTTATAAGCAGTAAGAATTCCATAGCC
>NW_011888836.1:3820846-3823311 GCF_000151845.1 Pteropus vampyrus
ATTTTCAAAGTCGAATTTTATATCCCAAATATCAGTGTGTTTTTCAAAGTTCTTTTTCTATAAACATGACACTTACTGGAAGCTAATATCTAACTGATGTAGTCCAATAATTCATGAAGACTGTTGCATGGTAATGTTGCATGCATATTACCTTAACAATAATCAAAGAAAGATTTTTTTTGACCCAAGTTCTTTAACCATAAAATTCTATTTCTACAAGACTATAATATGAAACCAAAGAGGCTAAATCTTATACAAATAACCATAATTACATGAGTAAATGAACTTTCCAAAGAAATATAGGTTTTCATTAAAGATTTCAATTAGAATGTTCATGTGAAAATGTAATTACTTTAAGTTAAAAGAGCACTGATAATATTTTTCAATCCTACCTGGTTCAGTCATCTGAGATTTTTGTATAAGAACATCTCTTATTTTCTCCACCCATAGGTAAAGAATACTTTCACCAATATTCTGTCTAAACAAAATTCAGGGGGAAAATATTTGTTATTTAAAAAAATATCTTTCTCAAATTCAAGAAAAAACAGACATAATTACAATCTAAGTCATTCTATGCAATCCAGCCATGTCTTTAAAAAAATAATTTATAAAAACATGAGATTCACTAACATTTGTAGATGAGTATTTAATATAGATTATTTATATCAACATTAAAAATCCCAACTGGCTCCAAAAATAACACTGCTTACTTAAAATAAACAGAAGAGTTGCAATAAAAGAAGAGAAAGAAAATTTCTGAACTTGAATTAGATGAATTAGATAGATGTAAATGTTAATATAATTTCAGTATTGATGTCTGATGATGGCATGGTTTCCTAACTTTTTGAACAGTTTCAAACCACTTACTTGGTACAGTTATCATTTGGTATACTGATTTCAACAAAGAATACAAAGCATTTGAAGAACTCCCTCAGAAAGACAATTTACAAGACTTAAAAAACAATCAACGTAACAATTTTATATTCACATTTTGTATTCTATTGCTCAAATTGATTCATTTTGGTTCCAAATAATGTCTGGCTGCCTCTGATAATTAAATCTATTTCAAAGGATCATTGAGAAAAAGAATATGTCATGGTTTATGTCTACAGAATTATGTTGAATAATGGCAACAGCAATAAAATAAAGGCCCAGGTGTTTACTCTTTAGAGAATGACACTAATTTTAGAAAAGTTTTAGTATATGTATTTAAAGAAATCACCACACTACTTCATAACAACACCTTATCTCCTTCCTCTAAAAGTTTCCCTTGAAACCCTTATCTCTCTTTATCACAACTCATAAGCACCCACCAGAGGAAATTTTCAAAACATGCATACAGAAGAAAACAGTTTTCAAATAATTCAGTACCTCAAATTCTCTCCATCTCACCCATAACTCCTTAGCAATTCTGTATTTTTTGGTAACCTGTCTTTTTAGAGGTAGCAAGAGTTCATTGAAAAGGTTTTTTTTTAAACTGAGAATGTTGGTTGAGTTTCTTTTAAACGATTCCCACTCCCATCCTCTTCTAAGTAATACTTAGAGATATAGAGGCAGAGAAAGGTACAAGGTATTGAGTATATACTAAGCCCAAAGTAAATTGTAGTGTCAACATAATTCATACTCATAATTGGCTAATGAAGTATTATTTCCCCATTGTACAAATGAGAAAAAGGATCTAGAGAGAGAGTTAACTTGTCTAAGAGAGTCTTATAAGCAGTAAGAATTCCATAGCCAGAATGTGAATGCAGACTTACTCCAAAGCTCAGGTTGCCCACTGCAGTTAGCTCTCCCATCAAGCAGCTGTGCCCTTAGGCAAGTAAGCCACTTTAACTCTGTCTCAGTTTCCTCATCTATAAAACAGATTTAGAGCATCTTATCTTACTTTACAAAAGTAGTTTATTTTTAAGTGAACTGTCTTAATTCACTCAACAAATCTTTAAGGGACTAGAATCTGAGCACTACATGCAGTCCTGGGGGTATGGTAGTGAATGAGAAAACTGGGTCCCTTATCAGTGTAATCATTATCCTTACAAATATGTGGTTTTATAATCATTATCCTTACAAATTTATAGAGATGGCGTCTCCGTCTCCTAATCTCATTCTACTGAATTCTTCATATCATCATCACCAAAATTAGTAATATTAATACCTAGTATTTACTGAACACTTAGTATATGCTACATAGAAGATATGTAGAAAATGCTGTTAATTACTTAATCCTTACAACCACCTTTTGAGACAGGAAAATCATCCCTCTACGCATATACATTCACATTCAGATTTTGCTCGTGATGGGAGGGAACATTTTGGAAGAATTGTAACAGTAAGTAATATTTCCAAATAATAAAGAAGAAATTAAACCTTAACTCTAAATCTCCTCTCTTCTGGCCCAGGGCTTCCTGCAGAAAAATATCCAAAAGCTCTTCTGTCCAACTCAATGCTTCCTTCTTCCCTAGTATTTA
>NW_011888836.1:3824576-3827133 GCF_000151845.1 Pteropus vampyrus
AGAGGCCTAAGACAAAAACTTCAGCTTAACTAAACTTCAGGCAGGCAGAACTTCCTGACTCTAGGCTCTGACCTCCCTTTTCTTAGAGTATTTTCTTTAGAACACTTGTCATTATAAATGCTTTGCTCTTTTGGGTCTTCCTCAAGGACCTAGCAGCATCCCTTCTGAAATGAAGTCATCAAGGAAAACAGTGCCCTTATCTGCCAGTCTCTGTAAGAAGGCAGGAGCCTAACTTCAAATGAGCAGTTAGCAAACACAGAGGGTCTAATCAGAGAAACACATTGCAAACTCAGGAAATAACAATGTGCTAGACACATCCCAATGATCAACCTCTTCCCAACATTCCCCAGTACTTTCCTACTAGTGCATACCAACCCTTAAAAATCCTCCTGCCTTTTGTGTCAGGAAGTTGAGTTCAGACTGAGTTCTGGTCTCTTCCTGCTATTACAACAGTTCTGAATAGCCTTCTTTGCCTGTTTAACTTTACCCAGTGCAATTTTTGCTTTGATACACCTCACTCTCCGACTTACACATCTAAGACTCCAGGATACATCAAAATATGAAGAGCTTTGGGAAATTAAAATAATCATTTTCTTAGATTTTAAATTAAATAATGTTGAAATGGGCCATCATAAATTCAAATACTACAAAAAAATTCTAATCCCTTTCATTTTCTCTTAAACAATACTAACTTGTATGATGTTCTAAGTATTTTAAATCTGTTATTTACCTTTGGTTTTATTAAAATTATTTTCATATATTCAAAATATCCACATGCAAAATATTTAAAGATATTAGCAAATTAATCTACACCTAATCAACCACGAAATCTTAGTTTATATTCTTACGTCTCTCTTAAACTGACCATTTCTCTCCACCCACATTCCTATTGTCTTAATAAAGGCCTCCACCATCTCCCTCCTGAGTTTCTGATTGTTCTTCCTATGGTGTCCCTTCCTAAAAACTCTTCACACTATCCTCTACACCGCTACATAAATCTGATTAAATCACCACCGCCACCCAACATCCACCTAAAACACCCAGAGCCTACGAGACAATGCCCAAACTCCTTATTCCAGCTTATAGGTCCTTTCTCCTTACAACTACCTCAAATTATATACCTGGTATCTTAAACTACTTGCTGAACTCTGAAGATGCTTCACACCTACATGATTTCGCTTTTACGGTTCCTTCTATCAGAAAACCTTTCCCTTTTGATTACCTGGCAAACACTGTTCTCAAAAGTCACTTTAAAGTGAAACCCTCCTTTACAACCTCACCCACATGCACAGAGATCATTTGCTGCTAAAACCTCTAAAAAAAGCTGTAACACTTGGTCCAAACCTCTCAGTAATTATGTTGATATATTGTATTGGTACACGTCTATCTTAATTTTTAAATACCAAATGCCTAACAGAGTGCCAGCATATAGGAGATATGCGATAAATGTTCATGGAAAAACTACTAGTTTTCTGACTTCTTAATTACCCACGTAAGAAGAAACAAACTATAATTTGTCCTCTACCTTGGCAAAAATCAAATTTAGCATTTGAAATGATGCTAAATATGAAAATCTCGATAGTTACAATATTTAGAACATAATGAAATTATAAACATTGACAACTACATTCACACATTTATCTCGTTTAATTTTCAAAGACCAATAATATTTTCACTTGCTGCCCCCTGCTGGAGTTTTGTGGAAAAGTATAATTAAAAGTTGTCACACCAACTTTTAAAAACAGAATGTGTATTTCTATTTAGACCACATGTGTGAAAATACTACCATTGGACTTGGGTGATTCAAGCACTTTATTAAAAAAGAAGACAGTATGAACCATATTCCATCTTTAGAACAACTTGCTTTGTAATTTCTGATACTTCCTAAATAGCTCAAGTGAACTAGTAAGGAGGAACAGTTAAGTTGTGTCCTATGGGAGTATATCTTAGTAAAATTGGGGCAAGGACTTTTTTGGAAAGAGAAAAGATGGGACGCCATTTCAGAGTGCATGACATTGTACATAGGTAGGAGAAAAATTTTACTAATATGATTAACATGATGGAAGCCAAGTGTGGGAAGATTTTCAACCCTACTGACTTATAGAAGTCAAGTAAGAACTGAAAAATAACCAGAAGAAATACAATCACTACATCACTAGTGAACAAATTTGTAATATATTTACCTTATTCTACTTAAAGTGGGGAGATAAATTGGTAAATAAGCATAAATCCAGGATTACAGAAAGAAGTTTGTTGGGGCACAAAAGTAGAAGTGGCCAGTAAGGTTAGAGAAAGGTATCAGAAAACATTTAATTGAGGAAATAAATACATATATGCTGAGGATGATGGAATTACAAAATGGGAGTATTCCCTAATGGTATGTTCTTGGTTACTTCTGAAGTCAAGTGTAAACTTGGGAACTCAAGGAAGACCACACTTCCTCTAGGAAGGAAAGAACAGAACCAAACCATTTTTTAATTAAATATTTTAGGAGGAAAAGAAACCTGGCCCAGATCCAGAAATACAAAGAGGGTACTCTCAGTGTACCAAACGGATG
>NW_011888836.1:3827183-3833512 GCF_000151845.1 Pteropus vampyrus
TATTGTCTTAATAAAGGCCTCCACCATCTCCCTCCTGAGTTTCTGATTGTTCTTCCTATGGTGTCCCTTCCTAAAAACTCTTCACACTATCCTCTACACCGCTACATAAATCTGATTAAATCACCACCGCCACCCAACATCCACCTAAAACACCCAGAGCCTACGAGACAATGCCCAAACTCCTTATTCCAGCTTATAGGTCCTTTCTCCTTACAACTACCTCAAATTATATACCTGGTATCTTAAACTACTTGCTGAACTCTGAAGATGCTTCACACCTACATGATTTCGCTTTTACGGTTCCTTCTATCAGAAAACCTTTCCCTTTTGATTACCTGGCAAACACTGTTCTCAAAAGTCACTTTAAAGTGAAACCCTCCTTTACAACCTCACCCACATGCACAGAGATCATTTGCTGCTAAAACCTCTAAAAAAAGCTGTAACACTTGGTCCAAACCTCTCAGTAATTATGTTGATATATTGTATTGGTACACGTCTATCTTAATTTTTAAATACCAAATGCCTAACAGAGTGCCAGCATATAGGAGATATGCGATAAATGTTCATGGAAAAACTACTAGTTTTCTGACTTCTTAATTACCCACGTAAGAAGAAACAAACTATAATTTGTCCTCTACCTTGGCAAAAATCAAATTTAGCATTTGAAATGATGCTAAATATGAAAATCTCGATAGTTACAATATTTAGAACATAATGAAATTATAAACATTGACAACTACATTCACACATTTATCTCGTTTAATTTTCAAAGACCAATAATATTTTCACTTGCTGCCCCCTGCTGGAGTTTTGTGGAAAAGTATAATTAAAAGTTGTCACACCAACTTTTAAAAACAGAATGTGTATTTCTATTTAGACCACATGTGTGAAAATACTACCATTGGACTTGGGTGATTCAAGCACTTTATTAAAAAAGAAGACAGTATGAACCATATTCCATCTTTAGAACAACTTGCTTTGTAATTTCTGATACTTCCTAAATAGCTCAAGTGAACTAGTAAGGAGGAACAGTTAAGTTGTGTCCTATGGGAGTATATCTTAGTAAAATTGGGGCAAGGACTTTTTTGGAAAGAGAAAAGATGGGACGCCATTTCAGAGTGCATGACATTGTACATAGGTAGGAGAAAAATTTTACTAATATGATTAACATGATGGAAGCCAAGTGTGGGAAGATTTTCAACCCTACTGACTTATAGAAGTCAAGTAAGAACTGAAAAATAACCAGAAGAAATACAATCACTACATCACTAGTGAACAAATTTGTAATATATTTACCTTATTCTACTTAAAGTGGGGAGATAAATTGGTAAATAAGCATAAATCCAGGATTACAGAAAGAAGTTTGTTGGGGCACAAAAGTAGAAGTGGCCAGTAAGGTTAGAGAAAGGTATCAGAAAACATTTAATTGAGGAAATAAATACATATATGCTGAGGATGATGGAATTACAAAATGGGAGTATTCCCTAATGGTATGTTCTTGGTTACTTCTGAAGTCAAGTGTAAACTTGGGAACTCAAGGAAGACCACACTTCCTCTAGGAAGGAAAGAACAGAACCAAACCATTTTTTAATTAAATATTTTAGGAGGAAAAGAAACCTGGCCCAGATCCAGAAATACAAAGAGGGTACTCTCAGTGTACCAAACGGATGACCACTGAGAATATACGATACAATCCTTACCAATTCATGGTTACAGTAAAACTGATATTCCAAAACATGTTTTACTAAATTAATATATCTCATTAAAATTAATCCAAATCAGTCATATCTTCTCTGGACTACTGCATTAGCCTCATAACTGATGTCCCACATCTATTCTTGCTCCCTTCCAATCAATCTCCACAGAGAAACAGAATGGTGTTTTCAAAAAGAAAATCTTATCACAGCATCGCACCACTTAAAACCCTTCTCTGCTTCCCATGGGTGTTAGGATAAGGTCAAAAATCTTTTACAGGGCCTACAGGACTCTGCATGACTTTCCTACCTACCTCGCCAGGTCATTTTCCAACCATGCTGTGGCCTTTCACTGGAATTATCTTCACCTAAGTAACTCAGCTCTAAGTCAAACCCCCTAAACTACATCGGGTCTTATTTCAAACTCAGTTAGTACTACACATTTATATCTTTCTTTTACAGAACTTATACAGCTGCAGTTTTATATTCATTTTTATGATATCTCTCCTACCAGTAAATTCTAAATGCCACAAAAACAGGGACCATTTCTGTTTTTGCTAATTATGTGTATCCAGGATCTAGTATTGGGTGCGTGACATAGTATTATAACATTTGTTGAATAAATGGAACAGTGAAAAATACAGTATATCAACAGACTCTAAGTCTTATGGCCTAAGTCAAGAAAATTACCATTAAAAGTATACAGTAGTTTAATAAATAATTATGCTTAGAATTCTGTTACCAGTTTCATTCACCACAGCCTATGAAAATATCAAAACAAGAGCCATGTCTCTGAACTTACTTTCACAAGCTGGCTAAGTGTTTTTATAGCTACTAGTTCTATATATTACTATATGTTGTATCTAAGTAGAAGTCACGTAAGTGTCTATATAAAATTATATAATCAATCTTTCAAGGACTCTTCAAGTGTATACTTTTTGTTAATGGAAAGGTGGCTTAACAAAAAGTTTGGAAAAGGCCCTATCACAGTACCAACAAAACTCCACAACGGGATCACTAGTAGAATTTTTTGAATCACCTGTTACTTACATATATATTTCCTCAAGGCTATTTGATAAATCCGCACGTTCTTGCCCTTTAAGCCAAGGAGCACTAAGATTAAATAAAACATAGAAAAGACTATTTGAGGATTCTGTTTATATATTAAACAGAAATTACTGATTAAACCACAAGTCAGTTTTACTTAACTTTTAAAAATCATCTATTTTCATTAAAATGTTATTTTATATTGTTTAAATCTATACAGTTCAAAAATGCTTCCACTGGCATTAACTCGTTTAGTTCTCCCAGAAAACCATGATGAAGCCAACACCAATATTATTCAATTAAAATATGGTTTAAAAAATAACAGTGAGTTAATAGGATATTATAAAACCACACAGGTTTACATAAGTGGCAGGACAGGTTCCAGAATCTAAATTTCCAGATTTACAGTATTTGCCACACAATCAGAAAATACTAATTTTTTCTAATTGGTATCTCGAAACAACTCTAACAAGTAAGCTAGTTGCCACATGATTGTAAAAACAATATTAACTTTTTCTGAAAATGGCATTTTTGTTTACAACCATTCTATAATTACATCATTTTCAATAAAAAAATTAAAATTACAGAAAATTTTATTGCTATGGTTTTAAAACACTCATACTAAAAATCCCACTGGTAGGTAAAAATTTTAGCAATTGAGATTCCATGGAATTCTGTTCACACAGATTTATACAACTCAGGAGGTCAAGAAGACGAGGTTGATCAAAGGTCACTTGCAAACAGATCAGGACTCATTAAGATTAAGCTTTGGTGGCTGAGAAAATGGTTCCTCGACCATAATGGGCAGGAAGAAATACCAGAAGCACCATGGGTAATTCCTGGAAGGCAGGCAGTCTTAGGCAGAGGCATGTCAAGAAACTGTGGCTATTTTACTCTATGAACCCCATGATTCTTTCATACTAAGTGATATACTTCAGTGTGTTTTTATATAATTTATTTAAATGCTCTATACCAAGCCCAAAGGGATTAATTTCTATATACATCTTTACAAGAAAGGTGTTTTATAGCAACAAAATGCACAGTATAAACAATCTTTGAAAAGCATGATCTTTTTATAAAAATATAAATGTAGAAATAGAGCTTACTTCAGTTGATAAATAGGTGGAGCTGTACCTGGGTATTCATTCGGTAGCATCACCTACGAAGCAGTTTAAAAACAAATTGTTTATAATTCATGGCTCAAAATAACAATATTTTTAAAGCTAGTCACTGGATAAATTTCTAACTTGCAAAACTAATAAACAAAACCATTGTTTTGTTAAATCTCGAGGGAGAATCCCCTCCTATTTATACTTCTGCTTTACATATGTTGCTGATGATGCCAATTTTTTAAGAAGGGTTCATTATTTGCAGAGAAAGTATAAAAGCAATGAAGTTAGGCAATAAGGGTGGAGAGGAAAAAGATTTTAAAAAAAGAAAAACTGAACAGCGGCATTATACCTTAACCCTAAATAAATACAGTGGCATTATAACATGTTTCAGGGATTTTTCTGAAAAAATACTAAGACAAAAATCGTATTAAATACTGTTAAATATATCATCAGCTAACACTTAGCAAACCATACAGATTTCTTTTCAAAACAGTATTATTATAAAAACAAATACTGATGAAAATGCAATTTAGCATCTCTTATGTTCCAAGTATAGGTAGTCATTAAAGAATAAGCATTAAAACAGACAGCCATACTGGTCTTTTTATTTTTTTTAATCCTAACCACAACTGACTCCTAATTATTAAAGAAATGAGTAGCTACTCTATGAACCATTTAAATTACTATCTATTCTTCCTCTTAAATGTTATTTATTTTCCCAGGTTTAGACCCTCTCTTATTAAATGGACAGGATAATGAAAGGAAGCGAAACTCGAGTCTGTCAATGGTACATTAAGAACATTTAAATAATTAAAATAAATGGAATAGGAAAGATTGAGACTATACATTAAAGCGTGACTTAAGTGTGGACTGAGATTTAATTACCCATGTTTAGGCAATCAATCGTTGATAATAGCCAATAAAAAAGACAATTTAGAAAAAAATCATGCAAGAAAATCATTAGAGAAATACAATAGTCAATCATACAGTCAATGTTTTAACTGGTAAATGGCTGTAAAGAAGGGGAAAAGAATACCTGCAAGCAAAGTGTCCACTTAGGGTCATCTATATCGTCGCTAATTCTAATACAAAATATTTTGGCACAGTCGTCAATGACACACCATTCCTCACCATATATAGCTGCCATTGCTTCAATTTCCTCATTCTGAAAGTTGATGGGGAGAAAAAGTCAGTGAATGTGCATATCCTAAAAACTTTAGGATAAAAAGTTTTCCTTACTCCTTTATAAGGCAATTTGCTTTTAACATTACTAGCCTGGATGAAGGACCCTTGAATGAACACTGCCAAACTTTCCTAGCAGCACGTCTACTCTGGGTGGTTGCCATACACTATTGCTATGGCTGGAACCAGCCGTGCTAAATATACTGTGCTTTTGGCCACTACTGAGCTAAAATATGTATGTACTCCCATAACCTGTAGAGAGATTCACAAATGAATGGATAAAATATATTCTCTGCCCCACTTTCTCATTTTTAACAGGTAATCCCCACCCGCACTCTCTAGCCATATATTCCTACTGGGTATCTCCTTCCGTTGTTTTTGTTTTGGATTTGGGCACAAGGCTGAGTTTTTTTTTTGGTAATCAAAACATTTCAAAATTATTCTTTTGGTTTGGGGTTAAGAAAGAAAAATAATTGGAGCTAAAAGTGAAACGAGAAACAAAGCATGCATTCAACTTTTGTACCAGCTCATTTTCTCCTCACAGCCCAGTAGGAAAAGCTTTAAGGGCACGCACGTGAGCCACGCACAGGGGAAAGCTCAATACCACGAGGACTAAGAACCGTGGGCCTTCAGGGAACTCGAGGGTCTGTGAAGTACCGCCCGTTTTTCAAAAGCAAAAACCGAGGTTAAGTGACTTGTCCAAGGCGATCCGGAGGCGACAGGACAGGAGACAGAACCCGGGTTTCTGGCTCCGGCCTGGAACTGCTCAATCACGTGCTAATGGTTTCACGATGACACCCTCTGAGGCAGGCCCAGCCCGCCGACGACCGGGAGCGGCCGGCCTGAAAGTGCTCAGCCGAGAACAAGCGCCAAGAAAATGGTACGCGGCGGAGCAAACCGCGCGGCTAGCGGCACAGGCGGGACCGGGATCGGACCTGGGCGGAAGGCCCCTCAGCAGAGGAGGCCCGGGGCGGTGAGACGAGGCCGAGCCAAGCCTGGAGGTCGGCGCCACGCCGGGGCCTCACCTGCCTCTGGTCGCTCCCAGCGTCCCCCTCAGCCATGTGGCCCGGAGAGCGGCCCTGCTGCCGCCACCTGCCTAGGTCCGGAGGTCGGGGGCGGGGCGCTGCGACGGCGAGCGAAGCGCAGGCTGTGGCGCGGTCCAACCCGGAACCGCAACCCGGGCCGTGCCGCACAGCCCGCATCTGCTTCCGGGTTGCGGGCCAGGTGGTGAGAGGAGTTCCCAGCAGCTGCGGCTCCCTACCTTGGTCTGGCGCGCGTCTTACTCCTCCCCCTC
>NW_011888836.1:3834537-3836780 GCF_000151845.1 Pteropus vampyrus
GCCTTTAAGGAGCTAAGATGCGCGGAACAAAAGTAAATCAGCATTCACATGGACTAGAATCATGTCCTTGTACTGTGTTAGTAGCACAAAGAAGTCCCATCCACCCAAATTTTATTGGGCATCTTGTTCCAAAGAATGCTTGAGTTATAAAAGAACAGAGAGGTTAGCTAGTTGAAGAAGAGAGACTTTGCTCCAGGAGAGAAAAATATTGGCAGAAAAATTGTGGCTTATTTAAGGAACTTCATGCAGTTCATTGCTTCTGACCTTACAGCTGTTAACTTCCTCTTGTCACATGGCTTGCATAGCCCCTTTAGGATTGTCTCCATAAATCTGCACATGTGCATTCATTTTGGTTTCAAGAGAGGATTTGGAGGAGTTTAGCCCTTTGTGATGTCAGTTATATCTCCTACATCCAGTTAATTCATTTGGACAGTGTATTTACTTCTGTCATCTTTAGCAAAAACAGTTTCAAGCCCTAACCAAGCTTCCAACCAAGTTGGGCCCCAGGGTCCACCGTGCAGTCATTCCATTATTTCTCTTACAGGTGAAGAATTTGCCTGGAAGTGCTGAGGGGTTTGGCCACAGTTAATCTCCAAGTTGCATGGAAACTTCTTTAGTTATGTTAATCATAGCTAGCTGTCCATCCATTGTTCAAGAACTTTCCTTCCTTCATTCTGGCCTGTCACTGGTTTCTTTATATGTCTTACACCTTCTGTTGCATAAAATAGTGGTTTTCACACTTCAAAAGCAACAGAATGCTTCTTCAATGAAAGCTGATATAAAAACAGATTAGGATGTTTTGGCTAAAATACGGCGATGAGCCTTCAATCCCAACTACTCAGCACCTCTTCCTCCCAGTGGCCTTTCAAAGACTAAATTCAAATTTGAAAACTACCACACTAAAATGTAACAGAAAACAATGCACAGCAAAACTTAACCATCTGAACAAAGCACGGTATATCTAATTTATTACACAAAGCATCTCTTACCACATATCATATTATTAGAGAACAAAATTCAATGAAGTAAATTTGAAGGTCTAACTGCTTTATTAAATGATTCATTAATTGATCAGCATCTCATCTAACAACTAGAAGCATTCTCCAAAGGGTTGTACAAAATGGAAGGTTTTTATAGGCAGAAAGAGGGGGACTAAGAAGTTAGGAGTGGATTATTTCAGGCAGCGACACTTCCTTTGGGGAAGGGAAGGGGATCTAATCAGGCAAATTACCTCACTAGTGTCCATCAGAAAAATTCCAGACTGAATGGTTTAAAATTCCACTTGTGGGAGAGGCTGAAACTGCATTTAAGTTATATATTAAGTTTTGGTTTGGTGATATGGCCTAGCAAAAGTGACCCCATTTTCGTTCCATTGTTATTTTAAATAATAGCAACCAAGTCTATCTTACTTTCTGCAGTTGACACCAATGATTTTTTAGTAATTCATATTTCCTCTAGCTAGAGCCTTTTAATCTTTTGAGCTCAGATTCTAAACAGAAATGAATGTAGGGAAGAGGCAAGGGAACTAAAATGTCAAATCAAGCTATATTCAGAGACTGCAATATGCTGCTCGGCCCTCCAGCCAAACCATAAGAAAACCTGCAGAACAAAGGAAGATTTCTGTTAAGATTGCTAACAAACTATTCCCTACACTATGAAGGGAAACAAGAAAACCAAGTCTTTAAGTGGCCAAGTGGCCACTACACAAAATCATTCATTCCCTAAGGCTAAAACCATGGAGAACCTATGAATCAAAGGCTGGGAATTGCCAGCAGACTTTTCATGCTACATAGTCTTACCTCTTCACACTACGTACTATTATCCTTACTCACTATTTGCTCATATCATCAAAGGAAAATAGGTAAACAAAATCTTCACATTGTAATTCACAGAAACTAAAGAATGATATATAAACTGAATTCCCCCAACACTTAGAATTCCTCTCAGTGTCTTTACTCTGTCTCTTTCACTGTCCCCATCTCTCTCTATTGTCTCTGTCCCTCTGAGTCTCTCTTAGGCTCTATTATTCTCTGCCTCTGAGAAGAGACCATGTTCTGTCTATGGAGCATTACTGTTCCTCTAATAAATTTTCCTTTTGACTAACTTTGGCAGGTGTTTTAATTCTTTCTTGTGCTCAGCCAAGAACCCTTTTCTCTCTCAGTGCAGGGCTTGAGTTCCCCCCACTTGGGGGAATTTACCCTGTTCTGAATCAAAATAACTCCGCCAAAGGGTACTGAACAAAC
>NW_011888836.1:3838510-3842654 GCF_000151845.1 Pteropus vampyrus
CACTAAAATGTAACAGAAAACAATGCACAGCAAAACTTAACCATCTGAACAAAGCACGGTATATCTAATTTATTACACAAAGCATCTCTTACCACATATCATATTATTAGAGAACAAAATTCAATGAAGTAAATTTGAAGGTCTAACTGCTTTATTAAATGATTCATTAATTGATCAGCATCTCATCTAACAACTAGAAGCATTCTCCAAAGGGTTGTACAAAATGGAAGGTTTTTATAGGCAGAAAGAGGGGGACTAAGAAGTTAGGAGTGGATTATTTCAGGCAGCGACACTTCCTTTGGGGAAGGGAAGGGGATCTAATCAGGCAAATTACCTCACTAGTGTCCATCAGAAAAATTCCAGACTGAATGGTTTAAAATTCCACTTGTGGGAGAGGCTGAAACTGCATTTAAGTTATATATTAAGTTTTGGTTTGGTGATATGGCCTAGGAAAAGTGACCCCATTTTCGTTCCATTGTTATTTTAAATAATAGCAACCAAGTCTATCTTACTTTCTGCAGTTGACACCAATGATTTTTTAGTAATTCATATTTCCTCTAGCTAGAGCCTTTTAATCTTTTGAGCTCAGATTCTAAACAGAAATGAATGTAGGGAAGAGGCAAGGGAACTAAAATGTCAAATCAAGCTATATTCAGAGACTGCAATATGCTGCTCGGCCCTCCAGCCAAACCATAAGAAAACCTGCAGAACAAAGGAAGATTTCTGTTAAGATTGCTAACAAACTATTCCCTACACTATGAAGGGAAATAAGAAAACCAAGTCTTTAAGTGGCCAAGTGGCCACTACACAAAATCATTCATTCCCTAAGGCTAAAACCATGGAGAACCTATGAATCAAAGGCTGGGAATTGCCAGCAGACTTTTCATGCTACATAGTCTTACCTCTTCACACTACGTACTATTATCCTTACTCACTATTTGCTCATATCATCAAAGGAAAATAGGTAAACAAAATCTTCACATTGTAATTCACAGAAACTAAAGAATGATATATAAACTGAATTCCCCCAACACTTAGAATTCCTCTCAGTGTCTTTACTCTGTCTCTTTCACTGTCCCCATCTCTCTCTATTGTCTCTGTCCCTCTGAGTCTCTCTTAGGCTCTATTATTCTCTGCCTCTGAGAAGAGACCATGTTCTGTCTATGGAGCATTACTGTTCCTCTAATAAACTTTCCTTTTGACTAACTTTGGCAGGTGTTTTAATTCTTTCTTGTGCTCAGCCAAGAACCCTTTTCTCTCTCAGTGCAGGGCTTGAGTTCCCCCCACTTGGGGGAATTTACCCTGTTCTGAATCAAAATAACTCCGCCAAAGGGTACTGAACAAACCTTTCCTGTTTCTCTGACTACTTAAGCATGTGGCCAATACAGAGAACCCCAAATAAGACCGAAAACTAAGATATGCAAGAGTACTTTGGAAAGAAGGAAAGAAGTAATTACTAAAGTAACAAGTGTAGTAAGCAACTTACATTTTGCAGACCATATTGGAAGAAAGTAAAACTTCAGGCAATTCAGTTGAAAAAGACTTTTTATGAACTTTGAGTAGTTGCCTAAGCAGAGGCTGACAATGGTCTGTAAATAGAAACATAGACTTGGATACAAGAGGGGTCCCTAAGCCAAACTCTGCTGATTCCCACATTCATTTACCCAAAGAGTTCCTGGATGTCTCCCTGAACCTCACTATGTTCAAAACTGAACTCAACATGTTTTCCCTAAACCTGTTCATCTTCTCATCTTTCTCATTTCAGAAATTGGCAACCCCTGCACTCCTGCATCAATAATTGCCCAGGCTTGAAACTTGGGACACATACTATGCTCCTCTTTTTCACTTCCTCCATACCCATACAGCAAGTTCTGATGATTCCGATTCCTTGTGTCAACATAAGAAATGTCCAGACCTGTAGAGAATTTTTATAAGAGTTTATTTGAGCCAAACTAATGACATTGTTGGA
Organism: Pteropus vampyrus; assembly: GCF_000151845.1. Taxonomy (NCBI): domain Eukaryota; kingdom Metazoa; phylum Chordata; class Mammalia; order Chiroptera; family Pteropodidae; genus Pteropus; species Pteropus vampyrus. The sequence goes on from NW_011888836.1 coordinate 3,840,480, forward strand.
AAGCAAAATCTCAAATGTTCTGGGGACTGACAGTTTTGCAATTTCTTTTATACTTTTAGAATTAAGGAAGGAACATAAGGAAGATTATATGAAGATGGGAAAATGGAAAGCACGGGGTAGTTAATAAGATTAGGTTCTCTCTTAAGAGTGGTCAACATTTGAAGAGTCTAGAAAAGAGAATTATTTCTGGCATTTCAAAGATGTGTTAACCTAGATGCATAAGAACAATGGACAGAGCTTGCTTAAAAACCCTTTACCAAAGAAATTGTAGGCCTGGGACATCACTACCCACCATAAACTGTTCAGTTAGAAATTTATAATCTGATCACTCTGTGAAGTTACTTTCAGTTAGATTTATTATAGAGCCCCTTTTTGTCCTCACTTAATATGCCTATATTCCTTATATCTTCCTTTATAGTCTTTCTGATTCCATCTGTGACCTCTTCAACTTATTCTTCCGTTGGGGAGGAAAATTTTCTCTTCTACCCTTTTAGGTTCTTCTGGCTAGTCTAAGAATTAAATTGACAAGAGACAGATTAACAAGAGAAAACCAAATTTAATTTGTATGTATGGGGGCTCCACAAAGACATGAAGCCCACAGGCAGTCAAGCAATTGAGGCTTATATATCATCCTAAGAAGAAAAGTGTAAGGGTTCGGGACATCAAAGGAAAGGAAGGCAATTCACATGGGGATAGAAAATCAAGTGTTTGCTAAGCAAATGTTTGCTACACCATAGAGAGATAATGGGACACAGAGAAGACTTTGATCTCCAAGCCCTGCCCACATCTAGCCAATATTCTTTGTAGATATCTCTGGTGATAGTGCTCTTCCAGGACCAGGCCCTTTATCTAAATTCTTTTAGGTAGTTAAAGGGAAGGTAAAACCTCTTCCTATAATCTTTGTTTTTTTAAAAAAAAAATCAGCTAAAATAATTATTAAGAGACACAGTTTGGGGTGGCAAAATTCCACGCCCTACACTCCTCACCTCTGCCAGAGTAAACGTTCATAATGTACAAGTCTGGTTGTGTCTTTTCTTCTTAAAATCCTTTACTTGCTCCTGAATGCTTAAACACTGTAATACGCAAGTGTTTTATGTTCCTGCCACCTTTCTAATTTTATTTCCCACCGTTTCAGCCAGACCAGCCTACTTTATTCTACTTAAGCTTTCTTTCCGATGAAAGAATTCCATGGCTTTAGAAAAAAAGTATGAAGAGTACTATTTATACAATAGACAGTGTATAGGGAATTGAGTTAAAATATACAAAGAGGCCAGTGACTAGAGTGAAGGAAAAGAACAGATCTGTTCAATAATAGATGGACAGCTACATGGTATTAGGATGATAACTGCAGAAATCTTCTGGTGACCTAGAGGAGATGCGTGTGGTCAGATCCCACAGAACTCATGTAGGAGAAAAATGTGATGGCTGGCTGCACCAGAATTTCTAAGAAGGATGGACTTTATTATAGATACTTGGAAAGAGAGTCTTGAAACTTTTTGCTTAAGATTAAGAGACATAAACTGTCTAAACCAGGTGTCCCCACCCCCCGGGCTGTGGACCAGTACCAGTCCATGCATGGCCTGTTAGGGACAGGGCTGCACAGCAGGTGGTGAGCGGCAGGCAAGGGAGCGAAGCTTCACCTGTATTTGCAGCCACTCCCCAGTGCTAGCATCACTGCCTCAGCTCCACCTCAGATCATTAGACATTAGATTCTCATAGGAGCACTGATCCCTGGTACCAAAAAAGTTGGGAACAACTGGTCTAAACCAAATAATTGGAGGGGAGAATGGAGCTATGATTAGATCATAAAGGTCCAAAGCCCTCTCTTTTTACCTAAAATGAATGCATATGTATGTATAGGAAGATCATTAAGGAATGTGCAAGCAGTGCGACAAGAGGGAGTCAACAGCTGTGATAGTAGAGGCAAGGGGAATGAGTTATTTGAATGGAAAAAAACCTAACATGGAAGTGTATACATCTTCTGACTGCAACAGAGGGTTCTGCATGGACCTACTTTGATGGTTTAAATAGGGCTATTCCAAATATTCTCTAGGACTTTGCTACTACTCAAAGTGAGATCTGTGAGCCAACAGCATATTATTGAGAGCTTGCTAGAAGTACAGAAACTTAGGCCCCACTCCAGACCTACTAAATCTGCATTTTAATAAGATTCCT
>NW_011888836.1:3842704-3882303 GCF_000151845.1 Pteropus vampyrus
GTTGGGAACAACTGGTCTAAACCAAATAATTGGAGGGGAGAATGGAGCTATGATTAGATCATAAAGGTCCAAAGCCCTCTCTTTTTACCTAAAATGAATGCATATGTATGTATAGAAAGATCATTAAGGAATGTGCAAGCAGTGCGACAAGAGGGAGTCAACAGCTGTGATAGTAGAGGCAAGGGGAATGAGTTATTTGAATGGAAAAAAACCTAACATGGAAGTGTATACATCTTCTGACTGCAACAGAGGGTTCTGCATGGACCTACTTTGATGGTTTAAATAGGGCTATTCCAAATATTCTCTAGGACTTTGCTACTACTCAAAGTGAGATCTGTGAGCCAACAGCATATTATTGAGAGCTTGCTAGAAGTACAGAAACTTAGGCCCCACTCCAGACCTACTAAATCTGCATTTTAATAAGATTCCTAGGTGATTTGTATGCACAGTAAATTTTGAGAATCTTGTAGATGACCATGAATGCCTCTCAGATCTTAAAGAACACAGACAGGACAGTAATTACTAAAGCCTCTTGCAACTGTGCTCTGAGATCTGTTATTCCATTTGCACCAACATTATGCTTCCCATGGGCTGCCGTCAGCCAGGAGCATGGCTGTGTTACTCAAACAGGCCATTCCTAGAAGACAAGACACTCCTCAATGTGGAACTTGGGCTCCAGGGGTCCCTGAAGGCCTTGCTGAACTTTTCTTAAAACAATTTTTCTCAGCCCTTTCTTCCCTCTCTTCATTCATTCAGGGTCACAGCATTAGACCAATAACTTTCTGAGGATCCTGTAGGTTCCCTCTCCATTTTCTGTCACAGGTGTTTGTCCCAATGAATTTCGTGCACGTGTGACCTCGTCTTGGCATGTGCCTCTCCAGAACCCAGACTAGCTTTAGGATATAGGTGAATTTTGCCCACACAGTATAGACTTGTAGTAATATTATCTGTGTCTGAAATATTTTCCTTAGGGAAATGTCCTTAAAATATATTTAAGAAACAAAACACAAACAATCTATGCACACTATTAATAATGAGTCTTTCCCTTGTTCTCTGTGTTTATCTTATGCTCCCAGTTAATGAAACCTAATGTGGCAGACTGCAGGCCAATGAATGCTGAGACTCTAAGTTCTCTTTGTGTAATTTATTTGTGCTCTAGCCAACAGTTTGACCAATTATGGGCAATAAAAGTGATAGAGGTATAAAGGAAGATTAAAATTCTGGACAATAAACTATAAGTTTTATGGCTAAACTGTCAAAAAATAGTCAAGGAAACAGAATAAAGATTAACAAGCCATTGGGGAAGGGAGGAAATCTTTGACTATTTTAATGTCACCATAAATAACATGCAGCCTGGAAAGATTAGCTAGCAATTTAAAAACAATAGCCAGAAACAAATAATGGTGCCAGGCATTTCTTGACTTCAGGAAATTTGAAGGGAATGGAAGGGTGATATCTAATGTATAATGCCAGAGCTCACCTACAGTGGACTTGTGCAATAAGAACGTGTTACAGCACCAATCCAGTCAGAACTCCCATTTCAGAAATAGGAACCCCCATCTGCTAGCAAGGCGTGCAACCATTTCAATGACCTCTGTGGCAGTGTTTGATTTCCCAGGAACAATGTCCAAATGTGTATCTCTCAGAGTATAAAGTGGTCAAGGGGAGAAGGTGTTCTGTGGTCAATTCAGTTTACCATTACTGTGCTAAACACACTTCATCTGGTCATTTTATGTTGAAATTTTCAGAGCCCTTAATATTCAAATGCGCAATAGAAATCTCCAAGAGAAGACAATAATATGCAGCTTTTCAAAAAGTATTTGACTAAGGAATCTTCTCCCTTCCTCTCACTCCCTAAAATCTTGGAGCAGTAGAATTTCTAGAATACTCTTTGATAAGCACTACTCTATTTAGTATCGTTATACCTCATGTTCCCCTGGTGGTAGCAGTTCCGGGTCACTATTACAACTATTACTGGTCCAATATCAAGAAGGACTTAGGTCCCCACTTGCCATAAATATTAACTCTGATTTTTTTTTTTATTTTAGAGAAGCCTCTTCCTAATTAATATACTTCTAGAAGAGATAGTTACCACTTCTATTCTTAAAACCTTAGGAAGAACTGACTTCTAGCCAACAGAGAACAGGATCCTGGATGGGAATGGGAGAGGGATAAGCCTTCCTCAGCATTATGCACACTTACACTGTGTTAAAGCAAGTACCTTCCACACTCTACTTCCTTACCTCTTTACATGACACCTCAAATTATTTTCGTTCTAAAAGTAGAATATTAGAATGGGATTAGCTCCACCTTTACCTCAAAAGCAGTGGTTGAGGGAGGTGATATATGTAAAATCAAAAATTGTTAGATAATAAATTATTTGCTTTTCCTGCTTGTTCCTCTCCTGATCTTAAAATGGCTCTTCATCAGAGACTTCCCTGACCACCTCTGACCACCTCTTCATCAGAGTCTTCCCTGACCACCTCTGACCACCTCTTCATCAGAGACTTCCCTGACCACCCTAACTAAAGCATTTTTTTCCTCTCCTTCTTGTCAGTGCATATTAATCAAAGACCACCAACAACACACTGTAATCCAACAACAGTGGGCACATTGATGTTCTTGGCAGCAAGTGAGCTTGCACATTGCACACCTTGGCAAAACACGGAACATCTTGGTAAGAAAGGCTTACAAGGGGCTTGTTAAGGGTTTGGGCTTGTGGTCAAGGAAGTGGGGTTTACTCTGGATTGGGAGCTGTCCAGAAATGGAAATAATTCTATGATTGTGTATCTTAATGAATTTTATCTTGGGGGCAAAAGGAACAGAGTTGGACTAAAGCTGCAATTCATAAAGGAGCAGCATTCACTCATGTTATTTAGGAGAGGGGGATATTTGACCATTTTAGTGTTTTGCACAGTGTACTTGGTTTTGTCTATGCTCAGACATGATTACAGAATGGTCATTTTTTTTCCTCCATCATGGTCACAGGGTGACCTTATCTCATGTTGATGTTCCATGAAATTGTTATGTTTGACGACACTCTAGTTGTGAGTGCCAGGCTAGCTCCCAGGTAACAGAAGAAATTTGTCCCCCCACTTCACCACATCATCTTGTGTAATTATCTTCACAGTATGAATTCGTATCCAATAATTATTTAACTTACGTATTTTTAATTGTTTGATCTGTCTAAAAACATACATACACACACACACACACACACACACACACACACACACTCTTCCATGAAGTCTTCTGTTCATTGGTGTGCCTCCAACATCAAAGCAGCCTCAGCACATGGTAGAGACTTGATGAATATTAGTTGAATGGACGTGTTATTAGATGCTTGGGAAAAGGGCTCATCTGGAGGCAGGAGAGATATTCATGAAGAGAAGTGAGGAAGTGCTGAAGTATATGCCTGATGGTGTGGCCCTTTCAAATTATCTCTGGGGTTGCCATGCCATCCTGTGATAGGATATTTGATCTGGGAGGCTAGGGAACTACTAAGCCTAGAAAGAATGGCCTTTTGAATTCCAACGAAAGGGTCCTGTGAAACTATGAAATGTTAAAATCTGATTTCCTCTGTTCAGATACAAAAGATAATCTAGTCCTTGCCAATTTGGATTGTTTTTACCCTCAGGAGATAGACCCTGAAAAAACAAGGTCTTTCAATCACCTTCATACAATGGCTATCATAAAGCATCTTCTCAGAGCTTTTGTTTTAATGTCCAGACCTAAGATTCCCCTACATGTGAAAAGAACGTTAATGAATATAGATAACTCTTTTCCTCTCATTAAAATACTATGGCATATTTGGAAATCATTCTGAAGCTTTTAAACGAAGCATTTCAACTAAATATGCTTTCAACTGCACTTTAAGACTATTAGTGACCATTTTAAATAGTGTTCTTGAAAATATTCACTGAGCCATTTTCTCAAAGCTAGTAAAAATTTATATCTAGGATGCAATAATGATGACATGTTTATATTTACTATTTGTTTATTTTACTACCATTGTTTGTTTTTAGTACCTTGTGGTACTTTTCTTAAAAAGCTACTGAAAAGTTACTTGTTTGGTTGAATTCAATAAATATCGAATGCCAGTTTCGTGCAAGGCAATATGCAATGCATTTCCAAGAAGGTTAAAAAAGTATAAAGAAAAAGTTATAACTCTGCCTTTTTTCAACGAGACCTGTTTTCAACTATGTGTAACACACTGAATAATCCTAGTTTGTGCTGAAGAGATTCAAAATTGTTAGCTTTAGCCAAGTGCTGTTTAACACCATCTTGTGAGATTGATAGGGTATACATTTAAGCTGCAATAAGTATATAGTTTCTTTGTGTATTTTGGAAGGGCACCAGAGCCAGGACACCTAGGTATAAATATTGACTTTACCATTGACTAGTTGTGTGACTTAACAGCTCTGTGCCTCAGTTTCTTGTATGTAAATGGGGATGATAATAATAGTATCTATTTCATAGGATTATTGTGATAACAAAATGATCTAATCTATATAAATGGCTTAGTATATTGCATGGCACACAGTGAACATTCAATAAATATTATTTTTATTATATTACATTATAATATGTTATGTTGCTATTATATGTTATTTTCATATTTTATCATAGAGTTTACAGAGCTGTATAATTAATAAACATTTTACAGTAAACATTTCCATAATGTTTCATACAGAACACATGTAGTTTCACTATCACTTAGTCAGTAATTCTTACTGCTTGCTATGTGGAAGTTTCATAATGGTTACCGGAGATATGAATATTAGGATGATGTAGTTCCTACCACTGAGGAGTTTCCATCTAAAAATTCAGTAGCTGCTGTGTGGCAGGTTCAAATGTATATGTGAAATCAATTATTTTTATCTTTCCCATCTCCTGTGATAACCGCCTATGTTGGTCGACTAAAGTAATTCTTGCCACCAACTGTGCAGCTCTATTAATTATGATCTTTGTACAATGCCAAACATTCTCTGTGCAAACTATTTATAAACCCATCTCTCCTTCTTACTACTGCTATTTTACAATTACCCACCACTTATTTCTAAGCACATTACCTGGTTTACGGGCATTTGGACCCCAGCAAGATAGCATAGAAGTTAAGGGCAGGGGCTTTAAAAGGAGACTATTTGATTTATATCTTGACTCATGTACTAGCCGTGTGATATCGGACAAGTTATTTGGCTTCTCTAATTGTCCAAGTCTCTTTTTTGTAAGTAAGTTTCCTTACTTATAAAATGGAGATGTTAATGTCTATTTTGAGAATTGTTAAAAAATAAAGGAGTGCCTAGCACATTTCTTGGCAGGTAGTAAGCTTTCAAGAAATGGTAGCTATGTTACTGAAAATACAGCTATAATATGTCCTTGGGTGCAGATAAATAGAGTTTTGTTCCCACCATGCAGTAGGTCTACAACAGAAAAAAGAAGAACAAAACTACTGAGAAAAAGAATAGAGTGGTTCAAACTACTTTATGGGGTACCTATAGCTATGGATAAAGACTAGAGTTATCATACATAACCATTTTCAGATTTAAGCTAATGAAAAGGAAGTATTCTCTCTTAGTATAGAATATGTGGACTTAAAACTTTCAGGAAGAGGTTCTAAAATGGGATACAGTGGTAACTTGTACCCCTTTGGTTGGAAAAATACCAATTGAATGACCAATTCAAAATACCAATTGAAAAATACCAATCAAATACCAATTGAATAGTGCATTGGTAATTAAAATAGAATGAATGTGGATTAGTCAGTGTGTCAGTGTTTCAATGGGAAACAAATGGTATACTCTAAGGATTTAACTAAATAGAGACCAAGGAAGAGACAATTTACAGAAAAATGGGCACAATTAAGGGACTCCATGAGGAATAGAAAAGTAGCCAGGGACTATTAACTGCAGGAAGCTGTTAAGACATCCAGAATTGAAGGAACAGTGTTTTTGCAAGATAGCAAGAGCTGGAGCCATAAAACAAGGAGTGCCCAGCAGAGACGCTGTGGCTATAGGAAAATGTAGCCACTGCCAGAATTTCTTGCCAAAGAGTCAGGGGTAAAGAAGTGAAAGATACCTCAACCTCCTTCTCTTCTTGTTTACACTCTCCTGCTGGTACCTCTCATTCTCTGAACCCAACTAGGAGGCAGAAGGCAAGGAAGCTCAGGTGGTTCAATTCCCAGAGACCAGCCTCCCAGGCTACGGAGTAGAGAAGGCCAGAGAATGGATTGAGAAGGCAAATGAATAGTCCAGAGAAACAATCAGTCTGGATTTTGAAGCCAAGATGAGAACAAAAACAGATGGGTAGAGTGATATAAACCACTTTCAGTCCCATCTATAAAACCTCCAGTACAATCCTCTATGCTCTCTGTCCTTCTGCTGTGACTCTGGAGGCCATGCATTAACAGTGGTGATGTTCACAACAAAAGGAACCTGGATCTCTGAATGACTGTTCCAAGCAGAACCTCCATCCTGACCACATTGCACTATAGTATGAAGCCACTGAGGCTTCAGTATTGTTTCAGATGTCAGATGGCAGTAGGGTGCTGAGGGGCTGGTGATTAATACTGATGACTCCCTAATGTGCCTCTCTCCAGGTTTCTTCTCTCAACTTAGCTTCTGAGCACTTACTTTCGCTGTAAATACCTATAAGACATTTCACAAGTGGATGTTTATTTATTGTTAAATTTATTGGGGTGACATCGGTTAAGGAAATCATGTAGGTTTCAAGTGTACAATTCAATAATATGTCATATGTGTATTGCACTGTGCGTTCACCACCCAAAGTTAAATTACCTTCTGTCATCATATATTTGACCCCCTCTACCCTTACCTAACTCCTCCTTCCCCTCTTTCCTCTAGTAACCACTAAGCTATTGTCCATGTCAATGAGTATCTGCTTGTTTATCATGTTCATTTGTTGCTTTTGGCTTTGTATTCCACACATGAGTGAAATCGTATGGTTCTCGACTTTTTCTGTCTGACTTATTTCGCTTAGCATGATAATCTCAAGACCCATCCATGTTGTCACTAATGGTAGTATTTCATCTTTTCTTATGGCTGAGTAATAGACCATTGTATATATGTACCACATCTTCTTTATTCAAGTGGATATTTTAGATGTCATCTTAAGCTCCATGTTTCGCAGCCAAATTCAAAACCTTCTCAAAACTATTTTTGTCTTCATGTATACTCTGCCCTTCCAACTTCTTTATTCATTGAATTGGTTGTTACAGAATATTTAGACTTGAACTGTCATAATCTGGGCTGTCTGTTAAAGATGTAAAAATAAATAGGACATGATCTCTGATTTCAAAAAGCCCATAGTCTGACTAAGGTAAACATGTAAACAAACAGAGTCATACACCACTTAACAATGGGGATACATTCTGAGAAGTACATCGTTAGGTGATTTTATAGTTGTGTGAACATCAGAGTGCACTTACACAAACCTAAATGGTACAGCCTACTACACATCTAGACTACTTGAGTTAGCATATTGCTCCTAGGCTAAAAGTCTGTCTGGCATGTTACTGTATAAAACAATATAAGATCAAATCAAGCACAACAAAAAAAGATGCAATCACGAGATATATGAGGCAACTGCCGGCCTAACATGGCGTACTGTTTTATAGCAAATAGAATGTATACATTTGAAAGTAATAAAAAATATTGAATTGTAAATACATAAACCAGTAACATAATGGTTTATTATTATTATCAAGTATTACGTACTGTACATAATTATATGTGCTATATTTTTATATGACTGGCAGCACAGTAGGTTTGTTTTCGTTTATATCAGCATCACCACAAACACATGAGTAATGCATTGTGCTACAACATTATGATGGCCATGATGTCACTAGGTGATTGGAATTTTTCAGCTTCATTATAATCTTATGGGAGCACTATCTATATGCAGTCTATCATTGATTGAAACCTTGTTATGCATTGCATGACTGTAATTACTGAAAATGTGTTACGTGCCATGGTGTATGTCAGTTAGTTACTCCCTCTCCTTTATACCTCACAGTAAATGAGTCACAGGTACCTTAAATTCTTCCTTAGTAATATTCTCTTTTTCAGTTATGTTTGAGTGATAACCACAATCTCCTTGCTACCTCTTCCTTTACTCACTCTAGCTCTGGTTTCTTCCTTTCCTCATTTCTAGTTCTAGTATAGCCTTGTATACTATTGTTAAACTAATATACCTTAAATGTTCCTTTGTACAGGAAAAGTTTAAAGTTTTCTTTTTCTCTACTGAGTCAAGTCTCAATTCTTCTGCTTGGCTTTCAGAGACCTTCATATCAGCCCCTCTAACACAGTTATTTAATAGTATCCTTCAGGACTCTCCATTGTAATTGCCAAACCCTGTCTATTGTTACCTCGCCCTCCCTTCTATCCTCACTGTTCACCTTACTTCAGTCCCTCTCTTCTCACCACTAGACAACTGCAGGAACTTCTTAGCTTATTTTCCTGACTCCAGACATTTCCCTTCTGCCCATCTGCTTCCTGCCAACAGAACTCTCTCCTTAAAGCATCGCTTTGATAATGTCTGTTCTCTGCTCAAAGCCTTTTCATCTTCTGTATTTCTTATCTCAGTAAGGCACCTCTATATGCCAATTGTCTGTACCAGAAATTTGAGTGCTCTCTTTACTCTTCCTTGTCCCTCACCCCTCTCATGCAATCAATCACCAAGTTCTTTCTGTTCTGTCATCTAAATATTTCTCGACTCAGTTAACTAATAATTTTCCCCATCTTCAAAGTTCACACTACTTCTGTCTCTTGAGTGGACTACTGCAGCAGCCTCCTATTACTGCAGCAGCCTCCTATTAACTGGTGTTCTTGCTGCTAACATCACTATCTTTCAACCCATTCTCTAACTAGTCGCCAGACTTATCTCCATCTATGATAAAAATCTAAAACCATGGCTCTCCTGCTTAAAGCTCTTTTGGGTTTTAATTCCATGGCTTTGAAGATGAATCTCAAACTCTATGACACAGTGTAAAGTTCCCTTCATGATATGACTTCTTTTTACCTTTCCAGTCTTATCTTTTTTTTAAAGAGAGAGAGATTAATGATTTTATTCACAACCAAATTTTCAGAAAAATTATTTTCCTGAAACTCATTTATTTATTTATTTTAAATTTTTTATTTTTTAAATTTTAATTAGTTTCAAGTATACAGTACATTGGTTAGACATCTATATAGTTAGTAAAATGATCCCCCAATTGCTCCCTCCCTCCCCTGACCCTCCACCTAACCAATGTATTAATGCTAACTGCATTCCCTATGCTGTGCTCCCCATCCCCGTGACCATCCATTAGCTACTAATTTGTACTTCTTTAACTCTTCATTCCGTTCTTCCCACCCCACAAACGCCCCTCTTCTCTGTCGGTCACCAAATTGTCCACTATATTTGTGAGTCTGTTTTTGATTAGTTTATTCTTTTTATTCCTTAAATTCTGCATATAAGTGAAATCATACAGTGTTTATCTTTCTCTGTCTGACTTAAATATCCTCTAGGTTCATCACAGCAATATCTTTTTCCATCCTCTTCCTTTTCATATGTAGGGGTCTTGTTTTCTTATCCTTTCAGCCACTCCATCCCTTGGTTGGAGCACTTAACTCTTTTCCATTTAAGGTACTTATTGATAGGAATGTAGTTCTTACCATTCTTTATTTCTGTTTTTGATACATATTTTTTCTTCTTAAAGAAATCCCTCCAACATTTCCTGTAATTCTGGCTTGGTGGTGATAAATTCCTTTAGTTTATTTTTGTCTGGGAAGCTCTTTATCTGTCCTTCAACTCTAAATGATAGCTTTGCTGGATAAATTATTCTTGGTTGTAGATCATGGGTCTTCATTCTGTCGTATATCTTTTGCCAAGCCCTTCTGTCCTTCATAGACTCTCCTGAGAAATCAGCTGCCAATCGTATGGGTGTTCCCTTATATGTAATTATTTGTTTTTCTCTAGCTGCTTTTAAAACTCTTTCTTTGTATTTAACCTTTGGCATTTTAATTATGATGTGCCTTGGTGTGGGCCTCTTTGGATTCCTAATTTTTGGAATCCTCTGAGCTTCCTGGGGTTTTATGTCCATTTCCTTCACCAGGTTAGGGAAGTTTTCCATCATTATTTCTTCAAACAGCTGTTCAACATCTTGATTTTCTTCACTTACGCCAATAAGATGAATATTTGGAGCCTTCATAGTGTCCCATAACCTCCTTAAATCATCTTTATAGTCTTGGCATCTTTTTTCTTGCCATTCTGTTTGAATGTCTTGATTGGCTTTTCTGTCCTTTAGATAGGGCATATGATCCTCTTCTTTATTCACTTTGTTTATTCCTTTGTTTATTCCATTTAATATACTACTCATCTCAGATAATGTGTTCTTCATTTCAGAGTGGTTTCCTTTTAAATCTCCATTTCCATTTTTATGTTTTTTACCTCTTTGTTGAAATTCTCACTGAATTTATCTACATGTTCCAAAAGTTCATTGAACATCTTTATATCTAGTGTTTTGAACTCTGCATCTGTTGGATTACTTGACTCCATTATATCTGGATCTCTGTCCTGTTCTGTCATATGGATTCTGCTTCTTTGTCTTCCCATTTTGGCTGCCTTTTTCATGTCTGTTTCTATGTACTAAGCAAAGCTCCTAAGTCTCCCAGTCTTATTAGTGTGGATTTGTGAAGTAGGTGTCCAGTGTCACAGTCCTGAGAGGGGTTCAGCTGCAGGCCAAATTTAGCCCAAGCCTCTACCCCTCCAGGGCCACCTGTTAAGATTCAGCAAGCAATCCACAGATGCTGTGCTTATAGTTGCCTCAAAAAGTCACTCCAGAAACCAAGACCAGCTGCCTCCAGTGTGAGTCTAGGTGCTGCTCGGCTAAGAGCACCTGACTCGCTGAGGCTATTCCTGGATGTGGCTTGGGTGGGGCCTGAGTTGGGGGATTCCTCTGGGCGGAGTGACCTCTGTTATCCAGTTTGATGACATCACAGCTATGGCGGTGCTGTGACCAGTGCACAGGGAGTGGGGAGGGCTCAACAGGAAACAATGGATAACACCGGCGCTTCTGTACCATTGGAGTCTCGCCTTGGCCCTTACTCTGACAATATCTCCCTGTAAGTCCCTCGTGCCCACTGCGCGCAGCCAAATGGGCACTGGTGTTCAGAGCGAGCAGGTCCATTACCGCAAAAATTTGCTCGCGGAGGTGGCCCCTTTAAGAGGCTTCTGCTGCTCCCGCTGCTGCAGTCTCCATCTCAGTCGCTCGGGACCAGGCAGACCAGCATCCTCACCCCGTCCCACCTTCTGCTGTTGCAGGGTGATTTCTTGAATTTCTCCATAGTCGTATGGTTTGTTTATTTAGATTCCAGGTGCTTTTTTCCTTGCCGCTGCTCCTTGTTTCCGTCACAACTTTGGTTTGATCACCAGAGGGATGAACAGAGCCTCTATCATCTACACCATTTTTTCTCCTCCCTCCAGTCTTATCTCTTTTTTTTTTAATTTTTTATTATTTTTATTTTTAAGGGAGGCAACCCTTGGTTGATCTCACAGATTGCAAGGATCTTGTCAGCTTACAATCCCTTATTTTTTTTGCCTACAGCACCTGGTCTTTCTTGGTGGTTTCCCATCCAAGTACTAACCAGGCCCGACCCTGCTTAGCTTCCGAGATTAGATGGCATTGGGCTTGTTCAGGGTGGCATGGCCATAGACTAAGTCTTATCTCTTCACTCCAACTCCAGCTGCCTGTTCTGCAGCTATGTTCCAGGCTTACTGAACTGTGTTCGCTTCACACAACGAGGAACATGATCGCTCACCTACAGTCCTTCTCACTTGTCACTCTCTCTACTTGGAATGTTCTTTCTTCATACCTCCTGCTCCTACACATTATTTTGGACTCAGCTTCCTTGATTGCAATTAATATGTCTTCCTTTATCTCTGTGTTTCCAGCACCCAGTACAGTGCTTGGTATCTGGTGAGCTTTTTATTCAGAAAAGTTACATAACCAGTTCATGATCACTCGATTGTTCAAGTGGCAGAGAGCTGGGATTCAATCTAGCTTTCTGATTCTGAATTTTGTGTACATTTTGGTTCACTATACTGCTTTGCACCTTAGAAAAAAAATCTTAGAACTCGTTTTAAATCCTAGTTCATTCATTAATCCAACAACATTTATCGATTGATTTCCGTGGATGTGAGACTATTCCATGATATGACTGTTGTCTGTCGCATGAGCTAGACCCAGGCCAGAAAAGGGAAATTGCTTACTGCAATCCCCATTAAAGAGACTGCCTGATTGTAATTGCCTCCTGCTACTTGCTGGTTCCTAGAACAGGTTGTTGTCCTGAACTGGTCAAGCATGTATATTATTTTGGTACCTGCTAGCATTCACATGCTAGTACCCATGACTAGTCCCCCTATTTTTATTCCGTATGATTCTCTGGTGCCTATCAAATGGTGCAGAGGATATCCATGTCATCTTGCAGCTGTCCAAGATGCACCTTATATGTAAGTTTCCCTTAATAATCTCTGTTAATTGCCAGACTGGAGTGGCCTAACTCTTGGGTCTTTCCTTGCCCTCCACTTACAGAGAAAGATTTTCAGTATCAGGACTTTTCCCCAAGTCTGTGTGTACTAATAATTTCCTAATATGTACCATGCACTGTATTAAATAAAGGGAGTACACTGGTGAACAAGGCATTCCCTGCCTTCAATATAGTTCTAGTCTATGAAAGACATAGAAAAATAAGAAGGCATTCGTAGCAGAGTGTGATAAATGTTATCACAGAAAAAGTGCAAGGTAAATTGGAAAGCCTATATGCGGGGCACACATCCAGTTATAGGGGATCAAGGAAGGCCTTTGGAGGGAAGTGATTTCTATGTTCAGACTGCATGATGCCTTAGCCTTAGCTGGATGAGAAAACTATGGAAGAGAGTTCAAGGCACAAAGTAACAACATGGGCAAAGGTCCTAAAGTGTCAGAGACTGCATCAATAAAGGGAACTGAAAATTGTTCCTAATTGCTGAAGTATAAAATACCATGGTGGTAATGATGAGAGATGAGTCAAGACATTGCAAGGCTTTATAACGCTACATCCCAAAGCAATTAAAAAACAGTAGAATTTTAAGCAAAATAATTATTTGATCAGATATAAAATTTGGAAATATCCTCTGACTACAAAATAAGAATAGATTAGAGTTGGGTTGCTATGGGGGGAAGGGGAGCATAAGAGAACAGGTAGGATGGGGGAGAATGGTGAAAAAGAAACAAGAGTGCTTGCTACTGAGAAAGAGAATATGGGAGGGTAGCAGGTTGTAGGGAGGGGATTAGGAATCTCCCTTTTAGTTGTATTTAGTATGACTTATAAATTTGTGAGACATGAGCATACAGAGGGTAAGCCATGGCAGCACATGACCTCACCCAAACAAGGGTATAAGGAGGAGTAAAGTTTAAGGCAGAACTTGCAACATTTAAGGAAAGAGTCAAAGACAAGGAACTCAGGGAATTAAAGGAAGAGAGTATTCCAAAGATGAGGGAAGGGGTCACTGGTGTTGAATGCTGCTGAAAGGTCAAATAAAATTAAGACTTGTGAGGGTTCATTGGATTTTGCAATAAAGAGGTCTTTGGTGTCCTCAGAGGGACCAATTTTAGTGGAATAGTGGTAGCAGAGGCCAGAGAGAGAGAGAAAGAGAGAGAAAGAAAATTGATGGAGTGAGGTGAGGAGGGATCTTGAATATGGGTAGAGGTTCTGGCCCTAGACTAGAGGGTGTATATCTATTACTTTAATAGAAAAGGAAAAGTAGGAAAGGACATGGGTGCAGTTAAGTTTATCAGTTTAGTGATAAGAGGTCTGAAGGCTTCTCATCTAATGGCTTTTATTTTCTTGGTAACATAGAAGGTGAAGTCTGTTGAGAGTGTGCAAGGGAGCTGGTAGGGTAAGGGATTTAAGAAGAGTGAAGAGTAGGAACCAAAGATCAGTCTTAGCCCCTTTTATTCTCACTCTATTCTTATTTCTCTTCAAGGCATCTCCTACAAGGTTCACGGCTTCAAGTCACCTCTACACTGATGATCACAAATTTTTAGCTCTAGTCTAACCTCATCTCTGAGTTCTCAACCACCTGTCTTCTACAGTTGAGTGTGAAAGGCTCCTTCAACTACCTACCCCTCCTGCTATAGCTCAGAACTTACAGGGAAGGATATAAGATTGTTGGGCAGTTTGGAGAATTCAGTCAATATTTAGTTTCATGCATTTGCAGTGTAGTCTACTCTGTGCAAGACTCTACACTAGCTTTTAAGTCCACCCCCCACCCCCGGGCTTACTCAGTTTTTCCATAAATTTTCATCTGCTGAACATGTCATTTCCCCAAACATTTCCATATGTTCAAATCCCATCTAACTTAATGAAACTTTAAAAGTCATCTTTTTGGCAAAATGATCACTAATAGCCTCAGCTGGAAAAGAAAACTAAACAAAACAAAGCAAAACTTTCTCTTTTTTATTTCTTCTTTATGTAAATTTTTCTAATCATTCTTATTATTTTCTATCTCTTAATATACCTGCTGATTTACAAGTTTATATTGTCTTAGTGGATTACTGGGTTGTTAAAGTCTTAAAAGTAAGGCTGTTATCAGATTCATCTTTAATATTTCAGCCTAAAACAGTGCCTTGCACATGTATTCAAATACAAAATCATGTCCTTTACTAAGTTAATATATATTTATTGACTAATGAATGACAAATACTCTGCTCTGGTATGTCTTTACGTGTCATTATTCCAATCTTCTTTCCATTGCTAATCCAATAAAATGTCACAGATATTTGTGGATGATTTGTAAATCTGTTTCTACCTCTAAGATCTTAAAGTATATCTTCACATTTTCATTTTCTTACTGCATATGTCAAATTTATTATATTGAAGGTACTCATTTCTTATTTCCTGGTGTTTCCTATCTGAAACCGAGGATAAGTGGGAGTTCTGGTCAAGATGGTGTAGTAGGTAAACATTGTGCTTGCCTCCTTTCATGAACACATCAAAATTACAACTAAATTACAGAAAAACCATCATGGAAAATCACCTGAAGCCTAGCTGAACAGAAGTCTTATAACTAAGGACATACAGAGGAAGCCACTGGGGACTGGTAGGAGGAGCGGACATGTGGAAAGGGCTGGTCCCACACCCACATGTGATGGTTAAAAATAAGCAGTGATATCTTGGCTGTGGAGGTTCCCACTGGGGAGCAAGGAGTCCCAGCCTCACATTAGGCTTCCCAGCCTAGGGTCTCAGCACCAGGAAGAGGAGTCCTCAAAACTTCCAGCTATAAAAACTAAGAGAGATTATGGGTGAGCAAATTGGAGTCACAGGTGCTCCTCTTAAAGGGCCTGCACACAGACTTACTCACCGATGGACTCACTTGCATGGGGCTCCAGCGCTGGGGTGGCAGCTCCAGGGGCATGAGGGACATACAGGGAGAAGCTGAGTTGTCTGGGTTCAGGGCAAGGGCTAGAGGAGCAGCTTTCTCCCAGACAGAGGTGCTGGCAGAAGCCATTGTATCTTTGTTGAGCCCTCCCTGCTCCTAGTGTGCAGATGCAGGCAGGTGCCATATCTGAGTCTCCATCAACCTGGTTAACACTATTAGCCCTGCCCTGGTGATTCTCTGAAACCCTACCCTGCCCAACTTGTGGGCCCAGTCAAGTTGCTTCCAGAAGTTTTTCCATACAAACAGCCTCTCTTGGCTCATGCTGCAGACTTTCCTAAAATCTCTCAAAACCCAAACAAGCAGCATCTGGCCTTGGAATGCCTCGTACGATCTCACTAAGTAGCCCCAATCCTGGCACTAGTGGCCACCAGCCTCAGTTCATAGCTTGGCCTCTCCCAGGTACCTCCAAGCCCAGCACAAGTGGCAACCACCTACAGGTCACTTTGTAGCTCATACTAAGTGGCCCTGGGCAGGGCACAGGCAACAGCTGACTTTGGCCTGCAACAGAGCCTATTCCACAGGCCCCAGAACAAATACACCTGGTGGTCAGCTTCAGACCACACCAGAGCACCATCCAAGCACCTTTACAAATGACACATCCAAAGAGCAGACTGGGCAGGCACCAGAGCCCAACTAAAGCAAATATTGCTTCGTAAGTTCAGCCCCTGTACAACAACTCCTCTACTGTCGTCAGGCCAGTCCTCACAACCAATCAACCTGAAGACCAATCTCTTCTATTGCAAATGACAACCAAGACTTAACTACAACAGGAGGTCGCACACAATCCAAACACCTGGAGCACTCAGCACAAGTGACCAAGGAGACTATTCCAGTGGGCCCCACAGGACATATACCACATTAGGCCACTCTACTAAGACCAGGAGACACAGCAACCTACCTAATATATAGAAACAAAAACAGGGAGGCAGCCAAAATGGGGAAACAAAGAAATGTGTCCCCAATGAAAAAACAGAACAAATCAGAAGAAAAACTAAACAAAATGGAGACAAACAATCTGCCAGATGCAGAGTTCAAAGCACTAGTTTAAAGGTAAGAATTTCAACAAAGAGATAGGAAACATAAAAAGTGAGATAGAAAATATAAAACAGAACCTGTCAGAAATGAACAATACAATAATCAAAATGAAGAATACATAGAGGGAATCAACAGTAGATTACATGAAGTAGAGGATCGAATCGGCAATTTGGAAAATAAAGTAGCAGAAACATCCAATCAGAACAGCAAAAAGAAAAAAAGAATCCAAAATAATGAGAAGAGTTTAAGGGGCCTCTGGGACAACATCAAGCATACCAACATTTTGCATCATAGGGTACCAGAAGAAGAAGAGAGAGAGCAAGGAATTGAAAATCTATTTGAAGAAATAATGATGGAAAACTTCCCTAACCTGCTGAAGGAAATACAAACCCAGGAAGCCCAGAGAGCCCCAAACAAGATGAACCCAAACAGGCCCACACCAAGACACATCATAATTAAAATGTCAAAGGTTAAAGACAAGGAGAGAATCTTAAAAGCAGCAAGAGAAAGCGGTTAGTTACCTACAAAGGCGCTCCCATAAGACTTTCAGCTGATTTCTCAACAGAAAATTTGCAAGCCAGAAGGGATTGACATAAAATATTCAAAGTGATATAAAGCAAGAAACTACAATTAAGATTACACTATCCAACAAAACTATCATTTAGAATCAAGACAAAGAGCTTCCCAGACAAGAAAAAGGTAAAGGAGTTCATCACCACCAAACCAATATTACAAGAAAATATTAAAGGGACATCTTTAAAAAGAAAAAAAAAATCAAAAATATAAATAATGAAATGGCAATAACTACATACCTATCAATAATTATTTTAAATTAAATAGATTAAATGCTCCAATCAAAAGATAAGGTGGTTGAATAATAAGAAAACAAGACCCTTACATACACTGCCTGCAAGAGACTCACTTCAGATTGAAACACACACACACAGAGACTGAAAGAAAAGGGACAGAAAAAGATATTTAATGAAAATGGAAAAAAAATATATCAGGAGTAGCAATACTTATGCCAGAAAAAAATAGACTTTAAAACAAAGGCTAGAACGAGAGACAAAGAAAGACCCAACAATTCTACTTCTAGGTATTTATCTGAAGAAATGCAAAACACTAATTTGAAAAGACATATGCATCCCTATGTTTATTGCAGCATTATTTACAACAGCCAAGATATGGAAACAACCTAAGTGTCCATCAAGAGATGAATGGATAAAGAAGTGGTACATATATATACTATAGAATATTACTCAGCCATAAAAACAAATGAAATCTTGCCATCTGGAACAACATGGATAAACCTAGAGGTTATTATGCTGAGTGAAATAAATCAGGCAGAGAAAGACAAATGCCATATGATTTCACTTATATGTGAAATCTAAAAAACAAAATAAATAAATGAAACAGAAACACACTCATAGATACAGAGAACATTTTGATGGTTGCCAGATGGAAGGAGAGTTGATGGAGTGGGTGAAGGGAAGGAAGAGATTAAAAGGTACAAATTTGTAGTTACAGAATAGAAATGGGGATGTAAAGTACAGCATAGAGAATATAGTTAATAATATTGTAATAATATTATGTATGTTATTAGATGGTATTAGATTTATTGGGGCGATCACTTTGTAAATTATATAAATGTCTAATCACTACGTTATATACTTGAAACTAATATAATATTGTATGTCAACTGTAATTTAAAAATAAAAAATTATTACAAAAAATAAAGCTGAGGCTAAGTGTAAATACTACCATTTCTAAAAGTCTTCTCTATTTTAGTCCTGACTATTGTTAGTTTTCATTGTATACTTTGCCTTCCAATTAGATTATAAATTTCATGGGGCCAAGAATTTGCATATAAATATATTACTTTTTTGCTGCACTCCCACCCTCCTTTCTCCAATCTCTCTCTGCTCTCTAATTCTTATAGTTGAGAAAAGTAGCTACCATCAGAGGGCAGTAGAGAGGTCAGATTATAGTTTTGGGGAGGAAAAAAAGCCATAGGATTAGCACAGTTGATTTCTCTACTTTCTTTAGCTTCCTAGCAACTGATGTGACTTGCTTAATTCTGGGTGCTACGTATTAAGAGAGGAAAGTACAAACTGTGTGTCAGAATGCCACGACGATTTGGAACTGACGACAGATTGGAGCATCTGGGAACACAAGGAAAACTAAAATCAAGGCGGCTCATGCTAGCTGCCTTTAACTTTTTAGAAGAATAGCCTATGAAAAGGTAGTTAAACTTTATATTGAGGCCTAACAGGTGAGAGGTGTGTGGAGCCAGCATTTGCCCCAGTAACAGGAACCTCTAACAGTGATAATGTTGAGGCAGGTGGGGGGAAGTGGTTTGAGTTTGAAGGGGAGGAAAACTTTTCCCCTTTTCTTTCTAGGTTCTTTGGCTCGTCTAATAATTAGATTGACATAAAACAGATTAACAGGAGAATAATAAATTTTATACATATCGGAGCCCTATAAAAATATGAGCCTTTCCCAGCAGTCAGATAATTGAGACTTATATACCATCCCAAGCTAAGAAGTGGGTAGGACCTGGGGCTTCAAAGGGGAGGAAGACAATTCATAGGAAGATGAGAAAAATAAATATTTGGTAAACAAGGTCTGCTAGGCTGTGCAGATAAATCTTTCTGATATAAAAAGTTATCTCAATAGCTCTCATCCTGTTGCAGGCCCCCTATCTAAATTATTTTAGGCAGCTAAAGGGGAGGCCAAAAGTTCTTCCTGAGTCTACTGGGCCCCAATTATATTCAACTCAAAATGATTTACATGCCAAAGTGGTGCCACTCTGGAGCGGCTTGTACTGCTCCCCCTCAAGCTGGACTGTGAAGCAGCGATCTGCCAGTCTAGGAATTTCCCAGTCTCAGGCTGGAAAAGTACCTCTTTAGAATATGGTAGAGAACAATCTGGCTTTAGGTTTGAACTAGATGATTTCTAATGATTCTTCCAAATTTAAGATCCAGGAGTCTGTGACTTGCTCCATACTTTCAATTCAGGCCTAAAGACTGGCCCATCAATTCCCCTCACTTAGATTTTTGTGACTTCAGTAAATGAACTAATATCTCATGCTGTGCAACTCATCAAGGGTGGGACCTTTGACCTGACCACGTCAGGTGTTGACAGGTGACTCAGGAATAGATAGTCACCTAGGAGGCTAGTAGAGGTCTGGAAAAGAGATGTATTTTAGGAGGCTCGGAAGAGCAAATAGCAGTACAGATCCTGAAGGAAGAGGTGGCTATTGAAGAAAAGATGATATTGACATGGTTGTTTGTTAGAGATTAAGAATAAGAGAGCTGAGAGGAAGAAAGGGGGCAGTAGTGGTGTGTTAGGCTCTCTCTGAATTTAAGAAACAAAGAAACACTCAGGTTACATCAGTTAAAGAGTAAGAATTTATTTCAGCAATACAGAGAGATAAAAGCAGCAACATCTGTACTATTCCGAAAGGTTGTCGAAGATAATGCTGCAGGCACCAGTTATCACCTTCTTAGCACGGATCCTCACCGTTTTCTCTCCACTCTAGTGTTTCCGCATTGAGGTCTTAATTATTCTCTCTCTGCTCTTGTTTCTGCTATTCCTGATCAGCTTTTTTCTACTCTCCTTGCTGCCCTATGGTTTCAGCTTTCTGTCTGCCTTCTCTTTCCTCTATATACCACTTTTCACCTACCCTGCTGCAGAATGTACTTTATATACTTCCTATTCCCAGAGAGAATCTAGGTGGTTTAATGCTACTTAGCAGAGAGATTTTCTGTTGGGCAAAGAAGATCTTCCAGGCCTTTGGTAAACCTAATAGAAAGGTGCCATTTAGTTAGGTCCTGACTCTACTACACCTTCTGTTGAGCCCAGAATAATAGGTTGCAGAAGGAAGCTCTCAACAGGGGGCGATGGACAGGGCAGTTTTCCTGGGGCTTCCGAGAAAGGGTAGTACAACTGTCAGACACAATGCTTGACTAGATAATTATGGATGGAAAAGCAGGGTATATTCATTCATTATAAATAGAACTAAGGGCTAAAGGTGGACCTCAAAATATTGCCCAAGCTGCTCTTGCCTTATGGGAGTGAAGAGCTTGATTGAAAGACAAAAAAAAAAGGGTATTTTTGTGATTGTGGCTGCCTACTATTCATCGCCCCTTCTTCTGTTAATAGCACTACACCAGGATTGTGTGCGTGTGTGTGTGCGTGTAGGTGGAGAGCTACCTCTCCTGTGGAAGATAGTTTTGTGGGATTATTAGTCAAGCTGCCCTGTCCTATAAACCAAAAAGTCTCTCTCCCTCCCTCCCTCCTTTCCTCTCTCTCTACTCTTCTGCATCTTCTGAAGAAAGACAAAAGGATAAGAAAACAAAAATAATTGAAGCTTATTCTTTCCCAGTGGTAGCACCCCTTGAAAAACTGTAGACTAGCTCCTTCTACCCAGATGCCAGGAAGTGCCCTTTTCCCTGTCTTGCCAGGCCAGATTTTCAGCTGTTTCTTTGATCCTGTGCAATACATTCCCTATTTGCTTAAGTTAGCCAGTGTGAATACTTACAACCTGGCAACTACAGATATAGGGGACCTTTCTAAATTTTTTATATGGAGACCCAGCAAAATCAATCATTGATAGAAGGCAGTTGTTTGGACATCTGTTTGTCATACTCCTAAGAAAAGAGAGATAAGCACAGAATTAAATACACATAAAAATAATTTAATATGTGAAAATATACAAACTCATTTATTTCAGTTATTAAATAAACTGAGTGTAATGGTACAAATGACAAAAAAAATTAGACAGTTTTTAAGAGAGAAAAATCCCCCAATGACCTCATAGCCCTGGTTTGGAATTAATAACAACTACAAAGTGTTAATATGTAGGTGTAGGGATGGTTAATTTACCCCTACTCAACAATTTATCTGGATTTGCCTGATGACATCTGACCTACTTTTCAGCATTACAGGCAATAATTACCCAAAGCCCTCCCCAAAGTCTCAGTCCATAAAATCCTCCTTTTAATAAGATTTAACAAGCCTTTAGCGTGCTCCCACAGCACTTCAAAGTCACACTGGCACCAGGGGAGTGTTTTTAAAACATGCAATGCACGAAGTGCATTCTGGGGTGTTTCAGGCTTAAGACGAAACTACAGAGACACAAACATCAGGTACTGTAATCTGGAGGGAATCATATTCTGGAGAGAATTGTTGGGATGTGGGGAGGGGAATAGTGGTAGAGAATTGTGGGATCCTAAGTTTCCTAAAACAAGCAAACAGAAGAATCCTAGGCAAATCCAGTCTGAACCAGGCAATGGGCAATTCTGGAGAAGTGTATTGTGGTGTAAAGTTAATTAGACCATGGTTAATTTTTCAATTGGGTCAGTCAGGCATGGGAATGGTAGGGCAAAGGGTTAGTTACTCCCAAATCCCTTTTCCATCCATCCAGAGTTTCCATTTCTATCCCCACTTACACACGGATTGTAGAAAGGGATGACATTGTTACTTTAACATGCTCCACCTGCAAAGTTAAAATATCTACATGCTCATAAGCTCAGAGAAGAGTTTGGAGAAAATATTTATTGTTTCCAGAGATTCTATGTCTGCAATGACATGATTGGGGACAATATAGTAATTGCTTTGTTGTTCTAGAACAGCATTCTCCGATATGGTAGCTACTATCCTCATGTGGCTATTTAAAGTAAAATTAATTAAAATTAAATAAAATTAAAAATTCATATTTTTCGTCACACTAGCCAAATTTCAAGAGCCCAGAAGGCACATGTGGCTAGTGACTACTGTAAGGGACAAATAGAATTCTAGAACATTTCAGTCATTGCAGAAATTTCCATTGGATAGGAGTGTTCTATGATACCTGTACTAGGTTTCAATAAAAGTCCCAGAGATATATCTTTCTAAAGATTATTTACATAAATACCAAAGAGACACCTATAAAAATACTGTACAGTTAGCTGTTAACCTAAAAATAAAAGGGCTTTTCAAAATGAGAGGCAAACAAATGTTTATTTGAGATCCATAAGAATAGCTATTTAGGAATCATTAATTTAGGCAGAAGCTCAAATAATTTTCTGATTAAGAGACAAAGGAAATGGGTATCTGTGAGAAAGGGAAGGGGAACCATTATATGAATAGAAGGAAGGTGTTTCTATTGCTGCAGGTAACATAGCATAATGATGTTAATTCTAAACAGTGTTTTTAATTTCAGTCCAGTAGTCATAATAACTCCTTTTTTGTTATCTTTGCAAAGAGTTCTTTGGGATACAATGTTGTCCTAGGTCCAGTCCAAAGGTTATTTTGCCCTGTTTTTGATATTCCAACGTTTGAGACATGATGCCGTGCTGCTGATGTGCAAGGCAATTCTTATGGAATAGCTGCAGCCTCATTTTAAAGTGGCTTTATACACTATTGTTTACATAGTGTTCTTATCGAGATTGGAACTTTTCTTATTGGTCATCGTAACAATTACCTTTTATTACCTTCGCCTTCCTATTGGCTAGGGAATGTTTTCATTTACAAATTCAAGAAGAGAATAAAGTGAATTGCAAAATGAGAGTAGTGAACTCAGGCAATTAAATCGTCATATTGAGAATAAAGGTTTTCGTGGAATCATATGGAAAATTATGTCAATGGTCAATTTTTATTTTGGCTCTGAAGATAATTCAACATCCTTCGAAAATAAGGCCTGAGGTTTCTTCTTTGCAAAGTAAATATGACTGCAGAGGTTACTATACATTTTGCAGTTGAAGTATTGTGCTAGTCAAGTGCCTTTTTTATTAATAAAAGATAATGCTAGCCTGGGATCCACAGGCAAGGCGGTGCTCTCCAGCCATTCTAAGAGATTTGCCACATGATGTATCACATGTAGTGCAATGACCAACTGTTCTCAATACATGTTCCTAGACTTGAATAAAAAACTACAGTCCCATCGCTTACTGGCCTTTTGGCTAAAATAAAGTGTAAAAATTACAGTCCCTTAAAAATGATACCTATTTATTAAGTTTTCATTACAAAAGAACATATTCATTAAATTTACTGGAAAATACAAGAAAGTTGAACAATTTTTTATTTGCACATAATTTCCTTTCTTTTATGCATAATTTTTAAAGAAAGTTGTAATTATACTAGTTTAAACCTGCACATAATAGACTTATGTTAACTCCCTGACTATACCTGTAGTGCATTGAGTCTGAAGAGGCGGACTCTTTAAGAAAGATTATTTGATGGGAGGAAAAAGTGAAGGAAATTTTGTAAATCCTTTTACATCTACCCCAGAGCAGTTACACCTGTATAGCATTTAAGACCATCCTTTGTCACGTGAAAAGAAAAAGGGCGTAGCTAATTCACACTATCAATTAGTTCCTCCTGGGTAGCTGCAACCACGCGGAAAAGAAAAAATTTAGGCAGTTGGGTTATATATTCGTTTAATAACAAATTTCCAGCGCGTTAACCCAGTATTTACATTTGCTTCAGTTTGCGGGGCGTCTTCTCCCCCACACAGCTCTTCAGTGTCCTCCGGGTAGGGTCCACCCCCTTTTTCCGGTCGGGGTGTGGTGGGACGAGCGCGGAGGCTTTTCCCTCCTCGCAGGTGTTGGCAAAGCCTGGAACCCGCGTCGGTGGTCCAGGCGGGACTGGAGTGGGCCAGGGGCGGGACGTGCGGTGTCGGGGGCGGGCGGAGGGGGCGAGCGTGCGCCGTGAGGCCCGAGCGTGGGTCACGTGCTGCACAGGCCTGGCACAAATAACACAGGCGCGCGTGCTCGCGCGGCCAGCGGCACAAAGGGGCGGTGCCACGACTCCGCGGAGTCGTGCCCCGCTCCCTTGCGCTCCGCCCCGTTCTTGGTGCTGGGAGCCTTGAGACCGTCCTTCCGCGGGGCTGCTGCATCGACGTGGGGCGAGCAGACGGTTAGCCTGCGGTCGCGGCCCCCATCCCTGCAGCTCCGGGTGCCCGGGCGGCTGCATAGGTCAGTTTCCCAGGCTCGGTCCGGTGCGAGCGGGTTCTACCCTGCGTAGTGCTCGGGGGAGGTCTGCCCGCGCCTGGTGGGGAAGATACATCTCCTCTCCCACGCGTCTCCGAGCGTGGTCAGAGTCGTGGTGTGGCGATGCTGGCCTCCAAGTCCGAGATCGGTTTACTGGCCGCCGCTGGCTGCTTCAGAACTGTAAGGAAGTTGTTAAAAGTAGCGAGATGTTGGCATTTGTTGCACTTCCATTCGTGATGCCACGACTTCGTGCTGGTTGGTGCCACATGCATTCCCTACCTAGTCGTCAGCTGCGTACTTTCTCGGTACTATGATGTGTGCATCGTAACTTTGTTTCCTACTAACGGGGAGGATTGATTCACAAGGGAAGTCACGAGCTGTTCATGTGACCATTCTCATAGTGGACAGCGTGGTTAATTCAACAAGGATGAAAGACTCAAAGGGATTTAGAAACTATGAAAGATTGCAACTGCACAGTAGAAACGAGGATTCATTTATCCGGTGGCTCCAATGGCAGGAAGCAATGAAAAGAGTTGTCTTGATTTTGTTAATATTTGCTTTTAGTTGTTAAAATCATCGCTTTATGCAGACTATATTGTGAAATTTAACTGTTGACATTGTGATAGTAAGTTAACTTAATCAAGGCTGCTTTTCAGGGTTGCAAAATTTGGCTGTTAAACTTTTGTGGCTAGTTGGTAATATTAAATTAGCATTAAAGTTAGTGATGAGTTTTCCCCCCGAAAACTTAAGTCTTACCGTTGCAGTTGATGCATTCTGGATATAGAGTTCGGAATACCATCAGTTCTTTAAGCCAGCTTTTGGAAAATACTTTGTTGATTTGTTTTGAGGGCTAGCAATGTTCTAACTCTGATATGATGGATTTTTATTTTTCTGTCAGTGTGGTAGGTATAATTTCTGAAATACTTAGATGAAAATTTAAAGATCTCTATTAATAACAGAATGGTTACAAAATAGTTACAAAACACATCTTCTAGTTCTAAACTAGGGACTCTACAATATGGGGGAAAATGAGAAAACTATCAGTAACATTCCTTTTTAAAAGTTAACTATCACCTTTTTCTTTCTCCCAGGCGGAGCAGCTCTCTGGCAGCATTGAGCAACTGATATTCAAAATAGGAGTTAATTACTGCAAGTTGAGTAGATTTATCTGAAGCAGTTGTTGAATCTCCGTACAGGGTTTTGCAAAGGTCTGTTTATCAGATGACACTTGCTAAATGTCTCATTGTTCACCAGCAGAAATTTGTAGTGGGTGGCTAACCCTTGTCTCTGGAGGCAGCTGTCTTGCGGTTATTATTGCAGCAGTATTTACACCTGTAATTCAGAGCAGCTAGATATTCTTTCTGTAAAAACGTTGCTCCCTACTCTTTTCCCTAAAACAAAGGGAAATGATAGTTAGAAGCAACAATTAGGTAGATAGAAGAATACACAGACAACAGTATGGTGGTTACCAGAGGGAAAGGGGGTGGGGGACAGGTAGAAAGGGAAAAGGGGGTCAAATATATGGTAATGGAAGGAGACTTGACTTTCATGATGAGCATACGATGCAATATACGGATGATGTATTTATAGGACTGTGCACCTGAAACATTTTATTAACCAGTGTCACCTCAAGAAATTTAATACAATTAAAAAAGGGTAATGGAAGTAGAAGTGATTATTTTACTCTTCTCACCAACTTTAAAAAATTAAAATACAAAATAAAACCAATTTTTTTGAGTAATAACATGGTGCAGTGTCTATTAAATCTTGTTTTTATTTTACTTAGAGATACATCTATATAATTTAGTCAGATTTTTAATTAGAAGTCTTTGCAGCAGTTTCTTAACTCTTCACATTACCAGAAGCTGAGTTTTTATGCATTATATGTGTTCACTGAGAAAAGTAGTCATTAGAAATCAGCTTAACTAATAACAAATGGAGGAGAAAGAGTAAGCGAGTGCATGTTAGAAATTTGAAATGATTCAGTACCTTGTCAGTTTTTTCAAGTCAAGCCTGATGGTATGAACTTCATTGATGACTAGTAAATTCTTTCCAGTTCTAGAAAGAGGGCAGGTGTTAGCAGTGTAGGAGGCACCATCTAATGTCTGTCTTACCAGAATTTATTAATGAGGTGTCGAAAAAGACATTCATGTACTCTGTACAGCATATATTGATTATTTAATGCCATATAATTATAGGATGTTCTTCATACCTGACTAAATTAGTGGGCAAGTATAACAATATTTTTAGTAAGAGGTTGTACTAGGAACTTACTTTATCTGAGTTCTTTGATTCATCAGCCAGAAAATAGGAAATTACCACATAGTGAAAGCAGTCCTTAACTGTACATTTTCCTATCATGTGACAATGGCAAGTAACCACATGTTTTTACTTTTTTATTTAAGTTTTCGTTTAAAGAGAAACTTCTGGATATATGGTGCATAACTGGTCAGTATTATACATTATTTTGGAAGATTATTTTCAAATGCAAAATAAAAATGGGAATCATTTAAATACATTTTGTCTAAAATATAAGGATTTTTTGTCATTAAAAGGTAACAATTAACCTTCTTGTTAGTATTTTTATTATCTAAAATTGGATTTATCTAATTTGTGGACTTCTCTGCCCTTTGCTTTTATGGATCCAACCAGTTTTGAAGTAGTAGTTAGTAACTTTCAGAATCAAGTTGAAATTCAAATCAAGGGAGCATCTAAGGGTTTTTGGTTTTTGAAGTAGATAAAATGTATAGAAGCATAAGGCTAGTTCAAACAATTTCATAAAGGAAGGACATGAAGCTTATTTAATTTTCACCAATTTTGATAATCATTAAAATTTTCAACTGAATAAAGGTAAAATAAATATCCTGTGAGTAGGATTGTTCTTTTATTATGTTTGTATGGTATCCAAGTCAGCGTGAGTATGTAATGAATATGAATAAGAGAAGGTAATGTAAATATGTCAAATATAAAGTACATAATAATTAGGTATAAACATTTTATATTGATTTCAGTGATTTACAAACTGTGGTATGAATTGTTACAATGATAGGAAGTTCTCTATCATTTCTCCTTCAAAAGAGAGGATGCCCTTTATCCGAGCACCAAGTCTCATCGAGGAAGTTAGAGAAAAAGTTTCACTGAATTAAAAATTGATTTTTACTTTAATTTTATATTTTTAAGAGTGAATGCTTACCAAAATAAACTTTATAATATGTTGTTTCCTTTAAATTGCCATATTTTGGATATCTAATTTCAGTTCGTAAAGTTTCTTAAAATTAGATTAAGCCATAATTCAGAGTCAATTTTCTCAGTGCTCACACATGAATAATAACTAGGATCAGTGCCATTTAAATTTAGAGGCCGATTTGTTTTATGAAATATATAGCATCATTATTATTTTCATCCTCCCCACCCCCAATTAAAAGTTCTAGATTCTGGTCGTGGCTTTACTGTCATATAACACTCAGCAAGTAACGTTTGTATTTTTCAGTTTCTTCATCTCTATAATCAGTATTAGATTAAATATGGATCTGTCTACCAATTTCTAAAACAAAAATGCATTTATTATCACAAATGTCATAGTTTTATATATACACATGCGTATATATGATCATATCAGAAAACTTACTGGTTGCTAGAAAATAACAAGATTAAGAGCAAAATTTATTTTCTTGGTATTGCCATGTTTACACAATTACTTTAATTTTTAATATTTTCCTCATGTTAAAAGAGTATAATATCACTAGAAAACCATACTGTTGAGTGGTTAGCTTAGTTTGGAATGCAGTGCTAAGCACACTATTTTTTGTTTGTTTTTTTTTGTTTCTGAGTTATCAAATTTGAGATTTTATTGATCCCTGAATGTTAGTTGAAATGCTGAATTATCAGAAAAATGATTTAGGCTAATGGTTCTCAATTTCTTTTTTCTGTTTTTAAGATTTAGTTTGTAAAATGTATATATTTGTTCATAATCACATTTAATTTTTCATAATCACATTTAATTTTATGATGTAATACCAATCATAAAATCTGTGTCTGAGAATTTAAAAAATAATCAACATAGAGTTGTATCAATTTTTGAATAATTAGACTCCTTTTGGCTTTTGCAATAGTATAAATACTATTTGGCAATTGAGAACCACAGTTCAGATGCTTCCGGCCTTTTTTTTTAAATTGCAGTAAAATACACATGACATAAAATTACCTTTTAATCTATTTTTAAGTGCACTAGTCAGTGGCATTAAGGACATTCACATTTTTGTGTAACCATCATTGCTATCCATCTCTAGAACGTTTTCATCTTCCCAAATGGAAACTCTTCTCATTAAACTTTTAACTCCCTATTCTCTTCCTCAGCTTCTTCTAGTAACCACCCCCTACTTTCTGTTGTATGAATTTGTCTACTCTATGTACCTCATAGAATAGTGGAATAGTATATTTGTCCTTTTATTTGTGGCTTATTTCACTTAGCATAATGTATTTGCAGTTTATGTTGTAGCATACATTGTAATTTCATTCCATTTTAAGGCTGAACAATATTTCATTGTGTGTATATGGGTATATGTGTGTATGTATATATACATATACCACATTTTGTTTTTCTGTTTATCCATAACTGGACACTTAGATTGCTTCCACCTCTAAGCTATTGTGAAGAATGCTGCTATGAACATGGGTGTGCAAATATTTCTTTGAGTTCCTGCTTTCAGTTCTTTTGGGCATATACCTAGGAATAGAATTGTTTATCATATGAAAATTGTTTAATATTTGATCAATGGCTATACTTTGCTGATGTTTTATGAAGTCCAGTTAAGTGTTATATGTATGATTGAATAAAGTTGCCCTGGATTCTTTGAATTTTAACTTTTCAAATACCTTTAACCTATTTCTCCTTTGCCCCTAGAATACTTGCCAGCGGTGCTTGTGGCTGCAGCATTTACCACGAAATAACTTGCAGATTACAGTCCTAATCTTACCCCCAAATTTTGCCATGAAATATCTCGCTTTTATTATTATTTTTGCATTGCTCTAGTATATCCAGTCTTTGGAAGTAAATGACATCATTCTATTTATAGCGTTCTATTTTTAGTAGTGGTATTTCCTTTTATAAGATATGGTAATTCTCGATGGCTGAAAATGTCAAATCCTAGAAAACATAGCATTCCTAAGTGTGATGTTAACATTGTTCTTGAACAGTTGTTAGCCAGAGATTCATTTGATGAATCTGATTTATGTGTACATTTGTTACATTAGGATTAGAGACAAGTTCTGCTTAGAGATAACTCCAAGGACAGTTTTTATATTTTCACCTTGGAAACCAATCGATTTTCTTCATCCTCAAAGAGTGTGTTTATGTAAAATTAAATTAACGCTCTGCTAAACGGGAAATGGGTTAAGAACTCAAAGGACACATTGATTATATTTTGAGTTTAATAGTACTTGAGCGAATTAGCTCTGATTGTTGAACTTTATTATCTGTTTTCTCCAGGAATTTTCTCCTTTGATTCTGTAGAAATTAGACTTGAATAGTAAGGTAGCAATTCAAATAATAGTAGACCTCCGACCATATTTAACAAGTCAGGATTGCCCTTTAAATTACAAGTTTTAGGGTCTCTGCCAAAATCTGAAGAGTTGTCAGGGTTAGCATTTAGCCACTGTACTGAGTGGGAATTTAGTGGCATGGACTATCAAGTATGGACACCACTTTAATTAATTTGCAGTGTTTATAAAACAACAATATAAATTTGCTCTCCACAATATATAATTAGAAGCCTAGCTTCCTAGTGGACCTTGAAGGAGAGGAAATATAAGGCAAAATGGTCTCTAGTGTCCCAGATTTTGAAGCTCGATTTTTTAAAATTAATTTATTTTTTTATGATGGCATTGGTTAATGAAATCCAATAAGTTTCAGCTGTACACTCTAACAGTAAGGCATATATATTTACATCGTGTGTTCTCCTCTCATAGTTAGATTTCTTTCTGTCACCACATATTTGACCCCTTTTACCCCGTTTACCTTCTTCTTCCCCCTTATCCTCTAGTAACCACTACTCTATTGTCCATGTCCATGAGTCTCTTTGTCTTGTTGTGTTGCCTTTAGGTTTATATCCTACATATAAGTGATATCATGTGATTTTCAACTTTTTCTGTCTGGCTTATTTCATTTAGTGTGATTATCTCGAGGTCCATTCACGTTGTCGCAAATGGCAGTATTTCATCTCTTCTTATGGCTGAGTAATACTCTATTGTATGTATGTACCGCAGCTTCTTTAGCCAGTCATCTATTGTAGGACACTTCGGTTGCTTCCATGTCTTGGCTGCTGTGAATAATGCTGCTATGAACATTGGTGTGCAAATATCTTTTTGGATATGGGTTTTCAAGTCTGTGAGGTAAATACACAGTAGAGGGATTGCTGGATCATATGGTAGATTAATTCTTAGTTTTTTCAGGAACTTCCATACTGTTTTCCATAGTGGCTGTACCAATTGGCAGTCTCACCAGCAGTGTCAGAGTTCCTTTTTCCCTGCATCTCCTCCAACATTTGTTATTACTTGTCCTGTGGATTATAGCTATTCTAAGAGGTCTGAGATGGTATCTCATTGTGTTTTGATTTGCCTTTCTCTAAGAGCTAGTGATGTTGAACATCTCTTTATATATTTGTTGGCCATTTGTATGTCCTCTAGGGAGAAGTTTCTGTTTAGGTCCTCTGTTCATTTTTTGATCAGATCGTTTGTTTGTTTTTTGTTGTTGTTATTGAGTTGTATGAGTTCTTTGTATATTTTGGATATTAGGCCCTTATTGGTGGAGTTGTTTGCGAATATATTTTCCCATTCGGATGGTTGTCTCTTTACCTTGTTGACTGTTTCTTTTGCTGTGCAGAAGCTTTTTAGTTTGATATAGTCCCATTCATTTATTTTAGCTTTTACTTCCCTTGCTTTTGAGGTCAAATTCATAATCCTCTTTAAGTCCAAGGTCCTTGAGTTTAGTTCCTATGATTTCTTCTATGCATTTTATTGTTTCAGGTCTTATATTGAGGTCTTTAATCCATTTTGAGTTAATTTTGGTGTTTGGTGATTGACAACAGTCTAGTTTCATTCTTTTGCAGGTGGCTTTCCAGTTTTCTCAGCGCCATTTATTGAAGAGGCTTTCCTTTCTCCATTGTATGTTTTTGGCTTTTTTGTCGAAAATTATTTTTCCATATAAATATGGGTTTACTTCTGGACTCTCAATTCTGTCCCACATGATATTGTTTTTTCTGCCAATACCATGCCGTTTTGATTACTGTCGTTTTGTAGTATAATTTGAAGTCAAGCAGAGTAATGCTTCCAGCCTCATTCTTTTTCCTCAGGATGGCTTTGGCAATTTGGGGTCTTTTGGGCTTCCATACAAATCGGATGATTTTTTGTTCTATTTCTTTAAAAAATGCCAATGGGTTTTTGATGTCAGGATTGCATTAAATCTGTATAATGCTTTAGGTAATATGGTCATTTTAACTATGTTGATTTTTTCCAATCCAAGAACACGGAATATCTTTCTATTTCTTTGTATCTTCTTCAATTTCTTTTAATAGAATCTTGTAGTTTAGACCCTCTTAGGTCTTTCACATGTTTCATTAGATTTATTCCTAGGTACTTTATTCTTTTTGTTGCAATTGCAAGAGGAATTATTTTTTCCACTTCTTTTTTTGACACTTCGTTATTAGAGTATAGGAATGCTATGGATTTTTGAGCATTGATTTTTGTATCCAGAAACTTTACCGTATTTGCTTATTGTTTCTAGTAGTGTTCTTGTGGAGTCTTTAGGGGTTTCTATATAGAGAATCTTGTCATCCACGAATAGTGACAGTTTCACTTCTTTATTTCCTAAATGGATGCCTTTTACATCTTTCTCTTGTCTGATTGCACTTGCTAGAACCTCCAATGTTATATTGAATAACAGTGGCGATAGTGGATAGCCATTTTCCTGATTTTAGAGGGAAGGTTTTTAGTTTTTCACCATTAAGTATAATATTAGCTGAGAGTTTGTCATAGATGGCCTTTATTATGTTAAGATACTTTCCTTCTATACCGATTTTAAGTGTTTTGATCATAAATGCATACTGTATCTTGTCGAAGGCTTTTTCTGCATCTATTGATATGATTATATGACTTATTTTTTAATTTGTTTATGTGGTATATCACATTAATCGATTTGCATATATTGACCATCCCTGTGCCTCTGGGATGAAGCCCACTTGATCGTCGTGTATAATCTTTAATATGTTGCTGTATTTAATTCACTAGTATCTTATTTAGGTTTTTCGTATCTGTGTTTTGCATCATGAGAGATATTGGTCTGCAGTTTTCTTTTTTTGTGTTATTTTTACCAGGTTTGGGTATCAGGATAATATTGGCCTCATAAAATGTGTTGGGAAGTATTGCCTCCTCTTCGATTTTTTTTGGAAGAGTTTGAGGAGAATAGGTGTTAAATCTTTGAATGTTTGGTAGAATTCACTGGTGAAGTCATCTGGTCCTGGACCTTTACTTTTTGGTAGGTTTTTGATGATTGTTTCAATTTTCATACTTCTGATCAGTCTATTTAGATTTTCCAATTCTTTTTGGTTCTGTCTAGGAAGATTGTATTTTTCTAAGTACTGGTCCATTTCTTCTAGGTTATTAAATTTGGTGTTATATACTTTTTCATAGTATTCTTGTATGATCTTTTGTATTTCTGTGGTGTCAGTTGTAATTTGGCCTCTTTCATCCCTGATTTTGTTTATGTCCTTTCTCTTTTTTCTTTAGTGAGTCTAGCCAAAGGTTTGTCAATTTTATTAGCTTTTTCAAAGAACCAGCTTTTTGTTGCATTTATTTTTTTCTATTTTTTTGTTTTCAATTTCATTTATTTCTGCTCTAATTTTGATGATTTCTTTTCTTATGAAGACTTGAGGCTTCATTTGTTCTTCCTTTTCTAGTTTTTTAAGATGAAGCGTTAGGTTGTTTATTTGGGCTCGTTCTTATTTTTCAAGGTAGGCTTGTAATGATAACTTTCCTCTTACGACCATTTTTGCCTTGTCCCAAAAATTTTGATACGTTGTATATCATTATTGTTCATGTCTATGTATCTCTTGATCTGTTTTTATTTCTTTCTGACCCAGTTATTCTTCAGTAGCATATTGTTTAATCTACATGTATTTGTGGTTCTTCCTGCTTTCTTTTTATAGTTGATCAGAGAATATGGTTGGTATGATTTCAACCCTCTTATATTTGTTGAGGCTATCTCTGTGTCGCAGTATGTGGTTATTTCTTGAGAATGTTGCATGTGCACTAGAGAAAAATATATAAGCAGCTATTTTGGGATGGAAGGGTCTGTAAGTGTCAGTTATGTCCAGTTGGACTAATGTGTCATTTAAAGACGTTATTTCCTTATTCATTTTCTGTTTGGATGATCTGTCCATATCCAACAGTGAGGTATTTGGGTCCTCTCCTATGATAGTGTTTTAGTCTGTTTCTCCCTTTACGAAGCTCAATTTTTTAGTCTAGTTAATTCCTTGAAAACATTCCTTTGCCCATTAAAATCTCATTAGTTAACCTTAAAAACAGAGCTTGGAATTGAATGAGTGTTAAAAGAGCAGTTGGAAAAATCCATAAAGTGATTATGAAAAATACTGTGTGTGCTGATAGGATATGGTTCAAATCTATTCCAATCAGCTACATTAGGGGATTGCTTGTCGTTCTCATTTGGCTTAAATATCAGACAAAGCAATTTTCTGAAATAAGCTCTCCTGATTCTAAAGAATGTTTTAAAAAATCTGTTCAGTGTAAATTTGAATTCTTTCATTTTGTATTTTTTCTAGAGTTAACTGTTAATTACAGAAATTAAATAGTTTATAAATGAGGGGTGCATCAAAAAAATAGCGATAATCTTAAATAATCCTAGAGTGTATTTTTAAAATTTCTTTTTTGGTATTTCTTGTGGCATATAAGAAAAAAATTTCATTAATTTTTTTTGTCAGTAGATAAAAGTTTTACCACTCATAACAAACATGTTCCTTTACATGTTTCTTTAGGTGTAAAGGTTCCTTTACATGACCCTTCTACAGGGAAAACTTGATTGCTTTGTTCTCGAAGAACCAAGAACTAAGTCCCATCCATTAATCCATCTGTCTTTCTGTCCATTTAATTAATATATAATTGCCTACTGTGTTCTAGGCACCTTGCTAGGTACTAGGGATATTGTGGGGGAAAATAATAGATGTGGGACTCTTTTTCTAATCCAGTTTACAGAGTAGTATAGTAAGAGCCAAAGAAACGACCACAAGCTGACATGTTGTGGCAAAAAGAAAAAAAAAACCATCTAGTTGAGAGTAGGGGTGAGAGGGCAAGTTGGATCCCTTCAGAAATGTGGATAGTAATTTATTTGTACACCTGTTTTCCTGACAACATTTATAAGTTCTCTTAGTGGCCTGGTTGTATTCATTAGTGTGTCATTAAAGTTTAGGACAATACCTGGAATGTAGCAGGCCTTCATTTAGGTATTGATTAATCTCCTTGCATGATAATAGAGATAGGGAAGGAATTACAGTAGGTAATTATAATGAAGGTATTACAGTAGGTAATTATAATGACTTTATTATAATGATGAGATGTCTAGGAACTTGTTTTTATTAATTATCCTATGGTAAAATTGGTTTTGTTATATGTTGTCATTTAAAGTCACAGAACCTATCCATGACGCTGAATTAGAACTTCCTTACTTGCATAAGAAACGGCAGCTTCTTGTGGCTGTTACATTGGATACCTTCCCAGCTCACGCTTAGATGCCCACCTAAAGAATAAGGTTTTAGATACTAGTGATACTAAGTGGATGTTCTAAATATTGAGGTCTGCACAGACAATAGCGGGGTTTTAGTAATAATGGTTCTCAGATGAAGAAAGAAATTGTGATGAATGTTTTTATGCCTTGGTTTGGAACTTTTTTTTTTTTTGAGAACTTTTTAAGATTTTATTTGAGCCGGACTGATGACATATGCCAGAGAGCAAGATCTCAAATGCTCCTGGAACATTTTCTTAGTAGATTCTTTTAGGTACAGCTGAAAGGAACATAGAGATAATATACAGTATAATTTTAAGATGTTCACTTGGTTTTCAAATTACAGGTATTTTTTGGAGTTGTGCTATTTTAACTGGGTGTTAGAACCACTAGGAAATTATTTTGCTATAAAAATGTATTTTTACTATACTCTAAAAAGATGATTTGTTTATGGAAGTAAGTTTTAAATATATACATGATTTTATAAATTTGTTTCTAAGGGGAGATAGGAGAAAGTGTCAATCCATTCCTATCTCTGCCACTCCTTTTTTTAAGTAATAGAAATTGATAAAGGAAAAGTATTGAAAATGCCTGTTTGCATTTTGGAATTTATCCTCAAGGTATTGCTTATTTAAGTAAGTCCTAAGTTTTAACAGTTGGCAAACCTTTAGAGTTGGCTCAGTCTGCAGATAGACTAGTTTTGATGGATGAGGTGTTAAATTGCTTTGAAAAGGAAAGAATGTCTAAATTGCTTTAAGAATATTCTGTAATCGAATAGGCGCCGGTGTTAAAATGGATATGTATGGAATTTAGGCATAGAGCAACAAGTTTTGTTTTATTTTTCTATTAGTGAAATTTAACTGGCCTTGTTCCCCTTTTAATTTTAAAATAAAACAATATATTTTATTTACCTCTGTTACCTTTCTCCCACCCCTTATCCTGCCTTATAGTAAGAATCCTGCCTTCTGTTCAGGTACCTGAGAATCTGTTTCTTTTCTTAGGAAAATGGCAGCCATCTTGGGCTTTTCATCCGCCTCTAGGATCTTGTTCAGTCTCTCCCTCGTCCCTCCTTTCTCCTGTATTTCAAGCTTTCCCTCTCTTTTGGTTATCTAAAGGAGTCTGGTATGCTCCTCCCTGTTATCTCACTTCCACTCCTCAATTTATCCAGATCTGTTTTTTTCTGTCATTTCCACTGAAAGTATTCTTGAGTTCATCAGTGACCTCCTACTTGCCAGACCAGTTAGCTTTTGCAGGTCTTGTTCTTGCCTTTCCTTTGGCATTTCACAGCCTTCATACCCCCATGAAACATTCTTCTCTTGGTTTCAGTACTACCATTCTCTTCTTCCTCTCCACCCTAGTCCTTTTTGCCACATCTTAGTCACTGGCCTCTTTCCCTTTAAATGTTAATAATCTTCCAGGGAGGGATCTTACTTACCACTGAGACTTTAAAGACCATTGATATGCTGATAACTCCCACCATTTGAATTCTAGCCTTCCATGGTATTCTCATGTTCAGGCTGGTATTAGCTAATTGCTTATGGGACATCTCTCTCTCCATTTTCCTTGGGAACCTCAAATTCTACAAAATGGAATCACATTCAAGATTGTTTTCTAATAGATGTCCAGGTTAGAAATCTTTTTCACCCTGCTGGTCTTGGTAAATCACTCATTCTTCAAGTCAGAGCTTAAATTTCACTTTTTCCGTGATTCCTTGCATAACTAATGTAGATGAATTGCTAATAACTCCCTTCTCTGTACAGCCACTGTTCCATGTATATTATTGTACTTTGCATATGTTGGTATGATTATTTGCATATTTGCCCTGTTTCTGAGGGGAAGGGACTGTGTTGTCCATCATTGTATCTCTAGTGCCTATAGCAGAACCTGTCATAGGTACTCAAACATTTGTTGAATAAATTTTAATCCAAATCCAGCATTTATGAACAGTTGTCATGGCTAATATATTACAATGGATTGTTTAAATAGACGATAGATGAAATTGAACTTAAAAAAACTCCTTGTATTCTGTAAACCCAATGTGGTAAGAACTCAAGGATAATATTATTTAAAAAATTTCTAGTATGTTTCAAAGATACTTCAAATGTTCTTTCATTCTTAAAAAGCATGAAAAAAGATATTAAGTGAAATGATTTTGTGTAATATGCCAGCAAATCTAGACTCTTTGTTTAATGTATTTGTCTAATTAAAAATATAAAAAGTCACTGGTGATAAAATGTCTTTAATTTGACTTGAAGATTTGTTATCTTTAAATAACTTATATTATCTTCTTATAAATTAATGCTTTTATGTTGTAAGAAATCTAGAAAATACAACTGCCAAAAGAAGACATTTAAAACCATAATTTTACTGCAAGGAGTAACCATTGTTATTATCCTAATATATTTTTCCACTCTCTCTGTAACTACATAGAACATATATAGAGATAATGGTATATTGAAACCATGAGACCTAACAATATATTGCAATTCCATAGTTTTAGAAATTCTTTTACAACCTTTTTAATGGTTTCATAGTATTCAGTTATATGAACAAACCTTTATTAATGGCATTCTTTAATTTTTGTTTTATAAAAGTGCCACAATGAGTATAAGTATTGTTAAACTTAAAATGATTAGTCAGATATTTTATTTTAATAAATATGCACATAAATGAATGCGGAGGTGATTAGTTTAAATGCTGATCAACAAACTGTGTGAAGAAAGGGTGTTGTGGCCACTCACTCTTAGATGAAGGCTCCCAGGAAATATATACTGAAAATAAGACTCTTGGTCAGGTCTGGGTTTGGCTACTCCCTGCTTCCCCAGTTTATATGAGCCCTTTCAAGTCAGCATGGCTTTGAGTGAGTGTGCTGGGAACAAGGGCTTATAGTTTGCTTATTTGGTAGGCCTATACGGGGACCAGCTTTTGGGCCCCTGGCTGGCAGGAGTTTGGAGAGGTGGGGAGCAAGTTGCTTCTGAGATGAGGCCAACCTCTACTTCCCAGGGATAAGTGGAAGCTGAACACTTCAGGGAGTGGAATGAGTATCCTCAGCTGATCAGGCAGCAGAGCATGGGGCACAGGAATGGGATTACACAAAACCTAACCAAACCAATAATGGATAAGAGCTAGACCAGTCACACAGCTAAATTTTGGGGATCTCCTATCACTTTGGGGATCTCCTTTAATATCCTGAATTCCACAACTTCCTTTCTTGGCTTATGAATTTTGGTAGACCATATCCTCTAGTACTAGTTTCCCGAGAGAGGTAAGTTTGCATCCTTGCATGTCTAAAAATGTCTTTATTCTACCCTTACTTTCGATTGTCTGGTTATAGAATTTTGGTTTGGAATAATTTTTCTCTACAACTTTGGGCTATTATTTTATTGTCTTTTAGCTGTTTATGTTGAGGTTGAGAAGCCAGTCATTCTGATTCCTGCTCCTTGTTTATTTCCTTATTTTTCCTTCTCTGAAAGCTTATAAGATCTTCCTCATCTCGAAGGTTCTAAAATTTTGTGATGACACGCCTTGGTAGGGGGCTGGGAGTGTTTCTTTTTGTCTATAGTTTCTAGAATTGTTGGGCTTTCATTGGGCCCTTTCATTCTGTGAAATTTTCTTGCGTTATTTATTTCTTCCCTCTCTGTTTTCTATGTTTTCTTTTTCTAGAATTTCTGTTATTTGGAAGTTCAACCTTCTGGCCCAGTCCTCCTAATTCTTTTATATTTTCTCTCATTTTCTTAAGAACTTTATTTTTTAGGACATATTCTTAACCTTATTTTCCAACTCTTTTATTGAGCTTTTACCTTTTACTATCACTTTTAATACCCAAATATCTTTTTTCTACAATTTTATTGTATCTTACATTTTAGTATGACATCTTGTTTTTGCTTCAGGAGATATTTTTTACTCTCTATGGATATTAGTTTTTCTTTTTTAACCATTCCTCTAAATAATTTGTTTTCTGCAGTTTCCTTTTTTTGCCTTTTTGCTTGGTTTTGGTCCTTGCCTTTCATATTTTAGAGACTTTATTAAGATGTCTTGCCTTCCTTGGCTCTTGGTTCTTGTTTAAGAATGGAGAACTAGAAAATTGTAGAGACTACAAAAGTAGGTTAGCCTTATTGACTGCCAACTTCATTATAAGGCTAATCTGGCTTGGCCATTTGTTGGGAGTTTCTGGTATCTTCTTAAAATACATTCATTCACCTTTAGGGATTATAACTAGTTTTGTCTCCTGCTGGAGGGTAGAGCATGGATGCCAGCATTAAGAAAGGTGATTAGGATCTGTGGCCATGCCACCCTGAACGTGCCCGATCTCGTTTGAT
>NW_011888836.1:3883133-3886592 GCF_000151845.1 Pteropus vampyrus
TGTGTGTGTGTATTTTGCTTTTCCATCTGTTGATGGATATTACTGGATCATGGTAATTTTTATTTTTATTGGTTTTAGGAATTATCATATTTTCCACAGTGGCTGTATCATTTTACATTCCGACCAAATAGTACACAAAGGTTCCATTGTTTTCACATTCTTGCCAACTTACTATTTTTTTTTGATAGTAGATATCCTAATGGGCATGAGATTGTAGTATCTCATTGTGGTTTTGATTTGCATTTCCCTAATGATTAGTGATGTTAAACAGCTTTTCATCTGTTTATCGGCCATTCATATATATCTTTGGAGAAATGTCTGTTCAAGTAATTTGCCCATTTTTGAATCAGGTTGCTTGTTTATTTGTTGTATTTTAGAAGTTCTGTATATACTGGATATTAATTCTTTAACATATGTGATTTACAAATATTTTCTTCCATTTTATGGATTGTCTATTATCTTGATGTATATAGTGTCTTTCGATGTGCAAAATTTTCAACTATTCATGATATCCAATTTATCTATTTTGCTTTTGTTACCTATGACTTTGGTGTTGTATCCGAGAAATCATTGCCAAATTCAGTGTGATGAAGATTTTGTCCTATGTTTTTTTCTAAGAGTTTTATTTTAAGGGCTTACATTTAGGTCTTTGATCTATTTAATTGTCATATACAGTGTAAGGTTAAGTGTCCAACTTCATTCTTTTGCATGTAAATATCCAGTTTTCCCAGTTTTACCATTTGTTGAAAAGACTGCCCTTTCCCCCACTGAATGGTCGTGGCACCCTTGTCAAAAATTATATGATCACATATGTGAGAGTTTGTTTCGAGTTTCTCTGTTCTAGTCTGTTAGTCTTGATTACTGTAGCTTTGTGGTAAGTTTTGAAATCAGGAAAAGTGAGTTTTCTGGCTTTGTTCTTTTTCAAGATTGTTTTGGCTATTTGAGATTCCATATGAATTTTGAGATGGGTTTTTCTATTTATGCAAAACACATTGGAATTTTGATAGGGATTGTAATGAAATCTGTAGCTAGCTTTGGATAATATTGACATTTTAACAATGTTAAGTCTTCCAGTCTATTAATATGGGATGTGTTTCTATTTATCTTTAATTTCTTTCAGCAGTGTTTTGTAGTTTTTATTGTACAAGTCCTTTACCTCCTTAGTTAATTCTTAAGTATTTTATTCTTTTTGATCCTATCGTAAGTGGAATCATTTTGGCAATATCCTTTTAGATTGTTAATATATAGAAATGGAACTTACTTTTTTGTATTAATTTTGTGTCCGGCTATTTTGCTGAATTCATTTATTTCAAACAGGTTTGTGTTTTTGTTTTGTTTTGTTTTGTTTTTTGATGTGGAATCTTTAGGATTTTCTACATATAAGATCATATCATCTACAAACAGATAATTTTACCTCTTTCTTTACAGGTAGGTTGCCTTTTTTTTCCTTGACTGATTCCTCTGGCTAGAATTTTTAGTATGTCGAATAGAAGTGTTGAAAGCAGACATCCTTGCCTTATTCCTGATTTTAGAAGAAAAGCTTTCAGTGTTCACCATTGAGTATGATATTCAGTGTGAGTTTTTCATATATGGCTTCTGTTATATTGATGTAGTTACCTTATATTCCTAGTTTTTGAGTATTTTTTATCATGAAAAGGTGTTGAATTTTGTCAAATGCTTTTTCTGCATCAGTTGAAACATGTTTGTTTCCCCTTTATTAATGTGGCGTAGTACAATGACTTTCATTTGTTGAGCCATGCTTGCATGCCAGGAATAAATCCCACTTGGTCATGGTGTATTATCCTTTTAATATGCTGCTGAATTCAGTTTGCTCTCATTTTGTTGAAAATTTGTGCATCACTGTTTATAAGAGATATTAGTCTTTAGTTTTCTTTTAATGTCCTTGTCTGGCTTTGGTATCAGGGTAATGTTGGCCACATGGAATGAGTTGGGAAGTATTTTGTCCACTTGAGGATTTTGGAAACATTTGAGAAAGATTGGTAATCTTATTTAAATGTTTGGTAGAATTCATCAGTGAACCCATTAGGTCCAAGGCTTTTCTTTGTCAGGAGATTTTTCATTACTGATTGTCTCCTTACTGGTTATAGGTCTGTTCTGATTTTCTATTTCTTTGTGAGTTGGCCTTAGTAGATTTTGTGTTTCTAGGAATAGGTCCATTTCATCTAGGTTATCCAATTTGTTGGCATATAATTTTTCATAGTACTCTTTTTTATAAAGCTTTCTATTTCTGTAGAATTGGTAGTAATGTTCTTGTTTTTATTTCTGATTTAAGTACTGTGAGTCTTTTCTCTTTTCCTTAGTCTACCTAAAGTTTTGTCATTTCGTTGACCTTTTCAGGGAACCAACTTCTGATTTTATTTTATTTTTTATTTTTTATTCTCTATTTTGTTTATCTCTGGTTTAATCTTTATTTTTTCCTTCTGCTATCTTTGCATTTAGTTCTTTTAGTTTCTCTAGTTCTCTAAGTTGTAAAGTTACATTTGTGATTTAAGAGCTTTGTTTTGGTTTTTTTGTTATTGTTGTTGTTTATTTTTTAATGTAAGCATTTATAGCTATAAATTTTCCCCTTAGCACCACCTTTGTTGTGTCTCACAAGTTTTAGTATTTTGTATTTTCATTTTTATTTGTCTCTAAGAATTTTCTTATTCCTTCATGATTTCTTCTTTAGTCTATTGGTTGTTTAAAAGCATGTTGTTTAATTTCCACAATTTGGTGGATTTTCCAGTTTTCACTCTTATTGATTTCTAACTTAATCCCACGGTGGTTGGAGGACATACTTTATGATATATAAAAATCTATTGAGACTTAACTTTTGGCCTGACATATGGTCTTATCTTGGAAGATGGCCCATTTGTACTTGAGAAGGTGTGTATGTTGTTGGATAGAGTGCTCTATTAGATCTAATAGGTTTATTGTGTTGAGTCCTACTTATTCTATTTACTTAGTTATCTTCTGTCTGGTTATTC
Organism: Pteropus vampyrus; assembly: GCF_000151845.1. NCBI lineage: Eukaryota > Metazoa > Chordata > Mammalia > Chiroptera > Pteropodidae > Pteropus > Pteropus vampyrus. The sequence goes on from NW_011888836.1 coordinate 3,886,121, forward strand.
TGTCCATTCTTGTGAGTGGGGTATTGAAGTTTCGAATTATTATTGTGGAACTATTCCTTCAATTCTGTTTTTGCTTTATATATTTTGATGATCTGTTTTAGGTATGTAAATGTTTGTAATTGTTATATATTCCTATTGCGTTGAAACTTTTATTAATACACAATGTCCTTCATCTCTTGTAAACTTTAAAACCTCTTTTGTCTGTTTGCGTAGTCATCTATGCACTCTTGGTTATCTTTGCGTGGAATACTTTTTTCCATCCTTTCACTTTCAATGTCTGGCGTCTTTGGGTCTAAAGTGAGTCTGTTCTATGTAGCATATAGTTGGATCATGTGTTTTTATTCATTCTTCCAATTTCTGTCTTTGATTGTAAAGCTTAATCCATTTACATTTAAAGTAATTACTGATAAGGAGGGACTTCTGTTCTTTATTATGTTATTTGAATTATCACTTTTTTGTTTCTCATTCCTTG
>NW_011888836.1:3886642-3892933 GCF_000151845.1 Pteropus vampyrus
TGTTTATAAGAGATATTAGTCTTTAGTTTTCTTTTAATGTCCTTGTCTGGCTTTGGTATCAGGGTAATGTTGGCCACATGGAATGAGTTGGGAAGTATTTTGTCCACTTGAGGATTTTGGAAACATTTGAGAAAGATTGGTAATCTTATTTAAATGTTTGGTAGAATTCATCAGTGAACCCATTAGGTCCAAGGCTTTTCTTTGTCAGGAGATTTTTCATTACTGATTGTCTCCTTACTGGTTATAGGTCTGTTCTGATTTTCTATTTCTTTGTGAGTTGGCCTTAGTAGATTTTGTGTTTCTAGGAATAGGTCCATTTCATCTAGGTTATCCAATTTGTTGGCATATAATTTTTCATAGTACTCTTTTTTATAAAGCTTTCTATTTCTGTAGAATTGGTAGTAATGTTCTTGTTTTTATTTCTGATTTAAGTACTGTGAGTCTTTTCTCTTTTCCTTAGTCTACCTAAAGTTTTGTCATTTCGTTGACCTTTTCAGGGAACCAACTTCTGATTTTATTTTATTTTTTATTTTTTATTCTCTATTTTGTTTATCTCTGGTTTAATCTTTATTTTTTCCTTCTGCTATCTTTGCATTTAGTTCTTTTAGTTTCTCTAGTTCTCTAAGTTGTAAAGTTACATTTGTGATTTAAGAGCTTTGTTTTGGTTTTTTTGTTATTGTTGTTGTTTATTTTTTAATGTAAGCATTTATAGCTATAAATTTTCCCCTTAGCACCACCTTTGTTGTGTCTCACAAGTTTTAGTATTTTGTATTTTCATTTTTATTTGTCTCTAAGAATTTTCTTATTCCTTCATGATTTCTTCTTTAGTCTATTGGTTGTTTAAAAGCATGTTGTTTAATTTCCACAATTTGGTGGATTTTCCAGTTTTCACTCTTATTGATTTCTAACTTAATCCCACGGTGGTTGGAGGACATACTTTATGATATATAAAAATCTATTGAGACTTAACTTTTGGCCTGACATATGGTCTTATCTTGGAAGATGGCCCATTTGTACTTGAGAAGGTGTGTATGTTGTTGGATAGAGTGCTCTATTAGATCTAATAGGTTTATTGTGTTGAGTCCTACTTATTCTATTTACTTAGTTATCTTCTGTCTGGTTATTCTGTCCATTCTTGTGAGTGGGGTATTGAAGTTTCGAATTATTATTGTGGAACTATTCCTTCAATTCTGTTTTTGCTTTATATATTTTGATGATCTGTTTTAGGTATGTAAATGTTTGTAATTGTTATATATTCCTATTGCGTTGAAACTTTTATTAATACACAATGTCCTTCATCTCTTGTAAACTTTAAAACCTCTTTTGTCTGTTTGCGTAGTCATCTATGCACTCTTGGTTATCTTTGCGTGGAATACTTTTTTCCATCCTTTCACTTTCAATGTCTGGCGTCTTTGGGTCTAAAGTGAGTCTGTTCTATGTAGCATATAGTTGGATCATGTGTTTTTATTCATTCTTCCAATTTCTGTCTTTGATTGTAAAGCTTAATCCATTTACATTTAAAGTAATTACTGATAAGGAGGGACTTCTGTTCTTTATTATGTTATTTGAATTATCACTTTTTTGTTTCTCATTCCTTGCATTACTTTCTTCTTTTGTGATTGGTTTTTCTGTACTGAAATGTCTAAATTCCTTTCTCATTTCCTTTTGTGTGCATTCTACAGTTGTTTTCTTTGTGGTTACCATGTTGATTACTTTCAACATCCTAAAATGACACTTCAGTTTGAATTTACACCAGCTTCAATGACATACAAACAAACACTCTGCTCCTTTATTGCTCTTCCTCACCTCTTTTGGTGGTCAATGTCACAAAATTTTATCTTTGTACATGGTATGCCTCAAACCATAAACCAATAATTTTTTTTAAATGCATTAGTCTCTTAAATTATATATAAAACAAGATTTGGAGTTACAAACCAAAGTTACAGTAATACTAGCTTTTAGACTGTCAAATGTAAGAAATGCTCAAACCTGTAGAGACTATTTATGAGTTTATTTGAGCCAAACTGATGACATTGCTAGGAAGCAAGCTTAAATGCTCCAGAAAATGTCAGTTTTGCAGTTTCTTTTATCTTTACACGAAGTGGAGATTGCAAGGTTCAGGATAATTAACAAGATTTTATGCTCCCTTTGAGGGTGGTTATGCCTTTGAAGGGTCTGGAAAAGAGGATTACTACTGGCATATCAAAGGTGTGTTAACCTAGAAGCACCAGAACAGTGGACAAGGCTTGCTTAAAAACCTTTTATTAAGAAAGTTAATAGGCACACCATGACCTCCTCAGTTAAGAATACAATCAGATCACTCTGTAAGGTTACTTTAGGTTAGATTTATTAACGTGCTCTTTTTTTTTTTTTTTTTGTCAGTAAGACTAATAAGAAACTAATACATTAAAGAGAAAAATTAAGTCATGTAGAAAACAAAAAGTACAGTTAAAAACTGATATTACAGTAATACCATCTTTGTAATTGCCCATGTATTTACCTTTTTGAGATCTTTATTTCTCCATATGGCTTTGAATTACTGTCTAGTGTCCTCTCATTTTACCTTGCAGGACTCCCTTGAGCATTTCTTTCTGGGTCAGGCTTGTTGTGCTAATGAACTCCTTTAGCTTTCGTTTTTCTGGGAATGTCTTAATTTTCTCTCATTTTGAGAGACAGTTTTGTTGGATATAGAATTCTTGGTTCTTTTCTGTTAAGACTTTATCAGCCCGTTGTCTCCTGGACTCCATAGTTTCTGATGAGCAATCTACTGATAACTTTATTGGGAATCACTTGTTTATGATGATATGCTTCTCTCTTGCTGTTTTCAAGATTCTTTGTCTTTGGTGTTTGACAAATTGATTATAGTGTGTCTTGGTGTGTATCTCTTTTGAGTTCAACATACCTGAAGTTTGTTGAGATTCTTGGATGTATTCATGTTTTGTATCATTTATGAAGTTTTCAGCCATTATTTCTCAAAATATTCTCTCTGCTTCTCTCTCTCTCTTCCTCCTCCTCCTCTCTCCTTCTTCTCTCTTCATCAGGGACTCCATAATGCATGTGTTAGTCTTCTTAATGATGTCCCAGAGGTACCTTTTAGGCTCTGTTCACTCTCCTTAAATCTTTTCTGTTCCTTGGGTTCAATAACTTCTATTGTCCTGTCTTCAAGTTTGCTTATTCTTCTGCTTGCTCAAATCTTTCTTTGACTTTTTCTAGTGAATGTTTCATTTCAGTTATTGTATTTTCAGCTCCAGAAGTTCTTTTTGGTTTCTTTTTAGGTTTTCTTCTTATTGATACCCATTTCATACATCATTTTCTTGACTTTCTTCTCATCTTCCTTTAGTTCTTTGAGCATCTTTAAGACAATTGTATTAAATTTGTGTAGTATATCTGCCATCAGGTCTTTTTAGGGACAGTTCTTATCAATTTATTTTTTCCTTTGAATGGACCATGTGTTCATGTATGGGAGGTCAAGTACTGGACATTAGAATGTAATAATGTGGTAACTCTGGAAATAATTTTCTCCCTTCCTCAGGATTTTTTTTTTTTTGATTGATGTAGTCTGTCTTGTGCCGAGGGTCAGCCTGAAGTATAAATTTAAGATCTGCATAGGTTTTTCCTGAGCCTTTCTCTGGGCATGAGCAGTCACATTCTGATTTTCCCTATATATGCAGTTGCTTTGATGTCTGGCTTTTAAAAGAGGAAAAAGAGAAAAATGGAAGGGGGCGGATATAAAAAAGAACTCTAGCCCTTTAACTTCCTTAGAAGTCACTTCAGTGGGAGAGGGAGGGGCTTGCAACAATGGCTGCCCACCTCTTTTTCTGCATCTCTGTGACCAGAAGCAGCAATCAGTGATCAGAGCAGAGATCCCTGATGTTTGGAAGACAAGGTTCTTTTTGCTAATTCTTGCTCACACAGGCTGCTTCAGGAAAACTATAGCTGCCAGCCATGTGGCTGGGGTGGAGAATGAATAGTTGTTTCTGAGCCAAGAGCTGAAATGGACCAAAATTAGTTAAACTTTACCTTTCAAGTCTTTCTCTGGTAGTTGTATTAGATTTTGCCAGTGAATTTGTTGCCTAGGTGGGGAGAAAGATTCCTGGTGCTTCTTCCACTGCTATCTTCCCAGAATCCTCCTTAGGTGTTTGTGTATTTTGGAATTTGTTTGATGTTATCAAATTGTTGTCTCATCCCTTGCAACATATGAAAACGTGTATGCATTTATATTCATATTAGCAGTTTATCAGTGTGTATTTCCTGTCCATACAACCATTGCGTGTTTAATCTTTTTAAAATTTTTGCTTATCTGGAATGCAAAAAAATCCTTTGTGTTGACATATTTGTATTTGATTATTAAGAATGAAATTTGTATTTTGAGGATTGCTATTCATAACACATTGACATAAATGCTTTAGATTTATATGTAGTCTTCTATATTTGATTTGGAGCTTGGTAAGAAAATATGAAAGAATTTATAGTGATAGTCACTCCAAGATATTTATCAAAATTTTCTATTTAGAATTTTTTTTTTTTGGCACAGGTTTTGAATGTCAGTCTTTTAATATTTCTTGGAGTGGCCATATTTTAACTTTATGTCTCATTATTATTATAATAACTGTTTGCCAAATACTTTGTATTTGAAAGAATCCTTTTATAGACATAATCTTACAATAGCTTATGATATTGGTTTTATTTTGAAGATGAGGAAACAGGCTTTGAGAGATTAAGTATCTTAGTACACTAGACATTAACTATAAATGTCTAGTGTACTTAGTACACTAGACATTAACTATAAATGTCTAGTGTACGTTGATAAATACAAAGGGTAGGGAGTCTGTCAGGGTCGAGTTTTGGCCCTGTAACTGATTTATTTAATCAGTTCTTGGTGTCTATCTCATTAGCTGCCAAATCAAGTTCATTCTTTTCCCTTTTTGTATTAGCAGGTAACATCTAATAGCTAATTATGTTCTTAGATAATAGTAAATTAGTCCTTTTTAAATCTAGAAATGAATACAGAAGCAGAACAGCAGCTTCTCCACCATGCCAGAAATGGCAATGCAGAAGAAGTAAGGCAGCTGTTAGAAACTGTGGAAAGGAATGAAGTAATTGCTGACATTAATTGCAAAGGTAAGTTTTGAATGGATTTTTTAGCTTTCTCTTGCTCTGCTTATGCACTTTATCTTATGTACTACTCTATCATTTATTTAGCACTAATATTTGTGATTTTGCTTGCAATAAATCTCTATTTCTTGTCCTAGAAAGGACCCCCAAAAGAATGAGTAAAATGCTTCTCCTCGTTCCCTGTAAGTCAGAGAAACTAAAATCTAGTCTTAAAATTGCATGGATCCTAAACCTTATGACCTACAAGAGAGACCCTGAGCCCACAAGATGCATGTTATGAAATTTTCGTCTCAAAGACATTGTAATTGAACCATCAGGATTGACTATTTATAGGCATCATGTGAGGTACCTTAGAGATAGGGTCAGTCAGGATCCCTCCCTACTAATCTAGTAGCTTAAGAGATCAGACTAGTCTACATTATACATGCTGTCACAGAATATGGAAGTGCAGGTGATGCTGGAGACCTCTGTGGGGCAGGAGCCCAAAAAGGGACCTCGACCCGGAGCTCCAGTGATCAGATTTTTCTTATGCCGCAAGAAAGAATTCAAGGGCAAAACGAACAGTGGGAAAGTTCAAGGTTTATGAAAACAAAAGTACACACTCAAGAGAGGAGTGTGGGCAAACTCAGAGAGAGGGAGAGGTTGTCTGGATTATGAACTTTTGTTCTTGGAGCCAGGGCCTGGAAACGTGAAACCGACCTAGCCTCGTCTCCTCCCAGTAGGCAGGGAGCTTGGTTTTCTACTCTTCCTTCCTTACGTGGTGTTTCTGGAACTGTCATGGCATCCGATGGATGATGGGAGCTGCAATATATGCAATGCTAATGAGATTACACCAATACTATAATTAGCCAAAGCTTATGACTTAGCCAAAGATGGTGTCTAAGCTGGAAAAGACCAGTTTTGGCTTGTCTCCTCTTGCCCGGGCTAAAACGGGGAGGTCTGAAGAAAGGAAAAACATTTCCAGAGCCATATCCTGGAGGGAGGGAGCAATCTCTGGGCTATCTATCCTTCCATAAATCAATTTTAGTTCTTTAAAGCTGTCTGGTCATGTTTGAGACTATGCATGTCTTTCTCAAACATGGCGTTTCTATCAAAGCCTTGGTAATATAACCAATGTTTCCAATTGAGTCCTATTATAAAGAGAAAAGATTCTTATTGAACTTATAAATAATGATA
>NW_011888836.1:3893608-3975586 GCF_000151845.1 Pteropus vampyrus
AGGTGATGCTGGAGACCTCTGTGGGGCAGGAGCCCAAAAAGGGACCTCGACCCGGGGCTCCAGTGATCAGATTTTTCTTATGCCGCAAGAAAGAATTCAAGGGCAAAACGAACAGTGGGAAAGTTCAAGGTTTATGAAAACAAAAGTACACACTCAAGAGAGGAGTGTGGGCAAACTCAGAGAGAGGGAGAGTTTGTCTGGATTATGAACTTTTGTTCTTGGAGCCAGGGCCTGGAAACATGATACCAACCTAGCCTCGTCTCCTCCCAGTAGGCAGGGAGTTTGGTTTTCTACTCTTCCTTCCTTACATGGTGTTTCTGGAACTGTCATGGCATCCGATGGATGATGGGAGCTGCAATATATGCAATGCTAATGAGATTACACCAATACCATAATTAGCCAAAGCTTATGACTTAGCCATAGATGGTGTCTAAGCTGGAAAAGACCAGTTTTGGCTTGTGTCCTCTTGCCCGGGCTAAAACGGGGAGGTCTGAAGAAAGGAAAAACATTTCCAGAGCCATATCCTGGAGGGAGGGAGCCATCTCTGGGCTATCTAGCCTGCCTCACTTCCATAAATCAATCTTAGTTCTTTAAAGCTGTCTGGTCATGTTTGAGACTATGCATGTCTTTCTCAAACATGGCGTTTCTGTCAAAGCCTTGGTAATATAACCAATGTTTCCAATTGAGTCCTATTATAAAGAGAAAAGATTCTTATTGAACTTATAAATAATGATACAGCCGTGAAAATAGGAGTAGTCACTAAGAGTTTCCAAATTCTGAAAAGTTCATGTAGGGAAGAGAAGATAACTGTTTGAATTCTGCTTACAGAGGCATAAATTACCAAAGTGCTGTAGCTCATAGGTAGCCTAGGAGAAAAATTTACTTATATCTGGAAAACAAAGACAAAAAAGTAGTATTTCAAATAAAAAGCCATAAAAATTATAATCATCTTCATCAGTTCATTCAGTTTCATGTTATGAATTCTTGCTGATTTTGATCTTTTTGTTAGCAGTCTTATGAATCCAGTTTTTCCGTAGATTTCTGCAAATACTTACCTCATTTAATAGTGCGATCTGAAAAGTTTGTCAGAAACTTGTAGAGTAAGTGTCAAGAGTTCTCTACATGAATCTCTCTGAAGATGAATCATATTTGCAAAAAGAAAATCAATAAGATAGTGATCCTCTGTAAATGACAAAGACTTAAAATGCCATGGTTAATGATCTGATTACAGTGCAATTGACAAATTTGTTTTTCTCTGCAATGCACAACTTTTTATGATAACAGCTAGAATTACAATTGGAAGCATCAGGACGTTTTAGATTTTTAGATTTTTATTTGACAGGCCTTTCCATGTAATTTTAGCATCTCAAATAAGCCTAATTAGTTTAATTTCTCCTTTTTATAAAGAGAGGGGGATGGAAGGGAGAAGAGAAAGATCTTTTGAAATGTTTCAGAGATCCTTAAAAATCTCAGTTCCATTCAGGTTAAGAAATAGACTATTTAATTTTTGAAGTTTGAGAAGCTTGTCTAACATCAAAACTTTTAAAACTTTTGGTCAAATAGGATCATAGGTCACTGTGAAGTAATAGTTATCCATTTAGTCATGGTGACAATGAAGGACTTAGCAGGCAAATATAGAAAGTTAAGTAGTTGTAAGCAAAATTGAGCTCTTTTAATATTAAGAAGATTCAGTTAACCTAAGCAAAGAATCGATGAAAGAGGACATAAAATCACAAAACTTTTGATTTTGCTTTAAAATCTTAACAGCATACCAATTGTATAGGAAAACTTTGTTCTCTTAGCAGATGAAAGAACACTTTTATTTTCATATAAGGACACCATTGTTATTAAAGCTTATAATAAATTCATTTGCTCTTATCTAAGTTGATCATACACAGAATTTTCTTTCTCAAGATTCTTTTTCACAAACTTTCTTCAGCTTTCCTTGTAATTCACTAAAAAATGCATTTTCATACCTTACAACTTCTTTTAGTGAAAACATATCCAACTTTTCTTGCATTCAGGATTGTTTCCCATATTCCTAGTATTTTTAGTTATATATATATTGGAATTTTTAACCCTTAAAAGCCTTGGTTTCTAATGCAAACTAAGTAATTTTGAACTGTTACAACATTTTTTTAGACTGGTAAGTTTACGAATACATTTTGTAATTTCAAGGAACATGTGCATGTTTTAATAGTACAATCTTTCAGTGTGACACAAGCTTATGTTTTAGTTTCTCTGTAATAAGCCAAAAGTAGGTAAGTTTAGGCTTATTTAGCAATTAATGTTTCAATGTCTTTTTGGAAATATTCTAAATATTCAGCAGATCGCTGTCATTTAATTTAGCTAGCAAAACTTTAAAGTTTAAAGTTACCAAAAGATATTAGACAATTATTTTAAAGTATATATACTGTAAGATAATTATTGCTAAAACGTTTCACTGAAAAATCTACTTAACATTTATTTAATTCTTAATTTTTTTCATTACTTAAGAAAATTTCATCATACTGAGTTTTCATTTTCACAAATTAGCTTAGATAGAATAAAAGTATTACAATTTATTTTGCTAACTCCAAAGATATGTCTGTTTTAATTAAACCAACAAACTTAAATTAGCTTTAATACCAAATACTTTTTCAGAACCTGAAAACATTTGGGTAAGTTTATTATGTTTCTTAATTTATGTAAGTGCTTAATTCCTTTAAGTCAACTAAACAGAGCTCTTTACAAACCAATTTTATTAATATCATCTGGAGGTAGACATACATACACATATATAAGAGAGATGCACTCAGAGACCTGATGGTTTCGTTTTTAAAGTTTCAGCCAGATACAATAAGGCAAAAGTCCACTAGTTTATAACAGTTGGAGTAAGTTTTTTTTGTTCAAGTGGCTGAGGCTTTTACTATTTTTAGAGAAAACTTAAGATTTGTATTTGTCCTCGACAATTTTTAAGTGAGAATGAATAGGGGGTAAAGGGGAGGTGAGGGCTGCTTAGATAAGGAAATCTTTCAGCCACTTGTGCTTTCAAAAGGCTCTCCTTTCCTATTTTTTTCCCTAAATCAGACTGTTGTGGGCTATGTTTACATTCTGTATTATCCACAATTGCCAAAGAGGCTTTAAAAATTTTTATCAGACTTTTAATTTTGCCAAATTTCCTATCATAATTTTTAAAAAATATCTTGTCAGGTTTCAGGCAGGACAAACAGTAAAATTTTAAAGCCACGTTTCTTTAAGGATTTTTTTAGAACTTTTTTGAAGTGATTTTGTGTTTTAGAAGATTCTGTATATCAATCAAGAATGTATTCCATTGACCCTGAGAGGTTTGGAATCCTTTTTTTTTTTTTTTAAAGGAGGTGGACTTAAAGGTTTTTCTGAATGGCCGTTAGAGTTTAAAATAATTTTGGTTAGGTTGGTCCATTCTATTTAAAAGGAGCAGGTGAAAGAACCAAAATGTACATATACTAGCTAGAGTTCTCAAAGAAGGAACTTATAGAGGGTGAAAATCTCATGTTAAAGACATGCCTCTGAGAACTGTCACAGCTGGACAAAAAGACAAAAGAGTTGTTCACCTGAAACCCCAGGGAGTTTACTGCCAAATGCACACTGACACGTGCACTTTTCAAATGGCAGGGATCAAAAAACCAACACAGAATTAGAGGAAAACTCCCATTTTTTAATTCCATGAACATTAATGGCTGTAGTTAAGCCGTGGGTCTCTTGGAGCCAGACTAATTAATACCTAAGGGGGATGTGCAGTCTAACCCATCCCGTGACCAACTTATCCTATCACGTGGGCCTTCTTCTTTTAAGGTGGTCAGCGTCTTAATGACTTTTAAATGCTGGACCCGTCCTCATCAGTTTGTGGCTTTGGCTTCCAAGATTCCCTTCACAATAACTTTTGCCTCGTGTGCCCGTAACCTACAGTAAAGTTTGTTTATATAAATGCTGGTCTGGTGATACCTGCAAGCTCATCAGTTTGTGGGGGCTGGCCCGGAGAACAGATTTATAGGATTTATGCCTGTGTCCTTCCCTATGAAATTTCTTTCTTACGATAACAGTACAACAGACAGTGACAAGGAAAGAAAAAAAACATTCCTAAGGTTTGAGGAATAAGACATGCAAGGCATTTCCTCTGGCATGACAGCTGACTCCATTTTAAAGTGGTTCTGTTTATATTATTTTTTACACAGTCAACGTAGAAATTGTATTGGTTGGAAGGAGTCCACTGATGTCAAGTCAAAAGCGAGAGAAGGAAGTGCTCATATACAGTTAGTTGAAGGTTAAGGTCAACATTTCTAGGCTAGGGACACAAAGGAGAATCTAATCAGTTCTGCTTATAGCCATTACCATGTTATAAGTGTGTTAATGGTTCTGTCTGTTGCTAATGGTGAGACATTCTTGCAAATAAAATATTAATATGGTTATATGCATAGTATACTTCATATAAGTTATGAGTGGTGTTCCTAGAAATAATGTTTTGGAAGTGAAATAAGAACTTATATTGGCAATGTCAGTACAACATTCTGTGTAATGCTGTCCTGTCGCTTTGTTGGAAGATCCGAATGTGAAGATACTTAATTATTACCCATACCATGTGTTCCCCAGTGTTTTAACATTCTATGTAGGGTACAGGTCTTTGTAAATATTCCTAAGCTTGACATTTCCTATTCATTGAATAAAAATTATTGGCTATCCATGATAAGTAGTAGAGTATAAGGAATGTTGGAATATTTTAAGAATAATTTAGGATTTTGAAAATTTTTATTTTTTCATCCAGAATCCTGTTTGGAAACACTAGATGTGAGTCCAGTTAACAAGCTGTTATAGTAATTTAGGAGGGGCTATTTTGGGTTAGAGTTGAGTAGAAACAGTGGCATTTAGGTGACAGAATCAATAGGACTGATTGAGTATAGTGATGAAAAAGAGAAAGCAGGCAAGAATGATGCTTATTTCTGAAACAAGGTGAATGATAGGACAATTCATTGTGAAGTCAAATGTGGGAGAGGGACCGGGTAGTTCTTGTGTGTAAATGTGTATTTGTAAGATGACAGGTGAGTTCAGCTTTGTACTTTTTGAGCATGAGGTATTGTATCATCGAAATGGAGGGGTCTAGTAGAGAGCTGGAAATGGGAATATGGATTTTGAAGTCAACAGCATGTAAGCAAGACAGTGGGAAAGGGCTGTGAGGTATTATTAGTGGAGATCCAGTAATGAAAGGCTAAGCTGAGAGCTTCCAGAGCAGCGAGAAAACCCCCACAGATTGTAGGGCTGCAGGAGCCAGGAAGGCACTCAGCACTACTATCCAGTGCTGCACAGTGACATAGTACAGTGACAGCTGAAAAGTGCCCCTGGGATTTGGTGACAGCATTTATTGATAAAAATTGAGGACAGGTTTAATGATGTGGTGGAAGGTGAACCTAGTCCGCAGTGGGTGGTGGGGAACTGATAGAAGCAGTTGGACAGTAGCTGGTAGTGAGCACGGGATCAGAGAGGCTTTTGGTTGCTTTTGCTTGTTTGGTGGAAGAGAAATGCTCTTTCTTATTCTCAACTGAAGAGGAAGAGGCTGAAAATAAAGGAGAAAAAGGAGTGCCTGGGAAACAGGAAGGGGTAGGATCCAGAATACAGGAAGAGTGATTAGTCGTAGACATCAGGAGGAAAGGATGGAAGAATTCCTGGAGATAAAGGGACATTGGTAGATTTGGTGCCAGGAAGCCCAGGGAATTCTGTGAAAATTTGAGAAGCTAAGAGATGAGGCTATTTGTTAGGGGGATGTATTTGGGTAGGAGGCTTGAGGAAAATAGTGAAGGACTGAAATATATCTTGGAGAATATGAAAGGAACACCTGAATAGGGCATTATAAAAAGAATTGCCTAGCAGCGTAGGGTATTGATGCAGGGCAGGACAAATTTCCCTGAGTGGGGTTTTGGGGGAGACCAAACCCTGCACGGAGAGAAGAAGATTGTGGAAAGAATTCAACACATGCCACAATGAGAGTCAAAAGGAAAGTTTATTAGAAAAGGGGTAATGCTCCACAGAATGTGGTCTCCTCTCAGAGGCAGAGAGTGAGAGGGACAGTGAGAGGGACCCTGAGTGTTTGGGGAATTCAGCTTATATATGATTCTTTAGTTCCTAGGAGTTATAATTTAAAAGACTTTGTTAACCCATTTCCTTTGATATGGATATACAGTGAGGAAGAGGAAGAGTAGCTAAAGTAAAAAGGTAATATGTAGAGTGAAAGGCCTGCTGGCAGTTCCCAGCCTTTAATCCTTAGGTTCCCCATGGTTTCAACCATAGGGAATGACTCCTGGTTCCTGTTTCTGCTTCACAGGTGTGGGGAATAGATTGTTAGCAATCCCAGCAGAAATCTTCCTTTTTCTGAAGGTGTCCTCCTGGCCTGGCTTCAGGCCTGATCAGCATATTGCAGTCTCTGAACGTAGCCTGATTGACATTTTTAATTCTCTTGCTTCCTCCCTACATTAGTATGAGATCTTGACTTTATAATGCCACTAATCTGCAGGGTTCTGTTATTTTTATTTCGCCACTGTGTAGCAACCTGGGTGTAGTTATAGAAAAATTGAGCTTCGGAGTTTTTCTAGGTTACTGTGACAAAGATAGCCCAGATATGCTGGATTTATTGAAGGAAGTAAAGATGGGGGTATTTACATGAATGAAAAGTGAGAAGAACTGAAGGGCTGATTAAGTTGTAGCACAAGTCTAGGAATATATCTGTGTGGCAAGCTGGAAAGTGGAGTTAGTGGGAAAGTAAGCTTTAAATAAAGATTTGTGAGTTCAGAGATTGTAATGACACGCAGGCTCTGAGTACCTGAAGTTGAACAGAGGCAGTTTGTGGGAAATTAGGGAAGCTGAGAGCAGAGATGCTAGGATACTGAATGCTCTTAGGATGGTAGCAGGATTTGCTGTGTGGAGGAAGACGATATGTTGCTCAAAGTCATTAGGTGAGGAGTGAATCACTGGGAGGCTAGTAGATGGCAGCAGAGAAGACGTTTGAGGGAGCGATAGCTGTGGCTTGTTGGCATAAGTCTCGAAGGAGTGGTTGTAACATGAGTGAAGTCAGTGACTGACGACAGCATTGGGGTGATGCAGAGGTTCACTTGCCTTCTTTTCTATGATGACCAGTCGGTGTGCAAATGGGAGGAGGTTCCATTTGAGGGGTGAAGGGGATTCACTGTCAGGATGAGCTAGGTTTCACTTAAGAACAGAAAGTAAAAGAAATGTTCCATGAAATAGACTGAGGCTCTGGGATTTGTTGCCTATGGTTCCAGAGGGCACACATTTGAGAGAAAACATGCAGGAATTTGGGTAAATGGCAAACAATCTCAGGGACACTGTTGGCGGTAGCTGCCCCTCAGGGAGTTGTCAGAGGCCTGCCTGTTCTGAGTGCACTGAGGTTGGTGGCTGAGGTTTCTTTTGACTCAAAAACTGAAATGCAGGAGCTTGGGGCAGCAGGTAAACCTTCAGCTGCTCGAAGGAGTGCCCGCCCCACCTCCGCACACACACACACAGGGAGCTCCTGGCTTTGATAGACCCTCTAGGGTTGGGGGCTTCGGGGATTTGCTAGGCTGTATCTCTCAAGCCTGATTTGGAATTTGGGTCAGCTTTTGGAGCTCTGAAGTTTAAGCTATAGTTCCACCCACCCCCCTTTTCTTTTTTGCTAAATTATATAGTTTCAGCTTTTGCAACACTCAGTTGTTTTATACCTCTCTTCAGCTCTCTACTGCTAGTATCTCACATTTCATTACTTTGGGTTTTGGTTCTTGTTATCTAGTCGGATGCTGTACCATTCTGGCAACCCAATATCCTCATTACCTAAGATTTTATCTGTAGTCAAGACTACATTTCCAGTCACTGTCTGCAGAGTTAAGAGCTTTCTAAGTGCTGCAGGAAAGATTCTTTATGAATTCCATGTTCCCATGTTACAGGTTTTCAAAGAGAGAGACTTTTCATGAAATACTGTGTCAGGAGAACCACATCTTTGCTAGATGATGGCAAAGTGGTTAGAGACTTAGAGCTGACAGACTAGGAGAGATTATCTAGTTGGAGTGTAACCCCCTCATGTCTCTTTCTACCCTTTTAGGCATGAAGATATTGACTTAGGAAAGTGGCACCAGAATCAGGGTCTTATAAGTTTTAATCTATTACACTTCTTACTCTGTCATGTCTCTTACCTGTCACTTGTCAGTGCAGTGTGAAGGGGAGCCATTGGCTAATGTACTGAAGTAGCCTTTTAGGGAGAAGTTAACTTTATTGTAAAATTACCTAAATAATAACCAAAAAAAAAATTTTTTTCCTCCATTTTTAGGAACAAGTAAGTCTAATTTAGGCTGGACACCTCTTCATCTGGCATGCTACTTTGGACATAGACAAGTGGTCCAGGATCTGTTACAGGTATACTTATGGCTTTAATTTTAAATGAATATAATAAATATTGCTATTATAGAAATTATTATGTCTTAGAAAAGCCAACTGAGCCATGATGGCTTATTTAAAGGAATAGCTCTGCACTAATGACACTCAATTTTTCTTTATTAAATACATAAATTAAGTTAGTTTGAATAATTAAAATTCAAAATTTTTCAGTCATTTGATTTTTTTACATTATTGACTTTTTAAAATTGCAACATGGACTTATGAGTTAGTGAAGATACTATTTTCAGTTTTTTGAGTGCAACAGTAAAGTAACCAAAGTACATTCTAAATAACTTAAAAATAATGTCAGAATCTCTTAATGATAAGACTACATATTTCTCAATTCTCTAAACAATTTTTCACATATTGATATTTCTTGAGTTACATCTTAAAATTGATCTGTACATTTAAATGGTGGCATCTTTTTATTTTTGAAAGCTTAATAAATTGGAGAAAATATAATTCATTCAGAGACGGTTATCCTTTTTTTAATACGAATGTTTCTAAAATAGAGTTAAGGTGTATAGATTTTTAAAGAAAAGTGACTTTTTACTTTTTTACCTATCAAGTTGGTTTTTACCTTTAGAAGCTTACTCTTTTACTGTGAATCGAATTTATTTTTAGTAGTGACAACCAATTATCATTAGCAATTATCTTAATTTTTGAAATATTTAATATATTTTTAAGAAATTATTTTCACCTTTGTATATATTTCTTGATATATGAAAGATGTTTAAAGTTTTTGTTTACTAGGCTGGTGCAGAAGTAAATGTATTAAATGACATGGGAGACACACCTCTTCATCGAGCTGCCTTTACAGGACGACAGGTGAACATTCTGTGTTTAGTATTTGCAAGTGAAATGTTTGGAAGAGCGTTCACAAATGTTTTTATAACCACATGACTTGCAACTGGGGAAAGCCCCCAACATATATAAACCAGCACTTAGGGTCAAAAGGCCACAAACTCAACATTGGACAGTGAGGTCAAGTGTGAAGGTCATGGAGACTTCCACTCTAGCTTCTCTGATAAGAGCTCATTCAGTCTTTGCTTGTATACTACAGGATGGGGAACTCCTGGTTCTTTTTTAAAAAACATTTCATTGAGGAGTAATTTACATTGCATAAAACTTAGGCTGTGAGTGTACATTTCAGTGATTTTTAGTGCATTTACAGTTGTACAACCATCATAGTCCAGTTTCAGAAGATTTCCATCTGCCCTCAAAGTTTCCTCGTGCCTGTTCTCATTCATTCCCTGCTTCTAGCCCAAGCCTCACTGATTTGCTTTCTGTTTCTAGATATTTGCCTTTTCTAGAATTTTTTTTTTTTTTTTTTTAATATAACTGCAGTTATACAAACTTTTGTGTCTGGCTTCTTTAAATTAGCATAATGTTTAGGTTCATCCAAGGCGTAGTGTATATTGGTAATTTGTTCATTTTTATGGCTGAATGATATTCCATTGTATGAATATACCCGTTTTAAAATTCACTGTTTGTTGGAAAGACTCTTTTCCTATTGTATTGCCTTGGCACCTTTGTTGAAAATGAATACAGGGGTTTATTTCAGGACTTTTCTATTCTCTTTAATCTATATGTCTGTTGCTATACTAGTACTATGCTGTCTTTATTACAGTAGCTTTATAACTAAGTTTTAACGGTGAGTAGTGCAAGTTCTCCAACTATAATCTTTTCAAAAATATTTGGCTATTTTTAGTCAAAAGTCTCTTTCCATATAAATTTTATTATCTCATCAATTTCTATAAAGATACCTGTTGGAATCTCGGTAGAGATCATGTTTTCTTAAGTCTGTAGATAGATTTGGGAAGAAATGCAATATTGACAATATTGAGTCTTCTAATCTATGAACGTGAAATGCCATTCCATTTAGATTTTCCTTATTTTTCTCTCAGCAATGTTTTGAAGTTTTCAGTATACAGATTTTGTACTCGTTTTATTAAATTTATTCCTATGCATTGTATTCTTTTTGATGCTATTTTGAATGGATTTTTTTCTCTTAATTTCCTTTGCTTGCTTATTGCTACTATATAGAAAGACAGTTGATTTTTTTTTTAATGTTCATCTTGTATCTTGTGTCCTTGCTGAACTTATTTGTTCTACTAGGTTTTTATAGATTCCATAGGATATCATCTGCAAATACAGATGTATTTCTTCTGTTCCAATCTGGATGCTTTTTTCCCCTCTTTGTTTTACTTTATTTACTCTTGAATAAATATGGTGAGAACTGCAATCCTTGCCTTGTTTTTTGATATTAGGGGCATAGCATCTAGGTTTTTGTTTGTTTGTTTGTTTTTACCAGTAAGTATGATGTTAGTAATAAGTTTCTCTTAGGTGCTCTTTTTTTTTAGTGAGGAAGTTTTCTTCTATTTCTAGTTTGTTAAGAGTTTTTATTATGAATGGACGTCAAGTACTTTTCTCTGTCTTTTGAGATGATTATGTGATTTTCATCAGTCTGTTACTATGGTATATATCATTAATTGATTTGGAGATGTTAAACCAACCTCGCATTCCTGTATATATCCTACTTGGTGTTTTAGTTAATAATTTTTATATGTTGCTGGATCTGTTTGCTAATCCTTTGTTAAAGATTTGTGTTCATGAGAGATATCTCTCTATTCATGAGAGAGATCACTGTGTAGTTTTCTTGAGATGTATTTCTCTGGCTTTGGTAACAGGGAAACACTGCTTTCATAGAGTGAGTTGGGAAGTGTTCTTTCCTCTATTTTTTGCAATAGTTTGTGAAGGACTGGTATTATTTCTTCTTTAGATATTGTAGAATTCACCAGCGAGGCCAACTATTCTTAGACTTTCTGTGTAGGAAGATTTTAAATTACTAAAATCAACTTAATTATTTTATATAGGTCTGTTCAGATTTTCTTTTTCTTTCTGATTACTTTTGGTTATTTTTGTCTTGGTATTTTTTAATTTTACCTAAGTTGTGTTAATTTGTTGATGTAAAGTTGTTAATATTCTCCTATAATTCTTTTTGTATCTGCAGTGTTGGTAATGATAGACTCGTGTTTCATTCCTGTTTTTGGTAATTTACATATATATATTTTTTGGTCTTGGCTGTTTGGCTAAAGATTTATCAATTTTGTTGACATTTCAAAGAACCAGCATTTGGTTTCATTGATTTTCTTTATTGTTTTTCTGTTTATTTCATTGGGTTGTGCTCTTTTTCTCTTTTACTTTTTTAATTTAACTTTCTATTTTTTTGTTGTTTCTGAAAGACAGGTTATAGATTTGAGTCTTTTGCTTTTTTTTAGTAGAGGCATTTTTTAAAGCTATAATTATCCTCTTAGCTATATATAATAAATCTTGATAGGTTTTTGTTTTTATTTTAAGATATTTTAAAATTTTCCTTGTGATTTCTTTGACCCATAGATTATTTAGAAGTGTACGTTGGCCAAATATTTGGGGATTTCTCAAAATTTTTTTTATTGTTGATTTCTAATTTAATTTCCCTTGAAATTGATCAGATAACTGAATTTGAATTATTTATTAAAGAATATATTTTAAGTTCTTTTAAAATTTATTAGGAATTATTTTATGGTATAGCATTGATCTATCCCGGAGAAAGTTCTGTAAGTGCTTGAACAGGATGTATATTTTGCTCTTGTGGGGTGGAGTATTCTATAAATGTGTATTAGGTTAAGTTAGTTGATAGGACTGTTTAAATTTTTTTATCCTTAACTGATTTTGTTTCATCTACTAAATACTGGGAGTGTGGTATTGAAGTGTCTAACTATAATTCTTGAATTGTGTCTTTAAAAGTTTTTTTGCTTCAGGTCTTGCTTCATGAATTTTGGGGCTCTTAGGTGAATATCCATTTATAATGTCATTATTTGAAGCATATGAGATATGTCTTCCTGATGTATTGACCTTTTAAAATTTATTTTTATATTTTTTAAATGCAATTTATTTGGATAACATTAGTTAGTAACAATATATAAGTTTCAAGTGTGCAATTCTAGTCTCCTTTCGTCACCATATATTTGTCCCCGTTTGTCCTCTTTATCCTCCCCCAACCCCTTCTCTTCTGATAACCACCATACTATTGTCTGTGTCTATGAGTTGTTTTGTTTGTTCGTTTGTTGCTTTCTGTTTTATATCCCACATATGAGTGAAATTATATGGTTCTTGTCCTTTTCTGTCTGACTTATTTTAGTAGACATGATACTCTCAAGATCCATATATGTTGTTGCAAATGGCAATATTTCATCCTTTTTTATGGCCGAGTAGTAGTTCATTGTATATTTATATACCACTTCTTTATCCAGTCATCCATTGAAAAACACTTAGATTGTTTCCATGTCTTGGCTACGTGAATAATACTGCAATGAACATAAGGATATATATCTTTATGAATAAATGTTTTCAGATTTTATGGGTAGATACTGAAAGAGGGATTGCAGCATCATATGGTAGCTTTATTCTTAATTTTTTTGAGGAATCTTCATACTGTTTTCTATAGCAGCTGTAAACAATTTACATTCCCACCAGCAGTGTGCGAGGGTTCCTTTTTCTCCACATCCTCTCTAACACTGATTTCTTATCAATAATAGCTATTCTGACAGGTGTGAGATGGTATCTCATTGTGGTTTTGATTTGTATTTTCATTATAGCTAGTGAATTTGAGCATCTTTTCGTACATCTGTTGGCCATTTGGCCATTTGTATTGGCCATTTGTATTCTCGTCTTAGGAAATGTCTGTTCAGGTTCTCTAACCATTTTTTAATTGGATTGTTTTTTTTCTGTTGCTGAGTTCATTATGTATTTTGGATATTAGCCCCTTATCAGAGGGACTTTTCCCCATTCAATTCATTGCCTTTTTGGTTGATGATTTCTTTTGCTGTGCCAGAAGTATTTTAGTTTGATACAGTCCTATTCATTTATTTTTGCTTTTACTTCCCTTGCCTTTGAGGTCAAATTCATAAAATCCTCTCTAAGACCAAGGTCCATAAGTTTAGTACCTATGTTTTCTTCTATGTATTTTGTTTCAGGTCTTAATATGTAGGTCTTTAAACCATTTCGAATAAATTTTCGTGCGTGGTGTCAGATAGCTGTCTAGTTTCATTCTTCTCCAGTCTAATTTCATTCTTTCGCATGTGGCTTTCCCATTTTCTGAATACCATTTATTGAAGAGGCTTTTCTTTTTCAATTGTATGTTTTTGGTACCTATGTTGAAAATTAGTTGCCTGACCTTTTTTTTAAATTATTATTATGAAATGTTTTTCTTTGGCTTCAGTAATATTTGTCATAAAGTTTATTTTGTTTTATATTATTATAACCAATCTCTCTCTCATGGTCACTGGTTGTATTATATATTTTTTCCTTTCCTTTTACTTTCAGATTTTTTGTCTTTGAAACTAACTTGTCTTTTGTTGATAGTATATAATTCAGTTGTTTTATCTAGTCTGAAAATTTCTGCCTTTTGATTTAGTATTTAGTCTTATTTAAATATTAATAACTTTGGATTTACATCTTCTATTTCATATTTATTTTCTATGTCTCAGTCTTTTTTGTACCTTTGTTTCTCCTTTACTGCTCTTTTCTGTTATACAAATATTCTTTAGTGCACTATTTTAATTCCTCTGAATGCTAAACGTTTTGAACATATTTGTAACAGCAGCTTTGTACACACTCTGTTAACTTCAACATATGTGCCCACCGAAAGTTTCTGTTACCTGTTTTTTTCTGGCAATGCATCATACATTCCTGTTTCTTCGAATGTCTAAGTTTTTACAGTCATGTGCTACTTAACGACTGGAATACTTTCCGAGAAATGTGTTCTTTAGGTGATTTGGTCATTGTGCACATATCAGAGAGGGCACTTAAACAAAGCTAGATGTGTAGCCTACTGCTGTAATTGTGACTGCTGTTATAGGACTGGCAGTGCAGTAAGTGCATTTATACTAGTATCACCACAAACACATGGAATACTTGTAGCATAAGCCCTGACAGTTGGTGTTTCTTTTTGTAGTGCAAGTGCCTGGCTTAAGTTTTGATTGCCCAGGCATTTATTTCAAAGAGGCATCCACTTCAATGAAGGTTATCTGGAATAAACATATCTATGTCCACTCAACTAGATAAACAGCCAGGCTACCTAACCACACTGAGGCTCTCTTGTTTTGGGAGATACTGATTTGATACCTGGTCTTTTGGGCTATTTGGTTTTTTCTCTTCTCATCTTTTAAATGCTTACTCTTTTGTTTTAAATTCACTAACAAAGGGTGAGCTAGAAACCCTAGGCTCCACCCTTGACCCCAATAAAAGCAGAATCAATCAATCAATCTCTCTCTTCCCCGCTTCTTCCATCTTTCCTTCCCTCCCTCCTTCTCTGCATGCCCTACCAAAACCTGGCCTCCTATTCCCTGGTGTACATCCTATGCCCCCAGGTTTGTAAGTGATAAACTCTTTTTTTTTTTTTTCCAAAATTTCCTAATAGTTATTGTTGAAAAGCATCTTGCAGTGGTAATAAGAGCCTCAAGGACTGGTCCAGTTTGTAATACTGATTCAGAAAGGGGAGGTGTCTGGGGAAGGCTCACCTGGGCCCAGGTGAAGCCCCTAGGCCTTTCTGGCAGATAGCATTATTTTCTATGGTAGGCCGAAACTGGCACAAAACAGTAATTCTCCCTATGATCTTAGGATGTCTAAGTCACTAAGTGACAGGAATTTTTCAGCTCTATTATAACTTTATGGGACCATCATCATATATGTGGTCCCTTGTTGACGGAAGTATCAACGTGGCTTATGTGGCTTATGACTATATTGAAAACTGGACATTCTCTATAACATATTTTAGCAACTCTGAATTCTGATTTTTCCCTATTAAGATTTTTCTTCCCTTGTTAACTTGTCTGGCCTTTATCTGTGAAATCTGATAACTCCACCATTTTTTAAAATTGTTTTAATGTTTAACATGATTTTTGTTATGGATTGTTTATATCTCCATAAAGTTCGTATGTTGAAGTCCTAACCCCCCATGTGATGGCATCCGGATGGAGATGGGGCCTTTGGGAGGTGTTAGGTCATGGTGGTAGAGCCTTCATGAATGGGATTAATTCCCTTATAAAAGAGACCCCAGAGAGCTCTCTCGCCCGTTCTGTCATGTGAGGACACAGCAAGAAGACAGTCATCTGTGAACCAGGAAAAGGCTCTCATTAGACATTGAATCTGCTTGTGTCTTGATACTTGGACTTCCCAACCTTTAAAACTGAGAAACAAATGTTTTAAGCCGCCCATCTGTGGTGTTTTTGCTATATCCCAAATGGACTAAGGCAGTTTCCTGTAGTTCTCTGCATTTACATAGCTTAGTGGTCAGCCAGTGTATGGGTAGAGATTGTGCTTGAATACTCAATCCCATTAGGCTTCCGCCCTCTGCCTATGGGTCTGTGTCTAGATTTGGAGAGTGCTGTCAGAATTCAGGCATTTCTCACTTCTGCCTCTGCTTTTACTTTTGGTGGAGCCTCCTCTTCTTCCTCCTGCATATGTGTGGAGTCTCCCAGTCAACCAGGAATGGGAGGGCAACTTACCTAGTCCTCTGATTCTCTCATTGCCAGGCTGTTTTGACATTTGTCCTATGTGCATGGGCATAATAATGGCCCATTCAAATCCCTGAAACCTGTGGATATGTTAGGTTACATGGCAAGGGGGAAATTAAAGTTGCAGATAGACTTGAGGTTGCTAATCAGCTGACCTTAAGGTAGGAAAATTAAGCTGGGTTATCTACGCAGGCCCAATATAATCTTGGAGATCCTTAAAAAGTGTAAGAGGGAGGCAGATGAGGCAAGAGAGAGAGGGAAATGTGCCTGTGAGAGAATGGTTGGAGAGATACCATGTTTTTTGGCTTGGAAAATGAGAGAAAGGGGCCATGAGCTAAGGAATGTGGGCAGCCTCTAGAAGCTGGAAAAAGCAAGGAAATGAATTCTCCAGAGCTCCCAAAAGGAATGCAGCCCTGCCTTATTATTTGCTAGCACCTTGCTGCTAGCCCAGTGAGACCCAATTCTGAAATAAATTTGTGTTGTTTTAAGCTGCCATGTTTGTGCTAATTTGTTATAGCAGCAATAGAAAGCTAATACATTTTAATGGGAAAGCAGTCTCATGTTATCAAACCTGTAAGTTGTCCCATTTGTTTCCTACTGAATTAGCTACTTTTACTATTAGTGCCTCCTGGCCTTTTGCTCCATATCAAGTAAGTTCTCTCTGACAGCAAAACTGCTGGTTTTCACTGCCAGCCATGGCCTGGTCAGACTTCTGAGGGGGAAGGAGCGGGGACTGGGAATAGCCTGTGACTAGAAGGCTGAAGACTCCTGATGTTCATATTTGAAATTCTAGTTTCTGTTGAATATGCCTCTCAATTTGTCTTTAGTAGATATCCATTACCATGAAATGATTAGTTTTATAAGTTTGTCTAGTTTTATAACTCATTTTTTAGTATGACAGTTCTCTGATCTCTTCACTCTACCATAGCCAAAAATCGCTTCACCCTTTTTCCTGATAATTTTTCTGATTATTTGAATGATCCAGTAAATTAACTATGATACAGTATATCTTTCTGATTATTGACCATAGTCCAAAATGATCCTGAAAGGTTTTATACACCCATAATTGAAAGATTTATGTGCAATTATCATGAATTAAGAATGAATTTATTATATAATCACACTTTTCATTCTGATGACCAGATTTAACTAATTTTTATATAAATTCTTAACCCTATAAGTATGTGCTAAGCATGTTTGAGTTAGTACATTTTACACCATTCCAGTATGTTTGTTCATATTTTGATACTTGGGAACCAGATATGGAGACATACTAATGCTGAGAATAAAATACAGAAAAACAGTAAAAAAATTAAGGTAGTGGATTAATTTCTATGCCTCACTCTACAAGGTTTCAAATTTGAGCTGCAAATAGTTTAATTTGATCAATCACTTGCTGTTTCCCTTTATGGCTCTGCATTTCTTTTCTATGTACCTAAGAAAGTTCTTTGCCATCTACTTCCACATGGCCTAAGTCCACCACTTCTGGAAAGTACAGCTCAAATGCCGTCTCCATAAATTATTTCTTGATTAACTGCAGCAGAAAGAAGCTGTGCTTTTCCAGATTTCCCAAGTGAATTACAGCACTTTTATTCATCTTACTTGTATTATAGTTGTTGTATATGTCTTTACTACTAGATTGCATTAATCTTGCTCTTTTTATTTTTTGTACGAGTACAGGTCTTCTTGCCCATCTCTGTAATTACGTAGATCAAATCAGTCCATTTATACATGCTAGGTTCTTCACGTATTTGACTGTTTCTGCTATTTTCTTGAACTTTGAACATGTGACTGTGCTAAGTTGGCCTTAGTTTGAACATTAGCATATATATTATGTTATCTCTTGTATTAGAAAATAAAATTTATCTGAAGCTAAAAGGTTACATCACATAGGAAACATTAAAACTTTATGTGCTCAATATCAAAATGATTGAATTTTGCAAAAAGTTTTAATTTCTAATTGTACTCATGAAAAGAATCAAATTATTTTATTCTGATGTAATCTTTTACCATAAAGATAACTTAAATGACCTTATGATAGCAAGAGTCTGTGATTTAATAAATAGAATGATGAGTTGAATAGGGTTTATTTAGAGCACGTGAAATTCTTGGAATATATAAACTATAGCTCCCAAATTTGGGGGACCTTTGGGCTTTTCTTGGTACATTAGCGACCCCTAGTGTTTCTTAATAAAAATTCATATATCAGAATTTTAAATAGATTTAACAGTTCCTTTACTTTTCAAATGTAGTTCAAATTCTATTTTATATCTTTTGTAATCAGTTTAAAATAGGGATATAATCAACATGGTAATTAGTAGGATTATGGTACTGACCTTTATTTTGACTTACTATATTCTAGTAGAGCTGAAAATACATTTAAAACAAATGCTTCCTATGTTCTGTTTCTCAGGAATTGTGTATCTCTCACCTGACATATAGAGGATGTGTATAATCAGGGGGTTTATATAAGCTTATCTATTTTGAATGCCTATTTGTGCTCGCACATATACTAAAATTGAATGCCTGCTGTGTGTTAGGCACTGTCAAAACAGCTAGACCTGTAGTTTCATTTAATGGAAAAAGACAATTCTGAAATACAGGTATAAAGTTGCCATTTATTATAAATGGGGCTTCCCAGGAAGTTGACTGAGATACAGATTACGATGCAACATGTATATCGGAGTGCTGTAGGATCATACCTGGAAGGTGTGGAAGGGAGGGGAGGCAACAGGAGTGGGCAGAGGCTGAAGTCAAGCTGTGATGCATTCAGCATCAAGGGTGGTCTCAGCCAGCTGTGGGGAGTTCTGCAGAAGAGATGATCCTTCATCTGATTTGTGGTGACAGGGCTTGACCCCGATCAGTGGATACTGGCTGCCCTGTGAGGTGGGTATGACTTTGCATGAGGCATCTTTCTTCAGCTAAGACAGTATCTTTCTTCAGCTAAGACAGTATCTTTCTTCAGCTAAGACAGTATCTGACAGCTAAAGGCTGCTTCCTTGGTACTCCCAGCATTTGGGGTAATAAGTTTTTTATTCCTAAGGGAAATCTGGGCAGCACATCGCAGCTTTCACCACAGCTTGCCTTTTATTTCTCTCTGACTTCTTGATACATTTGTGGGAGCAGCACCTTCGGGGTTCCAGGGCCTCTTCTCCTGGGAGAAACTTAGAAGAGGAAAGTTGGTGTGACAGACTGTAGCTTTTGTTGCTGTAGTTGTTCTTGGGGTCACACCTGAATCATTTCCTCCTACCTCTGCTATCTATTCTAGATTCCCTCTCCCCTTGGCTAGCACATCTGGTCTGCATGGCTAATCTGGTGGGTGTCACTCAGGCCCATATCTCTGAAGGTCTGAGACCCTGGTACATTGCCTTTCTTAGCCTGGGGTTGCTACACTTGTCCGTTCACTGTCAAAATAGGACGAGGGAATATCAAGAAACACCTAAGTGTATCTTCTGCATGCCAGACACATTCCTCCATTGTGATTAGTTCTACTTTCTTTTGATGTTCACATTCCTCCCTATTGTGATTAGTTCTACTTTCTTTTGATGTTCAAGTTACCTCTGCCATGGTGGTGACTATTCTTGTTTGTTGGTCCTTTGACACAGGAGCCCAGTATTCAGGCAGCCTTTCTCATGTCTTAGCACATGGATCAGAGCATTATCCTGAGGTATGGAATATGCTGCCACAGAACCCAGTGAAGCCAGCCAGGCATTGTGCTTCCTTCTCTGTTTTTCTGCACTTGAGCTGTATTGAGTTTTTGTATATTTTGGATATTAATTGTTTATCAGATTTGCAAGTATTGTCCCCCATTTTCTGGATTGCCTTTTCACCCTTGATATAGTGTCCCTTGATGTACAAAGTTTTTAATTTTGATATAATCCAGTTTTCCTTTTTTTACCTATGCTTTTGGTGTCATATCCAAGAAATCATTGCTAAATCCAGTGTTGTGAAGCTTTCTTCCTATGTTTTCTTCTAAGATTTTTATTGTATTAGGTCTTACATTTAGGTCCTTGATCTGTTTTGAGTTATTCTTTTGTGTATGGTATAAGGTATAGGTTCAACTCTATTTTTTTGCATGCGGATGTCCAGTTTTCCGGGCACTATTTGTTGAGAAGACTCTCCTTTCTTGTTTGAATGGTCTTGGCACCCTTGTCAAAAATCATTTGATCATATACGTGAGAGTTTATTTCTGGGCTCTCTATTCCTTTGGACTGTTTTATGCCATTACCACATTGTTTAGATTGCTGTAGCTTTGAGGTAAGTTTTCAAATGAGGAGGTGCGAGATCTTCCATTTTGTTCTTTTTTTTGTTTTCAGTACTGTTTTGGTTATTCAGGGTCTCTTGAGATTATATATGGATTTTAGGATGAGATTACTTATTTTTGGGGAAAAAAAAGAAGCTACTGGGATTTGATAGATTTGCATTGAATTTGTAGATTGCTTTGGTTAGTATTTACATCTTAACAATATTAAGTCATCCCATCCATGAACACTACATGTCTTCTTCTTTATGAAATTCTTTCAGCTGTTTGTAGTTTTAGTGTATAAGTTCTTTGTCTCCACAGTTAAGTTTATTGCTAAGCATTTTATTCTTAATTTCCTTTTCTGATTGTTTATTTTAATCTTTGTCCATTTTTAAATTGGGATATTCTTGGGTTATTGTTAGAAAAATTTTTTAAATATATTCTGGATATAATTCCCTTATCAAATATATGTATGATTTGTAAGTATTTTCTATCATTCTGTAGATCGTTCGACTTTACTAATATGAACTCTTTACATAAAATATGAAAACACTTCCCCCAAAATGTTACCTTTAAAATGATAGGGAATGCTAAGATATTTTATAAGAATACACTTTATTAAAATATTAGACTTCTTAACCATTTTTCTATTTTTAAAATATGGTAGTACATTATATAGAACAATATTCAGTCATGAAGTGTGTTTATAGATCCCATATAATATCCTGGAAAACATGGTGTATTAGGTGAAAGGTGTATAACATAAGCAGCTATGTTATATAAATAAAATTATGTTTAAAAAATATCAAATTTATGCATAGGAAAATGATTAGAAAGAAATACACCAACATGTTTATAGTGGTCATATAATGACTAGGACAATCAGTCTCTTGTTTTCTTTATGTCTGCGTTTTTTAGATTTTATTTAAGCATTTTTTTACTTCAAATTTTTTAAAAGAATGTAGTAAATTTTTTGGTCCAAAGGAAAAAATGAATCTCATGGGAAAACATAACATGTAATGACATAGGATATCACTTCATATGTATCATTGCACCACCAACCTAGAAGTGAGACTAGCACTATATTTCATCCTGTATTAGTGCAGAACTAAAGAGCAGAAGGAGCTGGTAGTAACAGCTCAGTAAAATTAAGCATCAGATCTCTAATATTCTCCTGCAAATCACCTGCATTCTTCTCCATTTCTACTATCCTGTTAAGTTATATAACTGAACTGAACCACTGCTACTGGACTTGTACACATTACCAATTAGTTTGAAATTCCTAGGACAGGTAACCACTTAGGGTAAATATGAGTTATGTATTTTATTCTCCATTGTTGAATATTGACTTTAAGAGATGTTTGCTTCATTATAAACTATTCCTTTAATAGTTGTGTAGTTTATTAGTCTACATCACTTTAGAAAATAATGTTCTATTTCTTATAAACATATAAATTCTTAAAAAATCTAGGTATGTTGGGGAAGTTATTTTCTTCTATAAGTTTGGAGGAATAATATTAAGTGAATGTCCTATTTGCTGAAATTTATATAATGGCTTTGTTAACATACACATTTAGTTCGGTTACATGAATCAATTTGGTAAAGCAACCAGATAATTTATTTAAAAAATCAATTATAAAAGTTATCTGTGTTAATTGTGGACTGGCAATTGTTTAGGCAATCATCAACTATTATTACAATTAGTTGCATTGTAGTATTCAACTTATTGTAGTTACTTAGTATTCACTTACTGTAGACAAAACCCAATGTGATATAAAAGTTCCTACACGTACTTTTTTCTGTTGTGGAAACTCTGTAACAATTAGTAATTTGTAAAAGAGCTATAATACAGTAGTCTTAGTTTAATAATAGCTAAAGTAATTTCTCTGCCTTTTCAGGAGTTGGTAATGCTGCTTTTAGAATATAACGCTGATACTACTGTTGTTAATGGGAGTGGACAGACACCAAAAGAAGTCACTCATGACAAAGAAATCAGAAGCATGCTTGAAGGTAAATATTATGGATCTTAACATAAATAGCACTTACTGTAATTATAGGCAAGGTCCAGAATATAAGAGGAAATGGTTTCTAAGATGACAAAGTAGATGACACTGAACATGCGCTCTAAAGATAATGTGATTTGGGAGTCATTGATTAGATACAGAATTATCTGTGTGAGAGTTTCCTCACAGCTTTTAAACTGTTACTTTGTGCAACATAATGGCAAGTTATCAAATCTCCAACAGAATTAAAAGTAGGAAACTAGAGACATGAGAGAGTAAGGGTGAGAGGCTTCAGAGGCACAGTGATGGAGGCATACAGAAGTGCAGGACAAAACTTGTAAGAGGCACAGCTATCGGGAGTCACTTGCTGTTGGGGAAGATAATGGCCGGCTCCGTTATCCTCAGGACTTCATTGTGGTACAACAACAGTGAATAGTAATTTCTTGATGGATCAGCTTCATTGCTATGAACTTCAAAGATTAAATTTTACTTACGACCTAAGAATCTGTGGTAACTTAGAGGGATTTCTCTAAAATAGTTTAAACCAAAAATATTTTGATGCTTACATTGGGAGGCCTTCATGCTTTAGGATAATATTCTGGAAGGCCAGACATTTGCTGTAATTACCTTTTGGTAGTATTTCTATGGTAGAGAAGAGAGGTTTTTCTAATTACTATTTTATTAATAAAGATTGAATTAGAATGGCAGTTTTACACATATCCTGTGTTTCTTTGGAATTCAGAGAGGGGCAAGATAATTTTGTATTTAAAGGATGTTGATTTTTTAATCTTTAGTACTTTTATCTATATAAAAACCAAGGTCTTGCTTTTTATTACTTTCCAGTTGGTCTTAAGAACTAAAATCTTTCTTTTTCTCTAATATAATGTATACTTGGCTGACATCTTTAGATCAGACTCTGAGCTTGTTCTTGCATTTTAAATGAACCCTCTCATCTTCAGTAAACAAATCAACGCGTAACATATTCTATAAGGCTGTGTGTTATGTGAATTTGGGGAGAATGAACATATTAGAAGTGATCCCTGCCCTTTAATATATTGTAATTCGGATGATGAGGTACTTTGATCTTGTTCTGTCATTTTAATTGTAACAAGATAAGAACACAACTGAAGTACTCCCCCAACAGACTAGAAAGCTAGGTTAGCCTGACAAGTTGACACTTAATGTGGCCAGTTGTAAAGACATACTCTAACCCTACCCCACACCCCAACACAAATTGCACTAAAGATGAGGGCTTAGTTGACTTTACAGCACTATGATTTATCACATGATATGGTCCTAGCCAGGAAAATAGAAGTAGAAACTTAATTGTGTGATTATGCTTTGAGATCACCTTAGCCAGATATAATTTCATTTGTGGATAGCATGTCAGACTGCAGGGAGAACATCCACAGACCACCAAGACCACAGGTGCACCAGAAACTGTATCATAGGGTAATGAATGTAGAGACAGGAAATGTTTCATCCCAGAAAGACATCAGTAGACACAACAAAATCATACTCAGGTATCTGAGGAGCTATTGAAGGAGGGAAAATCTTCTTTGTGTCAGACCAGGGCCAGTCGATGTCCCAGTGGAGGGAGTGCCAGGGAGTTCTCTTTGGGTCGAATTATTGTAATAATGGCTTTGGTCATCTTGGAAGGTTTAGTGAGTTTCCCATGATTTGAGGTATTTGGGGGAGGATAGATTACTAGTCGGGCACAGGAGAGGAATACCTCCTTTTTATCATTTGGCTTTTTATTTTGAGAAATTTTCAGCTTCTGGGAAAGTTTCAAGAATGGTACAATGAAAACTTTATATCTCCTTCACTTAACTTCACGAGTCATTAACATTTTGCCACATGTGGTTTATACTTTTATATATGAATGTCATTTTTCACTTAAAAATTTTTTTTTTGGCTGAACTGTTTGGGAGTAATTTGCAAGCATAGTGATACTTTAGCACTAAATACTTAAGCATGTGTCTCCTGAGAACAAAGATATTTTCTTACATAATATATCAATTTCAGGAAATTTCACATTACTTTAATAATAACATTGTATAATATACAGTTTATATTCAAGTTTTGCCAGTTGGTTTTTTTTTTGTTGCATTTTTTTCCCCCTCAAACCAAGATCCCATCCTGAATCCCACATTGCATTTAATTACCACATCTCTTTCGTCTTTTATCTGGAATAATTCCTTATGATTTGCCTTTCATGATCTTGACCTTTTAGATGAGGATGGCAATTATAGAATTGTTTATAGGATGCCCCTCAGTTTGGGTTTTTCTTTTTTCATATAATTATATTTAGGATGATCATTTTTGGCAGGAATAGTGTGTAGGTGAGGTTTTATCCTTTATGAGTATATCATATAGGAGGTAGATGATGTCATTTTGTTCCATTGCTGTTAATTCTGATCCTTTGGTGGTCCACTGCAAAGGTTCCTTCCCCCTTTTGTAATAACTAATCTGTGGGGAGAAAAGTTGAGACCATATAAATATCCTTTTTTACCAATAAATTCTTAATCACTGGCTTTAGCATTCGTTAATAGTTCTTGCCTGAAGTACTAATTACTGTAGAGATTGCAAAATGCTGATTTTCTGTTCTCAGTGAAGTATATTTGCCCAGTTCTTGCCTGCATTTCAAGTGCATTGTTATTTAACCTACCTGTGCTCGTATATAAGTGTCTCATCAGGATAGAGTTAACCTTCATAATCTCTGTGATCTCTACTAACTGTGGATTCTGATTGAAAAGAAAGATAGTAAAAGTTAGGCTGTAGTCATATTAAATTTAAAATTTATAGGACAAATGATTTTTTGGATGGAATATTTGCTTTAAAAACATTTATTGAGGTATAAAATACGTGGATAAAAGTTTGCATCTTTAATGTATATCTTGCTGTTTTCGCAAATGGAACACATCCATGTAAATGGCACCCACATCAAGGAACAGAACATCATCAGCACTCGAGAAGCCTCACCTCCCCAAACTGAAATATTTGTTTTTCATTGGCTGAATCAAGTCTTTTTTCAGTATCCCGAATGAACGTAGAACAGGAACATATGCAGGATTTTCAACTCTAAATCTCTGTATTCCTTCATTTATGAGTCTAGACAATCTAGAAGGAAACTTAGGGTACCCTTTACTTCCCTAAAGTCTAGAACCAACATTATTAAGCATAATTTGATTATTCAGTAAATATTGGCCAAATATGCATTGTATCAGGCACTGTCATAGATGTCCTAGATCCTCAGGAGAGTAAGAGCTGACTTCAAGAATGACTGAGGGAATGAATGACACTCTGAGTAATGCATGCAGTAGTAGAGGTCTGTACAAGAGAGATAAGGACATAACTGTTCTCAAAGAACTCACAGTCTAGTAGCCTTAGAACCAGTGAGAGGGAATATTGAAGAGCATGAATCCCAGCAAAAGAAGAAGGCATTGAGAGCCTGTGTAGAGACTCGGCCGCCTTTCTCCGAGGTAGAGAGATAGACTGAGTGTGAAAATAAAAACGTGAGAGTAGAAGATGATGGTATGTAGTAATATTAGTCATTTCTTAAGACAAACCTAAACTTCGTCAGCTGTTTCTGTATTCAAAAGATATATTCCTTGTAGTTGAAATGTGATGGCATGCATTGTTTCTGGAACAACAGTGCATAATAATTACTAACTATTTAATAAATGCCTTCTACTTGGCTATGACTTTGGTTAAGTTCCTTAACTACTTGGTGTCTCAGTTTCTTATAAAATCGGGATAATAGGAGCGCTTACTTCATAGGGTAGTTATGAGGATTTAATACTTTTAAAATGCTTTAAATAGCACTTGGCACATAGTATGTGCTATAGCATTTGTTAAAGAGATATATATTCTTACGTGGAAGTATATAAGTATATGTAAATCTAAATACATTTATATGGTTTGTACATCTGTCTACCAATGCTATTTCTTATTACTTTTAACACTCTAAGGTCCTGGAAGGTATGAACCTCTCTCCCCACTTATCTGCCTTCTGTCCTCACTTATCTACCTTTCCAAGGCAAATATGTGATAGTATTTCAGCATAGAAAAGTAATTCATAATTACTTGTGATGGGTATGTTAACAATATACTTAAATTGAAAGCACGAATTCATCTAAACCTGAAATAAGTTGAAATCTGTAATCTAAAATGTAAGGCAATGAGAATAACAATAGTCTAACTATATTTGAATTACAATTCAAAACCTGTGGCTTTCCTCACCATGATCACCTTATTCGTTATACACCTTTGTAATGAATTTGCTAATAGGATCCTGACCAGAAATAGAGTAACATATATGTGTTTTCCTTTTGCAGCTGTAGAAAGGACTCAACAAAGAAAGCTTGAAGAATTACTTTTAGCAGCAGCAAGGGAAGGCAAAACAGCAGAACTTACAGCTCTGGTAAAAAAAAAAAAAAAAAAAAAAAAAATCTTTACACTTTGGGAAAATTTTTGCTTAATGTTAACTTTATAATTTAGTAGAATTGTGGTACAAAAATACTTGAGATCATAATTATAGAAGAAAAGTCTTTAAATATCTAAAAACACTTAGCATGGTATTAGTTTATACAGGCTACATTTTAAATGATGATGTTTTTCTCTGACTTTCTGATTTACATCTCCACCCCCTACTGAAAACGTGATGGATTAAGAATCTGATTTTTCAAGGCACATACTTAATATAAGGAAAACTGAAAGTATAAAAGCAAAGTATAATGTATCGGATCCTATAAAGGAATAAGGTTCTCTAATTTTGATGTACAATAACTTCTGAAAGGTATCTGTGCTTCTAGAAAGTAACATGCAGAGAAGAGACAGTATTTTGGAATATTTATATCATGTTAGAACAGACTGAAAGCTTTACTCATTTATTTTCTTAGGAGACCTACTTTCTAGTTTCCATTTTCTGCATGGTCTCATTAAACATGAGACTCTAAATTTGTTCTAAATTCACAACAAGCTTTGCCATTTGCTTTAAAGTTATTTCAGCTCATTTGAAAGGCCTCTTTGGATTCCAAATATAGTGCCTAAAACATTTTTTAACTTTGTGAAATGAAGCCTATCTAAAGAAGTTTTTAAAGCAATGAGTTGGGAACAAGAATTCAGTTGAACTTCCAACATTTACACATTTAACATTTATGGTTTTAACTCTTTTGAGTGACTGTCTCTGGTTGACTGATTGTAATTTTACTGTCACAAGTGTGAATTGCAAGACTGGCAGGAATGAGCAATCTCAGTGAAATCTTAATGTGGGTGGAGTGGGTGGGGAGCACTGGTGTGTTGTGTGGTGTCTGTTGTCAGTGGAGTGTGGAACCTGAGATTTTATGGCATCTCGAGGAAAAGCATGGGGAGTAACATGGGTTGACTGGTTTAGTGAGCAAGAAGCCACTACCAGTCCAGATGTCAAGGGGCCCAGCCATATGTCAGGCTCTGTAGTATGAGGGTTTACCTGAATATTGTTATACCTTCATGTGTTTTATGGGAGAAAGTCTAACTTTTATATATAATTCTTCATTGCATTTCTTGTTAGCTCAACAGGCCCAATCCTCCTGATATTAACTGTTCGGATCAGTTAGGAAATACACCCTTGCATTGTGCAGCTTACCGGGCTCATAAGCAATGTGCCTTAAAGCTTCTGAAAAGTGGAGCAGACCCTAATCTGAAGAACAAAAATGGTAAGAATGTTGGTGAAAGCTGTTGTTGGTCATTCTGAAGTTATAAAAAGAAGTCAGTGCCATATAAAATTAAGTGTTTTATTTTACTATCCAACTTTTGTTAAACTGTATGGTTCTTACTTAATTTTGAAGTCAAGGCATTAATAAACTTATTAATTTACTTCCCAGTTAAAACCTAAATGTTTAATGATGCCTCCTCCATAGGAGGCCGTAATGATGACTAAGCTTTCTACCCTCAAGGGAAAGAAAAGTACAATTGGTTCTCATTATTTGCATTACTTATGTTCTATAAAGTTGTCATGAACACTGAATTAGTGAATATTGATCCCTTGTTCCTAGGAGAAGTACAGAGTTAGGTTCCTGCAAGTCCCTGGATACAATATTTTTGCCTAGTGATCATTACATAACCTCATTTTATGTGCGTTTCTGTTTACACACCTTATTTAATGTATATTATTGATTCATTAATGCTGAGCTCACTGCCAACAGCTCTATAACTTATGTCTGAACAAAGCTTATGTAACAGATATTCTCTGTATGACACATCATAGCCTTCTTGTGCTTACGAACTAGACAACACTTCACAGTATGCTTGGCAGCTAGTTTCAACAGCAAAATTATAAATAAAAAGCCAGAAATGTGAAAAATGTGTCACTAGATAGACTGTGATGAGGACATTTGTTTACAGTATGAGAGCTGAAACAAGAAGGTAGAGATCACCTTGTTCTGCCTCACCCAGGAATGTGTACACCAGAAGACTCAAATGTTTCTCCACTTTGGGCATGCCTGGGAATGACTGAGAAATTTCCATGAGTATTGATTTTGGAGTTATAAATAAATTTCAGCAATAGGTGAATTTGCAAATATGGAATCTATAGATAATGACTGTCAACTGTACATGCATGATAGTATCAAAGACGGAATTAAATAATCAGAAGAGAAGCTGCAGAAGGGGTCTTGCATATCCAAAGGGGAATGTCCCATTAGGGCCTTCACACATCACTTTTTAGGATACTTCCCTCTGCCTGTCACCAACCTGGATTAGGACTTGTCAGTAGTCCTAAAGGACCTTGTGTTCATCTCTATAGTAGCCTAAATCATACTCCATGGTAACTGTTGGCTTATGTAGCTGTCTCCGATGAGACTGAACTCTTAAGGGCAGAGCTAATATTTCACTGTCTAGTTTACCCAGCGCCTAGAGTAATGTATATAGTACGTGACATCTACATGTTGCATGTTTATCGAAGGTTTGAGTAATTAGAAATACCTTCATGAAGAAATAGATATTTGATATAGACCCCGAAGTCCTAGTAGGACTTAAAAAAATCATCTCTAAATACTTCAGTTGATATCTTTAACAAAGCCCTCTCCCAATATGTTTTCTCTTTAATAATATAAACAATACCATTATTATCTAGTAAGACTGATCAACAGAAATTTGAGAAAGGGCATTCCAAGCAGAGGGAAGATGATGAGCAAAGGCAGTAAGATGAAAAATGTAAGTCGATTTTAGGTGACAGCCCCAGCTTTGCGCATCCAAGTATGTGAATGGAATAATATTAGGTAATCCTATAAATGCAGATTAGGCTTGTATAGTGGAAAGCCTTGAAATGCCAGACTGTTTACCCCTTAATTTGCAAAGTCGGGAGACCATGAAGAAGAAATAGGCGAGTAGTGGAGGGATGAGGTGCTTTAAAAAGGTTAATATGGTTAAGTACCTAACATAGGTTGTGACAGGCCCATGACTTTAGGGAGGGATTGGTAGGACCACTGAAGTGGTTTTAGATGAGAAGTAATTAGTACTTGAATTGTACTGACATCAGTGGGAGTAGAAAGAAGAAAGAAAATTAATGATAGAATCTCTTCCTTTGACTGGCCCTTATGCTCTAGACTGGCACTACCCAGTAGATATATAATGAGCCACACATGTAATTTCGAGTTTTCTAGTAGCCACATTCACAAAAGAAAAAGAAACAGATGAAATGAATCTTAATAATGAATTTTATTTAAATATATCGAAAATACCATGTCAACTCATAATCAATAAAAAGTACTATCAAGGAGATTTTACATTCCTTTTTCATGCTGTCTTTGAAATCTGGTGTGTATTTTACACTTAACAGCACATCTCAGTTTGGACTAGCTACATTTCAAGTACTGAATAGTATGATTAGTGTCACCGTATTGGACAGTGCAGCTCTAGACATACCAACTATTTGAGGCTCTCTGGTTAACCATGCAGCCCTCACCCTGCATATGCTCTTCTCTCTGTCTGACCTGGTATACCCTAGTCTCACTTCAGGAGTTAGCTCAAACTCTTACCTAGAGATTCTTTTCCTTTATCTCTTAGATATATGGAATAAAGGAAGAGAAATTGAGGGATGGAGAAGAGGAAGCACTCAGGAGACATGAGGGAAATACTAGGTCCATGGAAGCCAAAGGAAGAGATAAAATACAGAGTAAGGAGTAGGACGTTTTCATTGTAATGTGCAACTTAGACTGAGGAAGATAAACATTAAGAAAAGGCTATGGAAACCAGTCACACAGTGCTAAGTGGTCCTTTCTGAAAGCAATTTTCATTGGGCAGTTGAGCAAAAGCTAGGTTAGGGGTTAAGGATTGAGTAGGAAAGGAAAAAACTGAGGCAGTATTACTTACCTTCTACTTTGTCATATTTAAGGGCAGAAAGACTGGCTCCTTGGCCAAGTAGAAGATGTTTTAGGGAAAGAGAAATTTCAGCATGTTTAGGATAAAGAAGACCAAGACAATAGATAAAGAGCTCGATGATTTTATTGTGACAAAAATATAATTTTTGAAAAGGTAATGCTTTGGTAACAGCAGAAAAAAGAAACATATTTGATAAAAGATGCTTAATTTTTTATGGGAGCAATTATAAATATAACTGAAAGACAAAAAAGTCCTAAAAAACGGAGAGATCAACTATGGTTTTGGTGGGGAAAACTCAGCACTGAAAAGCTAATAGTTCTCCCCAAATTAATTTATAAATTCAAAGCAATTTCACCTAGAATCCTCAAAGGGTTTTCACAGAACTTGACTAGCTGATTGTACATTTATACAGAAAAGCCCGGGGCAGAGAATTTTAAAGGGGAAGAGAAGCAGCGGGGCTTGTTCTGCTGCATAAAAAGACTAATTATGAGTTTATAGTAAGTAAAACACATATTCAACAAATATTTATTGAGTGTTTATGTGCCTGATACCATTCTTGGATGTGAATCTAGATCAGCGAAGAACAAAACCGAAAACAGGCAAAGTCGCACTTTCCTGGAGCTTACATCTTAATAGGGGAGGGCCAGTAAAAAGCAAATATTTAATATGTCAGATGTGATAATTGCTATGAGAGAGGAAAAGGGGATCGATCAGGAGTGTGATGGGTGTATAGAAGATTGCTACTTTGTAAAGGGTGACAAGAAGCTCTCTGGTACACTATTTAAGACTCGATGTGGGGGAGCAAGGCGTGCCAATATGTGGGAGATGAGCATGGTTCCAGACAGAGGAAACAGGTTGGAGTGTACGTGTGTCAGAAAAAGCAAGGAGGCTGGTCTGTCCAGAGCAGAGTGAGAGATGGGAAATGGAGGTGGAGATTAGAGAAGCGATGGGAACTGAATCATGAAAGACTTTGTGGGCTGTTGTAAGAATTTTGGCTTTGACTCAGTGTTAGATGGGAAGATGTGGCAGGGTTTAGAGTGGAGCAGTGATATGATCTGACTTCTGTTATAAAAAGTGATCACTCTGGTTATTGTGAGGAGAATAGATTCTAGAAGGGCAAGGTGGAAAAATGGATAGCAGTTAAGAGACTATTGGAATAATCAGGGTGAGAGATGATATTGACTTGGATCAGGATAGTGGCAAAGTCCCTGTACATGAGAGAAAGTTTTTATTGGTGTTCAAATATATTTTTA
Organism: Pteropus vampyrus; assembly: GCF_000151845.1. Lineage (NCBI taxonomy): Eukaryota > Metazoa > Chordata > Mammalia > Chiroptera > Pteropodidae > Pteropus > Pteropus vampyrus. Next base: position 3,925,461 of record NW_011888836.1, read on the forward strand.
CCCTGTTGTTTATATAAGTAACCAAAGTTGAATATTCCTGTTAAAGTGTCCTTGAAAAAAAGTCAAGATGGCACCTTTTGAAAAAGTATGTATATATTTTAAATCATAAAAGTAATATCTGCATTATAGAAAGTTTTAAAAATAGAGGAAAAACACAGATTACCAAAATACAACGTCTGTTACTTTGGCATATTGTATATCCTAATCTATCTTCATACCTATTTTAGAGCATTTTAAAATTGCAAAACCAATGCTTATTTATGCTTGAAGTGAGGAAAATAAAGACACCAAAAAAGTGTGATCACCTATAGTACAAACATTCAAAGAGTAAGTTTTTAGTTGTTAACATTTTATGGTAGACTAGCTTTTTAAAAATGGATTATTCTCAGAGCATTCTTTGTTAAGTTTCTCACTTTTTTATTGACATATGATTGATATGTTAATTTGAGGTGTATAACATAATGATTTGGTATTTGTATATATTGCAAAATGATCACCATTTTGATCACCATTGCAACAATGAGTCATGGTTAATATCCATCACCATACAGTAATAAATTTTTTTTGCGATGAGAACTTTTAAGATTTACTCTTAGCAATTTTCAAATATGCAGTATAGTATTATTAATTATAGTCCTCATACTGTACACTACATTCCTATGACCTATTTATTTTATAACTGGAAGTTTGTACCTTTTGATCCTCTTCACCCATTTTGCCTAACCCCCCACCTCTTGCCTCTGGCAACCACTAATCTGTTCTTTGTTAGATTTTTTTTTTTTTAAGTTTTAAGTAACAGATACCAACTCGAGTATAAGCAAAAAAAAGGCCATGTATTATTAATATAAGAATACAGAGGTATCTCATGGTATTCCAAAGCAGGAAATGCTGTTAGGCATCAGAAGGGATGGAATCAGGAACCAGGAAGCTGTCAGGAACCAGGAAGCTGTTAGGAACCAAGAATGCTGCCACTTACTGTATGTGTGTCTTTCTCTCATTGCACGGTCTCTCATTTCAATCTCTTAGCAGATCAGCTTTTTTTGTTTTTGTTTTTTAGCGTACATGATGGAAGATGGTTGCCCTGTTCCTCTATGGACCAGGATCTCCTACCCTCAATTCAAAATTTCAATGGGAAATAATCTGATGGTACCCACTTGTGTTAGATGTCTGTCTCTGGAACTGTCAGGCCAGATAGTGGGGACAGGGCCATATGATACAAACGTGGCTACTAGGGCCATTCCTTGGTGGGTATGGGAATGGCAGTACTCAGAGAATGGTGAAAGGGTGTGGTATGGCAAACACCTCAGAAAGTGTCTGCTACTACTTTTAGTTTATGTCTTGTAAGTAGAATTGACATATTAAAATCCTGCTTTTTATGAAGCATTGATAGTTTTTCCATATTGTCCCTGGAGGCTTTCATGGCTCACCTTCTGGATAGTAGTATTTTACATAGATATAATATTTTTTCCCCCAAAACTCCAGTGATAGGGACAACAATTATTTCTGTATTTTTTTCTATGATTGAATTTTCTTAGTCTTTTTTTTTTTTTAAACAAGGATGTTTAAAATTTTTAATTAAATTTGTCCTCTTCGATTTCTTCAAACACTTCTTAGAGATTTGGTAAATATGTATTTGATTCTGTTTTTTTCCTAATTTTTCTTAATCACATTTCATTTATTTGTCAAATTCTGAGACTTGTATGCCAAGAACTGTTATATGCGCTGGATGTCCAGTAGTGAAGAAAACCTAACAGTCCCGTGCTCTTGGAGCTTATATTCTGATGGGAGGAGATAAACAAAACATAAATGCATGTGTAACATCAGGCTATAAGGTACAGAAAAATACAATAGGATGAAGGGGATAGGGAGTGATGGCAGCGGGAAGCTACTGTTCTGGGTGGGAAGGCCTCTCTGAAGTGACAGAGGGAAGTGCTGAATTGAGTAAAGAAGTGGCCCTGAGGATACTTGGCCGAAGAGCATTGAAAGCAAAGGACAAGCTAGTGCGAAAGCTCTGGGTTAGGCAAGCACTTGGAATATTTGAAGAAGAAAGCTGCCAGGGTGCCCAGAGCAGGGCAGGTGGAGGAGCTAAGTAACTTCAGAAAAGTAGCTAGAGGCCCAGCCCTGTTTGTGGGTGTGGTTGGAGGGTTCGAACAGGAAAAGATGTGACAGTGTATGTTAGGATGTGAGACATTTGCTAATCATTTGTCTTTACTCTTATCCTTTATCAAGCAATCTTTCTCCTTCCGTTGTTTTGTTATGCCCTGCTCATACATTTGAAGAATTTTCTTTTTTGTGTTTTCTGATCTTTTGCATTGCCTCATCTTTTTTTTTCTTTTGCCAATATTGCACTTTTAATGATTATTTTTGTAAAGTTTTAATGTCTGATAAGGTTTCCCCTTACCACTCTTCTTTTTTGAGGATATTTTGGACCTTTTTATCTGTTTATTCTTCCAGATGGCATCTAAAATAACTTTTGTACATTCTTAGTAAAAACACTGTTGGTATTTAATTGGAGTTGCATTCTATGTAAATTAATTTGAGGATTGTTGATAGTTTTATTTAGTTTTCTCATGAAAGAACAAATTTATATTATGCAAAGTATTGGCTCATTCTTGTTTTTTATTTTGTTGTGGTCGATAGGAGATATAGTTTAATTTTGAAATGACTAGTTATGGTGCCCATCCGGGTAGGGAGGCTATTTCATTCAGTTCAAAAGCATTTTGTTGAATTTTTACTGTGTGACAGGCACTTTTGGCATTGAATTCAGAAATGAGGGCTCTTTACTGGGAATTCAGCTAGTTGGCAGGAGTTCAGAATTTATTTTTGGTATTAGGGCAGAATTCTATGAAAGAAATCATATTGTCATCCTCTCTGCTTAAAGGAATAATTTCTCAAATGCTCTATAGATAGAATGAAAATAACAGTTGGCAGGCCTTTTTATAAGACATCTTCCTATGTCCTAGTAGAAAAACCTAAAATGATTATTAATTTCTCAGTTAACATTTTTAAAAGGTTTTTCTCCACTAAATAAAAAATAGCCTTAGTTTCACCCATCAGCAGTTCTGCAAATCTGCTTCTGAAATCTCAAACCCATGAATTTGTCTCCATATTCTCTACTGTGTCCATTTTACTGACTGTCTAGTACAATCCACCAGTATCTGCCACCTAGACAGTTACTATTGCTTTATGACTAACCGTTGCTTTTCTCTTGCCCACTTTTACAAGCCATTTTCTACACAGTAGCCACAGTGATCTTTTTAAAAAAGAATTTAGAAATTATCCAAGCTTAAAAAAACAGAATCGTATAATTGATGTACTCATCACCCTCTTTCAGGAATTATCAGTAATGATCACTATCTGAATAACATGTTATTTCATCTATAAATACTTTCTTATATTTATAAAGATAAGCATTCCTTTAAGAAAACCATAACCACATGTGATAATTGCAGAACTCTGAATATATATTTAAAAGCAGGAGTGCCCCCCAAACCCCAGGCTGTGGGCTAATACCGGTCTGCGGCCTGTTAGGCACTGGCCTAGAGCAAGAGGTGAGCGGCGGGCAAGCAAGCATAGTTCCATCTGTATTTGTAGCTGCTCCCCAGCGCTAGCATCACCACCTCAGCTCTACCTCAGATCATCAGGCTTTAGATTCTCATAGAGGCACTGGTTCCTGGTGCCAAAAAGGTTGGGGACCACTTCTTAAAGGCATCAAATTGTACACTTTAAATGGAGGAATTGTATGGTATGTGAATTATATCAATAGACCTATTAAACGTAGCGTGCTAATGTTATCCTGTTATTAATATTAAAATAATATCTCAAAATCATCAAATCGCCAAAGTTTACATTTCCCCAGTTATTCTTATAAAAAAATTTTTAAACACTTTGACAACTTATACGGGCTTGCAAAGGTCTGACCTACGAAGCCGTTACATAACGTGGCTATCTCTACTTCTCTAACTGTATCTCTTGCCCACTAAATTGTTCCTACAAGGCCTTTGCGTTAGCTGTTCCCTCTGCTGGGCTGCCCTTCCGCTATATTTTCATGAAGCCGAATTCTTCCTTTCAAATTTTTAAACATCGCTACCTCACAGGCTTACCCTGATTAGTTCCCCAACCTACAATTTAAAGTGGTATTGCAGTCATTCTGTTGTTCATTTACTTAAAAAATATAGGCATATTGACAAAATATTGTCAGGGTTTATTATCTGCTCTATATCCTTTTTTCTTAATTTATTCTCTGTCTTTCCCTTTTTCTGTCGGCCCCCGCTTTGTTTCTGTCATGTTCACCGCTGAATCCCCAGTGCGTAAAATGTTAATTGGTGCGTAATAGACTCTCATTAGGAGATATTTATACAAAAAAATTGCCAACACATATCATCAAGTGTTTGGTATTTATAAAACAGTTATTGTACATTAAAGCCTGCTCAGGTCCCAACCTGTCTGTGGTTTGGGGTTGCCGTCTGCCTCATTATATCAAAGCAAAGACTGTTGTCTTCTGGGAAGACAAAGTTGTCTTCTCTGAAAAAGCTTCCTCTGAAGATGGCCTTGGCCTCTTCCAGGAATAGGATGGCAGGGAGTGAGGCCTCATGAGTCTGAGTCTTCAGTTGAGGTAGAGAGAGAAGACAATGATTATAACCAGAAAGTCCAGAGTGAGGTATAGTTACCTCCAGAACAGGTCACTGTTAACCCCACCTGGGCTTCATGGCAGTCACAGAAGTGGACTCTTCAATAATAAAATAATAATATAGTTTAAAAAAAAAAAGGTTACTTGTAGAATATATCACCTTACTGCATAAACAGAGTTCCAGTTTGATATGCTATTTTAGAAGGGCTACTTTTTGTTTTAAATTTTTATGTGTGGCTTTTGTTTTTTCTAGCAATTAGAAGCTACCCGAGGTTAAGAGATGATGATTTTTTTCGCTTTATGTCCTTCATATAGTGGCCTGCTCACTTCAGAACTCAATAAGTAACTTCGATATAAACAAATTGTGCTTTTGTTGTCGCTTGGCAAAACATACAGTGCTTGCACGTATAAGCTTGAGAAAGTTACTATAATATCTTGCTGGTTTCATTTTTCATTGTCATGTTTTCCTTTTATCCTCAATGGTAGACCATCACACCCTTAGCTTCTGAGTTGTCTCTACTATCTGTCCTCCAGTGAAGTAACTTAAGAGCGGCTGTGCTAGGCTGAATAATGGTCCCGAAAGATAAGATTAGTTAAGTATGTTGAGGTAGGGTAATAATTCTGAATTATTCAGGTGGGCCTAGTATAATGACAAGGGTCCTTATAGGGAGGAGGCAGGAGGATCAGAATATCTCAAGAGAGAATGTGAAAATAGAAACAGAGGCTGGAACGATGCACTTTGCAGGTGGAGAGAGGGACCACAAGTCAAAAGATGTATGTAGGTGGCCTTTAGAAGCTGGAAAAGGCAGGGAAACATTCTCCCCTAGAGTCTCCAAAAGAAATGCAGTCCTGCTGACACCTTGACTTTAGCCCCATGAGACCCATTTCTGACTTCCAAATTCTAGAACTGTAAGAGAAGTATGTGTTCTTTTAAGCCAATAAGGTGTGGCAATTTGTTACAGCAGCCATAGGAAACTAATGCAGTGACTTAAGGCAAGAAAGCTTGAATGATCACAGAACCTGTACAGAGTGTTCTGTGGTTAATCTGGTTTAATAGTTGGTTTAATAGTTAGCTACTGAAAAGGAGGCTGTAAATGATTGAGATGGCAATTTTAGGTAGGTAATTTCAGGAGAGAAGAAAAAGGTGTAATTGATAGAATAATGAGAGAATATTATAATGCAATTGCAGTGTCAGTTAAGCTCTCAGTGGCTTTTTTCCTTATATTTTACACAGATCAGAAGCCCCTTGACCTTGCCCAGGCCGCTGAAGTGAAACACATTCTTGTTGGTAATAAGGTATGTAGTAATTAATGGATTACATTTATATAGTAATTTTTAGGGAAAAAATTGAATTCTTAAAATATATAGATGCATTTTTAATGAAAATATGTTTTTCAATAGATCCTCTACAAAGCATTGAAACGGTATGAAGGCCCTCTCTGGAAGGTAGGTTTGGATGGTTTTTTAATTACAAACTGGAAAGAAGAATCCTCAGGTGTTCCATTTCTGTTAAAATTTTTAAAAGATTATTTCTGAAGTACATGTGATTTAATCTTTCTTGGATTTTTAGTGCAGCCAGTTTAGTATTGCTGGACTTCGTTAGGTGTCCACTTGTAGCAGTTACTGTCTAACACTTTTAGGTGACCAAGTTTACACAGAACAGAGTGGGAGAAAATACATTTTTTTCTTAATCATAGAACTGTAGTATTATTTTTGTTATGAACATTGAACCTTGGAGGACGTAGGAAGAATTTAATATTTGAATTGTCACAGAGCTCATTCTACAAATTTCTGTTTTAGAGTTATTTTCCATAATTAACTATTTTAGAGCATGTAATTTCTTCTGCACTTTTAAGAACTCCCTCTATATCTTTTTGTGCATGTATGCTTATATTGTATAAAATAAATATAGGATAATTCTCTTTTTTTAGAAGTTCATTCAGGACTTTGAGGAAATTGTCTTTGAAGCCCACAACTATATATTTCCTGTAAATATCCCTGAACAATATTGTCAGAACTATAAACTGTGTTTATCGTTGATCTTATCAGTGTGGCATTTCTTCTGTTCCTGTCACCCTGTAGTGTGGTATGTTTTCATTATTGCACCTGGTACCTAAGTTCATGTTTGATCATTTTTTAATGTTCAGTATTACTGTTTAGTTGAAAGACTCAGATAGAACTATCATAACTTAATTACTTCTCATCAATCAAGTATTTGAATCTAGATGTGTCAGTTTGGAAAAATCTTTGTCATTTTTTCCTTAGAGTTCAAGATTTTTTGGCTGGAGATTATTCTGGATAGTGTTAGAACATGGAGTCCTTTCGTGGTATAGGAAACAGTAAGTTTTATGATCCTCATTCAATTTCAACATCTAAATTTTGAAAGATGAAATGTTTTCACTTATCTCTTTTCCTTTTACCTTGATAATTTAACATTTATTTTGAAGGCCTGATGCAGTCCGTAATATTTATCGCCAGGGATGCAAACACCTAACTCAAGCAGTGTGCACGGTAGGATGACACACGCATATTTTGCTCAAACCCTGAAATCAGTTCTGCAAGTGATTGCCCTAAATCTTTTGTATAATCTGCCTTGTAAATCTTGGGGTAGAAAGTACTCATATATGTTTTTATTTGAGGAATCTTTGTTTTAAAACTACAATTACCTTTTGTTTATCTTTACACATTGTGGGATGAGAGATGAGTGATCTGAAAACATTTATGCGGAGCTTTGAACATTTTGTGTGTGTGTATTTATATAGTCATACATATATATGCTTGTACATATATGTATGTGTGTGTATATGTGTATTTGTACGAGGGTAAATCAGGACAATGCGAGATTTTCTGGTACTAAAGTTAAAGCCTATGTCAAAATTGGATTCTTAGGCTCTCCATATTCACTTCAGGCTGTTTTATGTTACTTTTGCCAACCAGGAGAAAAGGCGAGTTTTTCCTCTTTAGAGATTAGTCTAAGACCAGAGCAAGACACACTTTGTTTCCTTCTTAAAGTCCTTCAGTTGTCAGCGTGCCATGGCTGTCCATCCACTTTTAAGAGCTCAGCACCTGCCTTTTCTCAGTGTGAACACTGTCAGACCAGCCGAATTCCCCTCAAGGAGTCACAGATGAAGTCACATTCTCCAGTAGTACAGATTCATGACACAAGCTGGTCCCTTCAGTCCTCACACCCCTTCGTCCTTTCACATTAGACCAGGCCAGGGAACCTCTTTTTCATGTTACTCATCTAATCTTTTTGTTTCTTCTTTTGATGTAATCCTGGCCATTCTTTTCTGTTCCCACTCTCGATTCTTCTACTTAATACCAAGGTGTTTCCTCAGTTTCCTCAGATTTATCTAATTCTTTTCTACCGTAAAACAAAAAAACAAACAAGTTGCTCCCACTGCCCTTTTAAAATATTTCGATCTTTAACTTTTCTGGAATTGATTAGCTCCTGCTATGTTATGCCTCACCTTGTTTTATACCTTTTGTTTCTTATACAAATGTCTACTTAAATGCTTCTTTTATGAATATCAGTACATATCTGTGCATATCAATACAAGCTAACGGGCATTCATTGATTGACCACTATAAGGCAGGCCCTGTTCAAGGTCTAGTCTCTTTAGATTGAGGCGTAGGTTATTGATTTGAGATTTTTTTTTTCTAATATAGGTGTTTATAGCTACAAAGTTTTTATGTTTTAAATAAAATGTGGTAAAATACACCTAACATAAAACTTACCATCTTAATTTTTTTTTTTTTAGGCAAGGCAACCCTTAGTTGACCTCACAGATTGCAAGGACCTTCTCGGCTTACAATCTCTTATTTTTTATTTTTTACACCTACAGTGTCTGGTCTTCCTAGGTGGTCTCCCATCCAATACTAACCAGGCCCGATCCTGCTTAGCTTCTGAGATCAGATGGGATCGGGCTTGTTCATGGTGGCATGGCCGTAGACACGATCTTAATTTTTAAATGTACAATTCAGTGACGTTAAGTACATTCACATTATTTTGCAGCCATCACCACCATCCATCTCCAGAACTCTTCTCATCTTCCCATACTGAAACTTTGTACCCGTTAAACAACTCTCCATTCCTTTTCTCCCCCTAGCCAATGGCAGCCACCATTTTACTTGTGTCTATGACATAATTTGATTACTCTAGATACCTCACATAAGTGAAATAACATAGTATTTGACTTTCTGTGAATAGCTTATTTCACTTAGCTTTATAGTACAAGGTAGGACCTCCAGTACAATTTTAAATAGAATTGGTGAAAATCGACATCCTTGTTTTGTTTGTTAGGTACAAAGCATTGAGCCTTTTATCGTTGAATTATTAGCTGTAGGTTTTTCATAGATGCCCTAAATCTTGTTTAGAAAGTTCTTTTCTTTTCCTAGTTTACTGAAAGCTCTCATCCTAGAAAGCTGTTGAATTTCAATAAATGTTTTTTTCATATTATTAAAATGATCATGGAGTTTTACTCATTTATGCTATTAATGGTTAATTTCATTGACTTTAGGGTGTTAATAAAACTGTCATATTGCTGGGATGAATTTTATTTGGTCATGATATATTATTTTAATATATCGTTTGCTAATATTTTGTTAAGAATTCTTCTGTGTTCACAGTGGATATTGGTTTATATTCCCTTTGTGATATTTCTATCTGGGGTTGGAATCAAAATAATACTAGTCTCATATAATGAATTAGAAAATGTTCCTTTTCAGTTTTCTGGTAGAGGTTGTTTAGAATTATTTATTTCTTCCTTAAATGCTTGATAGAATTCACTTGTGACATCACATGGGCCAGAGGTTTTTTGTTTTTGTTTTTGTTTTTTTTGTGGGAAGGGTTATAATTACAAATTTCTTTAATTGCTATAGGACTATTCAAATTTTGGGTTTTTTTTTTTTTTTTTAGATTAGTGTTTGTAATTTTTGCCTTTCAAGAAATTTGTCCGTTTTCTTTAGGTTATCAAATTTATTGTTAATATACCTATATTATGTTTTTCATGTTTGTATGATAGGTAGTCTTTGTCCTCTTTCATTTTTTATATTGATAATTTGTGTTTTTTTTTCCCCCTTAAATCTGTCTGGCTAGCAGTTTATTAATTTCATTGGTCTTTTAAAGGAAACAGCTCTTGATTTTATTAATTTTTTTCTAATTTTTTTCTATTTTTCAATGATTTTTGTTCTTTTGAGAAATTCTCCATGCTTTGGGTTTAATTTGCTCTCTTTTATAGTTTTCATAAGTTGAAAGCTTAGATTATTAATTGAGATCTACCTTCTTTACTAATACAGCCATTTAAAGCTATACTTTCCCCTCTGTAGCGGTTTTAGCTTCATCCTACTAATTTTGATAGATTTCGTTTTCATTATTAGATCAAAATATTTTCTAATTTATATTGTGATACCTTCTTTAAACTAATGAATATTTAGATGTGTGTTGTTTAATTTCCAAATAATTGGAATATTCCTGATTATCTTGTTTTGATTTATAATTTAATTCTATTTCAGTCACTGAACATATCCTATATGGTTTCTCTCCTGTCAAATTTATTGAGACTTGCTTGATGGTTCTACTCATGGATAATCCTAGTAAATGCACTTGAAAGTAATGTGTATTTTGCTATTATTGAATGCAGTGTCTTCTAAATATTCAGTCATGGTGGTTGTTTCTGTCGTTATGATCTTATGTGTCTTTGCTGATTTGGGCTAATTGTATCAGTTGCTGAGAGAAGGGTGTTTATGTTTGTGTAATTATTTCTTGCTCTATTATTGATCACATACATATGACTTACTGACCCTTTTTATCATTATGTGGTGGCTCTCTTTATCTCTTATAATACATTTTGTTTTGAAATCTATTTTGCCTGATACTAATATAACCACTCAGGCCTTCTCATACTACTGTTTGCAGTGTCTTCTATTTATGTGTTATCGACCTATCTAAAATTTTATATTTATTTTCTGTCTTTGTAGATAGTATATTTACATATATAGAGGTCCTTAGCAACCATTCTATTTTTGCCTTTTAATTAGATTTCTTTTGAAAATGTGTTCCGTTTTCTTCTTCATGTGTCAGGTAATTATGGATCATATCTTTAATATTTTGAAAGTTAAGTTCTGTAGATTCTGGATTTTGCTATTTTCCCCCATTAAATGTTATTTCCTTTGGTTTAGCAGGTCATTTTTCCTAGCTGGGTTTGGATTGCAAACTCTGTTTCTTGGACATTCAGAAAGGTTGCATTTAAATGACTGCTTTGAATCTTTTCTGTGCATCAGTTATGGATGTGAATAGACAGAGTTTGGGGATCCCTCCTCTGTCTCTTTCCCTTGGAGATTTCCCTACTGTACAGTATTTATGGCTCCCCAGGTTTTTAAATTCCTCAAAATAGAAAGACTGGATTTTTTCACGTGTGCCCTTGCTGCTGTGTCACTATGTGCACTGTACTTAGTCGTAGGTGAAAAACGTTGAGGGATGGGCACTTACTCGCAAAGCTCCTTGTTTCCTTTCCTCCAAGAGAATGTGCATGCTGCCCGCCACCCCACCCTCATCAGTCTGTCAACTTTTGCTCTCTTTCCACTTCCTTCAGGTAGTTTCCATTTGTTTTGTGTCTAGATTTTATAGTCGTTTTCTGCAAGGAGGTGGGGAAGTCCTCTGGAAGGGTCTTGAAGCAGAAGTCTTTTTATTTCTTAGTTATTAAATCCCTTTACTTTCTAAATTTATATTTTAAAAAGACATAATAATTTATCTTTTCTCCCATCTGTATCAATCTTATCTACTCCTTGTTCTTTTATACTCAGTTCAAACATTTTTCTACACTCGACTCAAAAGTTTAGGAGAGTGGTATGAATAAGAAATTGGAGTTGTGGTTGGTAAAGGATTTTACAGCCCAAGTGCACGCTAAGCTATTTTAATTGAAAGGATAAACTAAAACTGCATACCTAGTGGACTATTAGTATTTTAGTAACTAAGACTATGAAAGCCAGACTTGATATAGATAAGCTACAATGCATTTGATACTTCCAGTGTATCAATTTTTGTCCCAGTTGTTGTCAGTTGGTATTTTAAATGTTAGTTGGGTATAATTAAGTCATGTTAATACCTTTAATTTTATGAATAATTTTAGGGTTCCATTTTATGTGCATGAATGGTATTGTCTTACTGACTTTTTTTTATATCCAAGATAAAATCCACTGATAGCTGCCTCTTCTTTATTAAATGTTTTGATGACACTATTCATGGCTTCAGGGTTCCTAAGAATAGCCTTCAACAGTCAAGAGAGGTAATTTTTATGGATTCTTTTATCTTTCATAAAACTCAAAGAACATTTAGAAACAAAGCATATAAGATAGGTTTAATATTGCCATCTAAAATCTTGTTGATTGTACCTTCTTAACGGAGGCGGTTCTTTGAAGCTTTTGAAATTTGGCTTATGAATTAGTTTTTTATCAGTATATGCTTGTAGGGATTTTCTAGTCATAATTTTTTTCATTTTGATTTTGTTAATGTAAGGAGCTCTTACCGGTTTTAGAAAAAAGCCTAAGCGATTGTTTAGTTTGACCTTCATTTGTAGGCAAAGGAACTGAAGACGGTTAAGATTGAAGAGATCTCCCAAGGTCACACAGCTTGCAAGTGACAACCTGGACTCCAATCTAGGTGTTCTGATTTATTACAGTTTAGGCTCAGTCTTCTTTTTGGTAAATTGAACAATAGCAGCAAGAAAATTAGGATTCATGTAATAGAAATTCACAGTGCAGTTATTTAATGAAGAATCTATATTCCTTTAGATCAAAGCGATATTTATAGACCTCTTGTTTTTTGTAAATTATGTAAGAGATTGAAAGAATCTATCTTCCAAAGTGGTTAACTTTAGCCTGTAGAAAACCCTAAACAATCCAAATCATGACTGTCCCAACATTTCATAAAATGGTAAGATTTGACCTTGAGTAATGCTATAAGAAATGAAGAAGTAATAAGACAGGTATTTTTAGGGTAAATATTCCATCTTTTTGTGAAATTGTTGATTTTTTAAAAACATTGTAAAAGTTAAAGCATTAGGGCAGTTGTAGGCTCTCTTAAAGTGATTTGAGTTTCTGGTGCTTATAATTTGATTGCAAGTAAGTAAAATTGTTTCTAGATACATTATTATATAATAACTTATTCAATAGTTTTGAGAACCTGTAATATTAAGTGAAAAATTCTCCACTCATTATTTAGTTATTATAATGCATTTGAGGATTAATGTAGATATATTTTAAGTACTGGGAAACTTTTTTATCTAGACATGTCATGGACAAGAGATCTGCATCATTATTTCATTGTTGTTGTTGTTGTTTTTTAGGCCATAATATATTTTTTTCTCCATGTAAACTTTATGCTTTCCAGATCATTGTCATATCACCTCTTTTGAGTAAAAATACATTTCACTTTATTTAAATCCTGGGATTATTTCAGGACTGGCTGGAAGCAATAGAAGAGCATTCTGCTTATAGCACTCACTACTGTTCCCAGGACCAGCTGACTGATGATGAAGAGGAAGATGCAGTTTCTGCTATAGACTTGAAGGAATCCTTAGAGGTAAACAAGAAAACTTAATCTGACCTTTATAGCTAACTCTGTTATTCAGATTTTACTGTGAAATATTTTAATTTTTTTAATGTGAGGTTTTGAAATTAGGATTTCTGACCATGGAAGTAGGATTGCTTTTTGTCTAGTAATATTCTATTGCTACTTATAATATCTGTTATGGTAATACTATCACGTCTATGTGGCTGGGCTCTAAAGATGTAGGCATATGCCTATCTTTTTTGTTAAAATTTTTGCATTGCTATATTCAGATTGTCCTATTTGAAAACTTCCGCCAGTAGGGGGAGCATCCATGACTTGCCGTTTATGACTTCACTGCATATTTCAGAGTTTAAATAATGCAACCACAGTGATATATTTCCTGGTCAGTAGTTTCATTTAAAACCACTTATAATCTATAAACTTCATTGATAAAGCAAAGCGACAGTAATGAATGGAGAAGCCCTTATTGGAAGTGACTCGTCCACACAGAAGTATCAGCATATGTATTGTAATTGAAATGAAATAGATATTTTTTCCTTGGCATAAATTTTCTGGCAGTACCTTTTAAGTGGGAATTGGGTTTGGAAGAATTAGAACTATGAAAGGATGATGAATTTCAATCCAAATAACCATGTCAGAGCATATGAATTTGTCTACTAAATTTAATCGTTTTTTTAAAATAAGATGAATCACTTCTAGAATTTGAGTGTTTCTAAACAAAAACTTTAATGAAATTAAGTTTGCTAATACCTAAGGAGTTATATTAAGGGGCTATACATTTAAGTTAGAGATTTTTACTCTTTTGATTCCTAGTTGTAATTTATGGTGTAACATTAAAGAATTTGAGGTCCTTCATTTTCTGTAGAAGACATTCTTCAGATTTATTGATGGTGGCTTTACCAGTATTTCTGTTTTAAAGCCATACACATAATTTTCAGATCAGTGAACTTTGCAAAAATTAATCTACCAGAGCATCTAAAGGCCATTAAAACCGTGTGGATAAATAAAGAAGGCTTAAATATCTATGGCCAAAATCATGTCAAACAGGTAAAGAATAAAACTATGTTAAATATTTTAACTTTCAGTCAGTATTCCCTAAGTGAAAAGAAATCCTTCTGTATTGAACTATCCTCACTATAAGGTAAATGATAAAACCTGGAAAAACTTACAAAGCGTACCATACAGTATCTTTCCAGGATTGTGGTAATTTTAAAACCTTTTTAACAGAAGCTACAGATAAAAATGTGCTAATATGCATATCATTAAAAACTTTCTTGAAGAGATGTTTCTTCTTTAGCCTAGTTTTCAAATTTTCGTGTTCTTGGCCTCAACTATGCCTTTCATTTTACTCATTTGAATATTGTGTTTCTGTGTTCACTTGAAAACCATGAAGTTTCTGCCATCTAGATGTTATAGCACCTGAAGCCAGTGAGAGTTTTAGCCAGCGTGAAGCTCTTTCAGGTTTTGCTAGTTATAGACATATTTCTAGCCACGAGAATTTGAATGCTAATTCCATGCACCTTAACTCTGTCTTAGCTTGAGGGTTGGTCCAACATAGGTAAAATCTGAAATGAGCTTTGAAGTATATTGAATTGTAGCTTGTGAGAGTCTGGCTCCAGAATGCCCTTGATCCTTGCGTTCTTAAGATGCCAGGAAATTCTGGGACCAATTTGTTTATAGACTTTCTAAAGGACATTAGGAACTCTAGGACTGGGATATTCTAAAACCATCTGAATTAATATGAACCTTATTTTCTAAATATGCTTTTGGACTTGTAAGTAGAAATTAGGGGGAAAAAAATGTCCACACTTATAAAGTCGACCATGTTGCATAATACTTTTGATTTCGACATACTTCCACCCCAAATGAAGGCCTCATTTTCTGAGAGAAAACAACATTTTCTCTCAGCTCTCTCTGTCACTGCCTAGAGGTTATGCCTCCAGGGAGAAAAGCATTAGACAAATTTTATAACGATTGGCCTCGTGGTCCTTGCCTTAATGACAACTTTAAAATATTTCAGAAATAAAAATTGGAAGATAAATTCAAACACAATTTTGGTATAGAACAATATGATGGCTACTAGGTACACATAGCTATTCACATTTGTTTGTTTGTTTATTCATTCATTCATTTAATTTTTCTCCTACAGCACCTGGTCTTCCTAGGTGGTCTCCCATCCAAGTACTAACCAGGCCCAACCTTGCTTGGCTTCCGAGATTAGACGAGATCAGGCACATTCAGGGTGGCATGGCCATAGACTGGCTATTTACATTTAAGTAAATTAGAATCCAATTAAAAATTCAGTTCCTCATTTTAACTAGCCATATTTAAGTGCTCAGTAGTCACATGTAATTACCGCTTTTGGATAGAGCAGATAGAATGTTTCCACCATCGTAGAAAGTTCTGTTGGACACAACTGGGATATGCTTAGATTTGGCGTGGTACTAGTAAAGTAGGAGTTTTATTTGTTGAATATATCTTGATTCTATAGAATCAGAACTCCTTCTTATAAGAAATAATGAGCAGATGATGCTAAATTTTAACCAAATGAGGAAATAATATTAAACTTTACTGATTTCTAATGAATGTGCAGAAAGATGAACGATTCCTAATTAAAATGAATGCGCAGAAAGATGGGTGGATGGATGTCAACACAGGGCTGGTAAAGATTGGTACATCCATATAAGAATGAGGCAGATTTATATATGTAGACATATTTAAGATTTATATTTAGGTGAAAAGAACAAGGTATAAAATGTGATATCTAATATGCTGTTACTTGAGAGAAAATAAGTAAAGATGTACACACACAGATTTGTGCAGGCTTAGATCATCCCTGGGAAGATGAGAAATGATTAGCAGTTTTTGCATTGAGGCTGGTAAAGGGCAAAAACAGGAGCTCTAGGGCTGATAGGTATGTGAGGAAGAACTGCTTTTCTTTGTATATCTTTTTTTTTTTTTTCTTTAACTTGATGTATATACCTATTGCAAAATAAAACAAGAAGATGATGGAGCAGGGCCATTATAATCACCAGGTACCAAAAATAATAAATGTGTCATGGGTTAGCTTAGATTGAGGAAGGATGTAATATGATCTTTACAGTGGATTTGGCTAGAGTTGGGAAGACCTGGAGATGGGTAATGGAGTACCAGTATTCTCAGTACTGGTGATTTTCTGCAAAGAAGAGAGTTATCAGAGTTCTATAGTCTATTAGTTAAAAGTTTAATATATTGAGGTATAATTTTTAAACAATAAAATGAATGCATTTTATGTTTTCAGTTTGATGTTTCAACAAATGTATATACCCTATGTAACCACTACTCCTGTCAAAATATACAACATTTTAATCTCCTCACAGTTTCTTCGTGCTCCTTCCCAGACAGTGCCCTCCACCTCCACCTCAGGCAACCACTGATGTGCTTTCTGTCATTATAGGCATTGTCAGTTTTTCCTGTTCTAGAATTTCATGTAAATGGAATCATACCATATGTGCCATTTGGTGCCTGTCTCCTTTCTCTTGCTGTTGTATATTAGTAGTTTGCTACTAATTAGTAATTTGACTGCTGAGTAGAAGGTGGTCTAACTGTTCTTAATGAACCAAATGTGGATTATCTGCAGTAAATAGCCTGGAATTAACGACCCCTCTCCTACCTTGTCCACTCTTCCCTAGATGCCCACCCCTTTGATGCACATTTTTAAGCTGTCCCATAGACAGAGATCATAAAGCAGTTTAACATCAACGTAAAACCAACAACTAAAATCTGGGCTGGCTGAGGTAGGAGCAGATCTGGGTTGTGAATGTGGCTCAGCTGCTTGCGTGGGAGCCTCTGGGCCCCCTGTTTGTGGGTGTGATCCTGTTCTTGTGTTTTGCGCCCAGATAACGTGGGTTTGAAATACATCTTGGGTATTAGAACATTGCTTATAGTGGGTTTCCATATATGTAGGGTAAAAATGAAAACATAAAATAGTCCCTTATTTACCCTGAGGTTAATGGGATAGAAGTCAAGAATGAGATAGCATGCTGGGCTTTGCAAAAAACTCATAAGCATTAATTTTCATAAACAGATTTTTAGGTTTTCATGATATAATCAATAGCTAAGAAGAAATTATAGCAAATAAGAGAATATCTTATATTTATTGTTTCTTTTTGTCCTATCAGTTAAATGGCACTAATCGTTTAGAACAGAAGACACATACCCAACTATAAAATAATGTCTTGGAGATTGAACCGTATCCAGCTGACCTATTGTGTACCTTTTAAAACAAGTAAATCATCAATTAAGGAAACTCTCTTTAGTAGATATGCTAAGGGAAGATGAATAGATTCAGGTGTTTGAGGATGATGCTATGGAGAATGATTCTTGTCTTTAATTACAACCTCAGAACTATCATATTTATTACGGATTTGCACTCTGCAAATGAAGCCAGTGCATGCTTTTATGCATTCAGCTAACTATCACCATAAAAAGGAAAACTGTAGTCTTGAACATGGGCAGGAGTATTAAATATGTATAGAGTGAAAATGACGATTTTGTATTAATAAATTATGAGCGTTACATTTGGTTGCAGTGCATGTTTTCAGTGCCCCCAGATGGACTTTTTTCCAGCCTTCAACCTGTATTCACTCATTATATCTGAAAAAATTATCCAGCATACCATTTCACTTTCAATGAGGTTTTAAATTGAATAGTGTAGATATTCTCTCTCCAAAAAAAAAAAAGTGAATTATATTTTTATGTTGTTAAAGCTCTCAAAACAGAGTAATTAGATTTTCAAGAGAACATTACCTGACAATGTGGTAACATGAATAATTCTACTGTAGTTGAGTTGAGCTTCATAAGCACTAAAAAATTTATAAGGTAAAAAAAGGAGAAAAGAGTGCTTACCTATGTCACCTTGGCACGTAGATCTGATTTGGGGGCATCAAAAGTGTTTAGTGATGGGCCAGCTGAGACTAGAAATACAAAGCAAGGAAGATTCATAAGGCTAAATATATTATTCTTTCTACAACAGTGTGATTCTAATATTAATAAGGTCAGGTTCTCAGAGCAAATATTTCTTATTGCCATAATCTACCAATTTTATAATAATTTTATTCTTTACCTCTTTGAGGGGAAAGTATAAATGAAATTAACTCCAAAGTTATATTGTTAACGTAATAAATGGATTTATCTGATTTTTCACCTTGGACTTCCAAATATATACTAAGATAAGATGCAACTTAAATGAAACTCTATATGTTTTGCTTTTAGGGGTCTACATATGGAGAAACCTCAAATTACAAGGAATGATACTTTCTGTAATTGACTTTATTTTTATAAGATTTTTCTTACTAAGAAAATGTTCTTGTTTGTCTGATTATATTGGGGCTATGTACACTTAGATTGCTGAACGAAAATCAGCTTGTGATTTCCAGATGATAGTGCCATCTGGGTTTTTTTTTTTTTTTAAGCAGTTTTAAAATATATTTTTAAGGAATGTATTTTATATCTCAGTGAATTTAATCTAGTCCGCTAAAAGTGTCAGTAAATCTCAGAGTAATATAACTCCTCAGGTATATGTGGGTTAATGAATTATTAGGAGTAATTAATGCAGTTGTATTGTATTTACACAGCAGATGTTGAATGTATTAGAAATATTTATTTTTATTAATCTTTAAGTGAATAAACATTCAATTTTTAAAGAAATTTTCTCATACCATTTTCTCTGTTAGGAATATGTCTCAATTATTACAGTGTACCAACTTATGAACTGAAAGTTTTGATAGAAATATTAAAGCATCTGTAATGTAAAAATTCTTTGTCTTTAAGGTTTTTTTTTTTTTTGCTTTTCCAGAAAGCACAAAGATGCCAACAGAGACTAGATAAAGAAATTTCCAGCTTTCTCAAAATGATTAAAGACCGTGACATGGCTGCAGGTAAAAAAATAAAAATAAAAAGAGTACCCCCACCATTCTTTGAAACAACCCATTATCATAACTGTTGACCTTTCTAGTTTCGTTTTACTATACATTTTAGATAATTTTTGGTTTTGAATTCAGCTGTTTAAAATTTCTATTCATCTGGAGGCTTGCATTATAGATTAAAAATGGTTTTATATATATATATTTTTTTAAGAAAAACAAAGTTAACATCTTGGGGCTGTATATTCATTTTGGCTGTGTAATGAGAATTCTGCTTATGAATCTCAGAAGATGGAATTTAGAGTCATACTGTTCTGGATTTGAATCTTTGCTCTGTCACTTACTAGCTGTTACTTTGAACAGTACATTTAACTTCTCTGAGCCTCAGTTTCCTCATCTATAAATAAAGCTGTTGGTTGTTTCCAGGTCTTGACCTTTTATGAATCTATTTATATATACATGAACTTGTCTAGCTAATGGTTAATCTATTATTGAACTTTTTATGTCTTCACTCTCCATTAGCTATGAATTATCATGAGTTGCAGATGAATACTTCAAAAATCAGAATATAATCCAATACAAAAATTAAGTATTGAGAAAAAATTGTTTTATTATTTTGTTAATTAAAAAATTGTTTCTTAGACTTTATCTCTGATGTCTTTATAAATAACTCTACTAAAATATAATCGGTTTAATTGTCTATGAGTTTATTATTAACTGTCAGTTTTAATCATGAACTAGTTTCCCTCAGTGAACTCCTAGTTCAGTTTGTATGTGCTCATAGAATGTGTAGAAATCTTATAATAACTGAGCATTAATATTCTGTATCTGTCCAAATGTACCTTGGGCATTCCTTTACTGCAATTCAACAAACAGTTATTTATATCAGCAATGATAGCTTTGGGAAGGACAGCAGTTAAATCACTTTGAGATTTAATTGCAGGCTGAATTATATCACTTAGCATGATTCATTCTCAATAGGCTTTTTAAGTAATAACAGATTTATAGATGTAAATCATAGAACCTAAAATTCACCTGTGCAAAATGTACAATTCAGTGCTTTTTTAAAAGTATATTCACAGTTATGCAACTAAGACCATCAGCGAGCTTTTAAAACACCATCTTTACCAAGAACTCTCAAAAATAAGAAGAGATACTAACAACATTTAAAAGGTGTAGATGTCCAGAGTGAGGTGAAATATAAAGATTAATTTTTTTAACCTGGGTCAAAGAAAAATTATATCACAATTCTAACCAGATTAAGAATTTTTAAAGCTTGCCTCAAATCCCTTGGTTTAGATTAATCTATGTGCCATGTTACTCATAATGTTGGCATGCATCATTAGCGCTCTTGGAGATAGGTATAACATTCAGTACCACAAAAGAGGTATTTCTTTTTGGACAGGGCCATCTGGGATCTCTGAGATGTTTGACTGTGATCTGACAACCCTATTTCATATGTTTACGCTAAAATTTAACAGACTTATACACAAACAATCATAAATATCATTTTCTGAAAGATTGGTATAGATAAATATATAAATAGTAATTAAATAGGTTTAAGATGTTTTTATGAATGGAATTGGAGAGTTGAAGGTAACAGTCACTCTTAATGTCAAGGGATTATACAGAATCATTTTACACCATGTGCTTTATTAAAGGAAGCTGATAGATACACATCCCACTCCAGACTGTCTACATAGTTTGCCAGTGATGTCTCAAGATGAAAAACTAAAATGTTCGTGGACAGAATCCAGATCTTATGGTTGAAATTGTTGTCTTACATTTTAGTACAAAATTATATGAACTTTAAGACTCAGTTCTCTTCCTTCTTTTTCAGATTCTACCATTATAGTTCAGCTCCATATCACTTCAAATCCCGATTACTGCAGAGGCCTTCCCTTTAGTCTCCCTGCCCTCTGGGATCCCCCTGAATTCCATCCTTAAAGGGAATTGAATCACATGACTTTCAGGAACTCTTCCAACTTAAAATCTGTGTAATACTGCATCATTGCCTGCCAGATTAATTTTAGAAATATACTTTTTAAGCATAATTTTTTTTCTGTTGAAAAAATAAATCTTTTCGTGGGTTTTTGAAACTGTAGCATAAAGACACTCTTTATCCTGGCATTTAAGGACTTGGATAGCCTTAGCTCAATCTGATTTTTCAGCTTTATTTATAATTATTCTCTCTCATGGTCCCTGTAAACATTTTTGACCAAACATTGTGCCTTTGGTCCAAAATGTCCTCTACTGAAATACTACTTTCATTTTCATGAGTGGACCTTAAACATAATTTCTCTCTGGATGAATGCCAAAATTTATGTATTTGGCATTGGCAGTACATCATTCAAGGTTCAAAGAATGCTGTACTGAAATCTCAACTATTTTATATTTACCAAAAGCCTGGTTGCAAAAATAAATAAATCACTCAAACTAATAAGACTTTTAGAAGACTTCCTGAAGGCTAGGAGTCAATCTCTTCTTTTATACAAGCCTAAATTTACCATTAAGTAGTAGCCAGTTTTTTACTATTATAAATAATATGGTATTGTGCATTCAAATTTGATCACATAACTTTATTACTGTAAAATTTTTGGAAGTGGGATCAGTGAGTGAAAGTGTATTAATATTTTTGAGCATATTGATACATGTTGCTAAATTACTCTCCAGAAAAGATATATTACTTTTTGTGCCATCTTTAATGCATATACTTTATTGCATGTTACTAGATGTACATAAGTTAATCCTTGGTAAAAGAAAATAGAAACATTTCACTTAACTAAAAGAAAAAAATTTTAAAGGAAAAACACTTTTGTTCAACCCACTTAAAACTCTTCCATCAAAATCCTAGACTTCAAGTAAACATTCTTATCACCACCTTCATTCACTGTTGCCACCATCGTCTCCCACACGGACTGTTAACACGGCCTCCTAAACTGGCCCTCAGAGTCTACTCTTGCCCCTACAGTCCCTGCCCAGGGATCCTTCTAAGACACCAGTGTATGATGTCCTTTGCTCAAAACATCTATTAGTTTCCAGGTCGCCTCAGAATGAGTGACAGGTCCTTCTAATGACTCACCTTACATTTTAGCCCCTCTTTGCCTTCATCTCCTAGGTCCCCTTGCTTGCTCCTCTCTAGCCTCACCAGCCTCCCCTTGTTGTCCCTCAAAGAAGCATGGCTGACTCCTACCTCAGGCCTGGGCTGTGCTGGTCCCTCTGCATAGAAGGCTTTTCTCTAGGGTACTCACTCATTTCCTTACCTCCCAGGTCCTTACTCAAACAGAGCCTTCGGATTCCCTTCCCACCTGCACCAGTTTGCTCTTCCATATTCGTTTTCTGCCCTGCTTGGTGCCTTGGATCACTACAGACTTGATTGCGGGAGTTTCCTTGCCCTTGGACTTCTAATGGCATTCAGCAAAAACCAGAGCTCTTTTCAGGAGATTGATGGAGGGGATGTGAGGATATTTAGGTCGGGGGATGTCCCCGCTCCCTCTAGCTGGGCTATGGTATAACAGTGCTACTGTGTTCCTCCACATGTCTTGTGGCCCCATTCCAATAATGCCAGCTCCTGCTGGCCTTAGCCACACTGTCCCTTCCCTTCGCTCCTCTGTTCCAGGGTGGTAGCTGCCTGTATGCCAGTCTGTTAGTTTACTGACCCCCGCCTGCTATGTGAATAATCTCTTTTTAAGATTCTTCTCAGCTTCCATATGAGTTTGCCAGCAGTTTCCTCCCAGGACTCTTACTGATACTTAATCCTGTCTAAACTTCAACTCCTCTGAATACTTTCTATCTTCTGCCTTACTTTACTTTGTTAATTATCAGACTTCTATATATGTACGTGTTGCTAATTATCTGCCTCTCCTGTTAGAATATAAACCACGAGGCCATGAATTTTTGTCTGTTTTATTTGCTGATTCTCTTCTGCATCTTAACTGTTCATGGCACACGTAGACATTTGATATATATGTGTGTGTATCTATATAATGTTTTGAATGAATGAATGGGTGAAAATGAGTGACCTACTTCTCTAGCTTATAAATGTATAATTTATTTCTCTTGAACTCGGGGAGAAACAAGTACTAACTTTGTTCTGTCACATTAGTAAGTATAAAGATTGTACAAGTCAATGAGGCTTTATGGAGAGAAGCAAAACCGAGAAGTGAGCAGCTCTGTGGAATGTTTTGCATTCTTTTCACCAGTCAGTAGGGTTCCACAGTTTATGCCATTGGTTTTCATATCCTGCTTCTCACCTCCGGATTCAGTTTTTTTCTGAGGTAAATCTTTGACTAATTCTTTCATTCCAGGTCTGCGAGTGGTAAAATCTGCCTTATCTAAATCATTATTTCACTCTTACTAGGTTATAGGTATCATCCATTAGCATTTTGAAGATGTGATTCCAGCTTCTGGCTTCTAATATTCTAATGATGATTCTTTGATAGACAATCTGTTTGGTGTTTTTATTTTGTTTTGTTTTTGTTTGTTTGTTTTTTTAGTGTTCTCATTGCTTCAGAGATCTTCACTTTTTTTGTCTTTGGTGTTCTGCAGTTTTATTTTGTCTCTGGTATTGACTTTTGTTGTTACATGTATATGCTTCTTGAGACTTTTTAATTTAAGAAGTCATTCATTATCTTTCTTCAGTCTAAGAAGGTTCTTATTTCTTCAAATTGTGCTTCTTCATTCTTTCTGTTCTCTTCTATCAGAACTCCTCATAGACATGTTTTATTTTACCTCCCACTTCTTAGTTTTTCATTCCATTTCTATTTTCCCATGTTACATTCTGAGTAATTTCTCAGATCTGTTTTCTAGGTTTACTTTCTTTCTAAATTGGATCTATTTTTCTGTATAATCCTTTAACTTTCTAATTTTTGTGACTATTTTATAATTCTAGAAATTCTAGGTGGTGATTTTTAAAGTTTTTATTTTTTCTACAGGGACATGTTCTTGCAAAGAACATATATTTCTAATTTTATCTCAAATATTTTAAACATATAAATTTTTAAAAGCCTTTTTCAAAATATGTTTATATCTCAAGTAATTGTGTAGCCGATTCTGTTTTGTCTGCTAAATGTCCCTGGAGATGGATTATAAATGTCCCTCACTATGGATTATAATTTTTTATTCAGAGCTCATCTTCAGGGGTCCTTATTTTTTTCTGCCTCCTGGATAATGGTTCCTCCTGCCTTCTGGTTCCAGGCTAATGGTTTTAAAATTAGATTTCATACTTAGGTGAGACACAAGCTAGGAATTTCTATTTCTCATGTTTCCTACCCAGAACAATAGGCAGACAATGCCATTCTCCACTGCTTCCCTGAGCCCAAGGGCAGTTGTTCCATTCTTGCTTTCACTGGGGGTCTAGTCCTAAACAAGACCTTGCCCTTAGTTAGCTTCAGGAGACCAGAGACACACCTCCTCCCCTCAGGTGGATGGGAAAGCTCAGCTCTCAGTCCCCTGGGTTTGTGTTCCAGTTGACATCCACCTCTGTCCTTGGCCTTACCCACCCTGCCTTCACTGGCCTATGCCTGTTTTAGCAGTTTTGATTGTCTTTCTTTTGGTTTCTAGCATATCAGAGACTTCGTTCTTTCAAACTCTGCTATATATTATTTTATTCAACATCTTTATGGGATGGGGTTGAAGAATGGTTTCCCATCAACTTACTCTGCCAGGTACCAAAAGTGTCCCATTTTCTTTCTAATGTAAAACATATCAGTAATTCACAAATTGTATTATTTAGATTAACAGCAAACACAGCTTTTTTGTGTGCATTGTTCTGTGTGACTTACATATATTAACTTTTAATTTCTTATAACTTCCTGTGCAGTACATACAACTATTATGTCCATTTCTCAGATAAGCTAACTGAGGTGTAGAGGGCTTAGGTAACATGTCTCACGTCACACAGCTAGTAACCTAAGTCGGGGTTTGATTCTAGGCAGCCTGGCTCCAGAGTTTGTTCTTAACCAATAAAGAGTCTGGAATAAATAAAAAATTTGATATTTACCCCTAAACTTTGATGTGTGAACTAGAAAAGTTTACAGATTTATTCCTGGGTCAACAGTGAATGGTAGAATTTGTTGAAGACAATCTCATGAGTTTGGCGCCTGTAGTTGTGGTGGTGTTCAAATCCTCATAGTCTTCTATTCGGAAGTTCAGAGGTAGAGTGGGATTGATATAGAGAAGTTTCCAAGTCACAACAAAGAAATCCTTTATTTTTCCTATCGATTTTTTCCTTCTCTTTTCTTGTCCTGATATTCATTCTTCATCTCATAGTATGTATCACCGATTCACACAGAAGCTCAAACCTTGGAGTCCTCTTAAATTCTTGCTCAACTGTATGTGTTCTGTCTCTGATATAGCCCTCTACATTGTTCCCTTCTCTGTTTCCCTACCAGTACACTAAAATTGGCCACAGCAACAACTTCTTGTCTGGACATGCCACACTCCCTCTGGTTTTAGATTACTCTATTTCCCTTCATGGAATGTACCAGTGTCTAGTTAGGTGCGGTTCAATGGAGAAACTTCTGAAAATGATTATTATTTTCAGTATTCAAGAAACATCCTGAACAAGTGTTTGGAGACAGTAAAATAGAAGAATATTTCAAGGAAAATAGATATTTCCAGAAAAACAGTCTGGCTGAAACTGATTG
Organism: Pteropus vampyrus; assembly: GCF_000151845.1. Lineage (NCBI taxonomy): Eukaryota > Metazoa > Chordata > Mammalia > Chiroptera > Pteropodidae > Pteropus > Pteropus vampyrus. The sequence continues at coordinate 3,951,213 of NW_011888836.1, forward strand.
AGTTTATGGAATGTCTTAAATGTTAGGCTAAGGAATGTGGACATTTTCTATATTAGAACAATGGAGGTCATCTCTATTAGGGTTTAGTTTGTTAACATAACAAGAAACAAGTATTTCTTTAATGGTTTCAAAAATTGTAGAGTGTAGCATGAAAACGACAGATTGTGAGCTTTTTACACATGTCTCTAAAGATAAGCTTTTCACATGTGATCTTCTAGCATCTTTCTTGAGTTTGAAAAATAATTTTAGTGCAAAAAAATAACATTTTCTTCAAAATTAAGTGTTCAATTTGTAGAGTAGGCCAAATATGCATTTATCGGCCATTTTGCATTTATTCATGACAGCTTAGTCTCTAAATATTAATTGGCTAAAACATATCTGCAGTGATTTCCAGTTGGTAACTTTTCTAGAAGCTTATCAGTTTTATTTTTATATAACCATATGCAAACATCATTATATAAAAAGCACGCCTGCATGAACCGCCTGGCCCCGATGCACCACACCAGAGTGCCTGCCGAAGTCTGTCAGTTCTTGCGCCATGCCACTGTGCAAGTTAACAGTAATCTCAACATCTTGTTTAAACACTAGATTGTCAGGGAAATTAGATAACTTTTAACTTTGTTTTGGACACTCTCAATAATGGATTCTTATAAAAACTTAAGTCTTAATATTTCTTGGAATGTCTTTTAAAAGCTTGCAGAATCAGTTTTGTTTATAAAATTGTGTTTCTCAAATTTTTTTTAACATTTAATGTTTGTTTTATGCTAATCAGCATAAAGTGAGAAGTATCTAAAACAGACAAAATTGGAGATGATAAAACACGTGATGGTATTTAATAAAAGCAATACATCCATGAATGACTATGCTTCCATCTTCCTATCATTTGTGCTATGAAAGTGGAAAATTACTAGATTACCCAGAACATTTATGGAAGGCAGAGGCTGTGTCTGTTTTTTTCCTGTACATCTCCTCTTAGTACTCAGTCCACAGCTCCATATGAGACATCTGTTGAGGTACTATTTAAGTCATATGGCATCTAGCATATGGTATTCTCATTTGCTATTTAGCAACTAAGTACGAAATAAATCTTCACAATGTGTGTCAAAGATCTGAAATGAAAAACATGTAAAGTCAAATTTATTTTAAAATGTAGTAGTTTTTAGTCGTTTGGGCGTTATTAAAAATAGTTAACACTAGGAAACTGCATTCCATAAGATGAAAAATATAAAATATCACTTGGTCTTTATATCCAGATATTAACGAAAGGTTGTTTATACCTTCATTCACTCTGACCTTTTCCTTTTGTTGCCCACTTCTGCCTTAGGAATTTTGAGAAATAATTTTTCCAAGAAAAGGACCTTTCTTTGCTAAAGTAAATCACATTTATATGGAAATTTGGAAAATGAAAAAAGAAGAATATTCACAATTTTATCACCTAGAAATTTTGACCAAAAATAATTTATTGTATGTTCTTTGTGGATTGTTTTCCTTTCTATTTCTTGTTTGAAAGTTTATGTTTCTTGATAGGCCCCTACTGTTTTATGGCCTAATTGATTGCAAATTGCTCGCATTTGGATTTACTTGATTGCTTTTGTTTATTGACCTTGTTTACTATATTTTCAGAACAGTGTTTTATATAAGTCAAGGTTATTTAAAATATGAAGAATGCTACTGATTTAATTGTTCTCCTTTTATTTTTTGGTGAAAAGCTTCCTTAATGTTATTTTTCTTTGATGGAAGGAACTGATTTAAAGGATCTTAATGTATAATTAACATAAAGTCCAAAACTATTTCAACTAAGTGTATTTCTCTCGAATTTTCTGGACAGGATATGACATTTTACTCGTTTTTTTAGGTGATGTGTGTGTATTTTGCAGCTTTCTCTTGCCAACATTGTGTTTTTTTCTTTTTATAGTGGATAAATGGATTAAGATTTTCTTTAAGGGACCTGGGGACCTGGGATACTGATAGAATAGTCTCTCATGGGGACTGGTTCCAGCATCCCGAGGATACCAAAATCTGCAGATACTCAAGTCCCTTATATAAACGACTTAGTATTTGTATAGAACATGCACACATCTTTCTATATACTTTAAATCATCTCTAGGTTACTTAAAATACCTAATACGATGCAAATGCTATGGAAGCAGTTGTTATATTGTATTGTTCAGGGCATAATGACAAGAAAGTCTGTACACACACCCATTGTAGACTTAACTACATTGTACATGTCAGCAACATGTCGGCATCGTACATGTAACTTTTTTCTCCCGAATATTTTCAGCCTACAGTTGGTCGAATCCCTGGATGTGGAACCTGTGGACATGGAGGGCCATTTGTACTACCATTTCTTTGTTCTCAATTTTAACATATACTAAAAGATACTGAAACTCTACAGGACACATTTTTGAGAGTGAAAAAACCTATTATGCCAAACATTTATCCGCATAAGAACTAGAGGAAGTTGAGTTAATGCTGCCTTCAGATATTTTAGCCATTATGTCAACTACAGAGTTATTTTTGTCTCTTTTTAGCACTTGGCTTTTGAATAAAATTACTTATCTAATATAGAATATAATGAAAGGAAATGTTAATGATTTATAATTAGTGTTGTCAGTTCTTGTTAGCTGCTTTTCTTAAACATTGTATTATTTAGTTTATAACCATTTTTAGTCCTGGCTCTTCTTGTAGGAAAAAGTCCTTTCTAGGACAAGGCTTCATCTTTTTTTATTTCTATACTAATTAATGTGCCCTGCATACAGTCGGTGCTTAATAATGATATTCAAGGAACATACTGGAAGGAAACATGAAGGTAGTGGATATAAAAATATGTTTGTGGTCTTAGTTTACATTGATTACTTAAAATCCCACTCATTTGATTTACCTTTTTTTCTTATTTATAGAGATGCTTCCATCATTTCTTCAGAAAGTTGAAGTTGTCTCTGAAGCTTCTAGAGAAACTTGTGTAGCTTTGAGTGATTGCCTTAATCTCTTCACTAAACAAGAAGGGGTAGGTAGTGTGGATTTGAATTTTTTAACAATTGTTTGTATGTCATATACTGGATCATCCAGTAAGTCATTGCTTTCAGAATGTCCGAAGATAGGAGAAGATAGTCTTAATCTTAACAAAGGAAATGAAAACTTCATTCTTCACCAAAATTTAGCTTATTTGTTCTTGATTAAGCAGGATGATTGTGAAATAACTTCTGTTCATGGCATCTAATTCATTTATATAGCCGTATTTAACAAGTGTGTTTTAAAGTTGTTCTACTCAGGATTGTTGTGGTATTTCAGTAAGAAGGTTGTAAAAATACTCTAGAAACCAAAGGTCGTTATATGAAAAATACATAATACTTTTATTTAGAAAATAGAGTGTTATACTTACCTATTTGAACTGAGCTCAGTGGGTTAAATGTTTTTTTTTGTACTCTTTCCCCTGGGTGTCTCCCATGCAGAAATTTGCCATTTGCTTTTCCAAATGTGAGTAAGAGTGGTATACTTATCCATTAGCAATTCTTTTTCTAAGGACTGAAAAATTATAAAGCTGTGTTTTGGTTTCCAGAACTAGAATTTTTGTTTTATGCTTTTCTTTCCCTTATTTTCATGATTTTAATGCAAGCCAAGTAGCAATAGGCTTTCTTTTCCATTTTGTTAATTTCTACATATATGTGCAATCTTCAACTTTTTAGATTAAGACACCAAATTTCTTCTTACAATTTGTACTTTTTGGTTAGAGATTAGGTTTTGGCAAAACTTAGATAGATCAAAATGGTTTTGTTATGTTTCTCTTATATGTAAAGATCTAAAATTTTACTTTACCATGATTACAGTGGAAGCCTTGTGAATTCATATAAAAAATTTTAATGCTGTGTTTGCTAACCACAAATTTTGTATATTTTTTTGAAGGATAAGAAAAAAAATGTGAATAATATGAATTCATTTAAAACAAACTTACAGAAAGTCAACACAATTTTATTAGTGCAGGAAAACATGTAATTGTTCAAACATTTTAAATGGTTTATTCTTCTAATATTGTTTGAAAATATCCCTTCTCAGCATTTCTGTTTTCGATGGTGTGCAGATTTCATATTCTAGCTTATTTAAATGAGAAATGATTTAGCCATCTGAATAAATAGGATGATAACATTGCAGCACAAATTATGATGTGGGATTCAAGTAGTATTTAGTACATTATAAAACCAAATTTCATTTACATCTCTTATGTGGTACCTGATAGATGTGTTGATAACTTTTTGTTGTTGTTTTAGAGATGTATAATTTTAAGGGGAACACTAGATTAGAAGTAAGTTAATTTCTGGAGAAGCTAACCTATGCTAATTTTTAAACTAATTGCTTAAAAAATGTAGCCTAGGTAATCATTGCTCTGAAAATCAAGATGTGCAAGAATATTAGCCTAAAATTTAGATTACTTAACCTCTTTTAGCCTTTTAAATTTGTCATAAGGATTAAGTAAGATAGTATAAGCAAAATGCTTAGTATAGTTTCTGACATAGTCAGCCCTGAGTAAGTCAACAGTTACTATTGTAGGCTGTGACCCCTTTTCTCTGATGGTATCTTGGAGCTTTTGTGTCTTTAACATTGATTTATTTCATTCTGAGAGGAGGTTGTGGTATCTAAAGAAAATTTAACTATTTATGGAATGATTGCATTGTTTACATCCTTATCACTAATAATTTAAGGATGATGGACTACTTAAGTTCTTTGAACCTTGATATCTTCATCTTTCAAACAAGGGAGACCATATTGGACCTCTTTTAAATGTGTCTTTTCCCTCTAACTAATTGTGGTATTTTGGGCAACTTTCTATAAAATGAAACTATATAAACACCTCAAAGTTGGGTGTGGGGCTAAAATGTGTTTAGATGAATAATATGTATTCAGAGCATATTAGCATATTGCCTGGCACACAGTATTCATTTAGTAAATATTTACTGCTTCAAACTTTTAGAGTATCTTTAAGATTCCTTTTCAGTAATTCTACAATATATCAACTCTGTGAGACCTTCGGTAGAAAACACGGATTTTCCTCTGAGAAATATGATTATAGACAATGAGAAGGCCTTAAAAATATTTGAAAGATAAATGGCATCATTGAAGTCTTTCAAATGGCTGAGAATTACAACATAGGAATTTAATTGAGGTCATAATGGAATAATTATGTACTCTAATGCCTTGTTTATCTGGCATCATAAATTATATTTCTATTATCTGGAAATTTTATTAAAAGAGCAATCTTTATTAAATTTTATTAAAAGAGCAAACTTTAAACTCACATAGACATGGATCTAGTTCTTGGCTCTGCTATTTAATTTTGATTTGCCTCGTTTTAAATACAATCTCCTTTTTAAAGTGATGACCAACCAAAAAAAGAGTGTTTCGAAGAGTAAATGAGATCATATTGGCAAAACATCTTGTGTAGTACCTGGCACAAAGTTAGGGACCCTATAGATATAGATATATGTGATCCCAGACCCTAGGACAGTGCAACTTTTTATTCTAATCTTTTGTTGATGACAGTTATTCTAAATGTTACACATTTATTTCTTAAGTTTTTCTGGGTGCCTCAGGATTATCCTTTAGTATGTTTGTAATTACTCTGTGCCTTAACACAGAGGTGCCTTTAGGGGATAACGTTTCTAGGACTTTGTGTCTTTTTATGAAATGTCCCAGTCCTGCTAATGCTTTTTGAACTCCCTTTTGTCCCTTATGGTTTTTTTTTAATATGCCAAAATTGTTATTATTGAATTCAAAATATCTTGTAAGTACTACTATTATTTCCTTTTAAAGATTTTTATTAAAGTATAGTTGACATACAGTTAGCTTCAGGCATACGACATATTGATTCAGCATTTATATACCTTATGGTGTGACCATCACAATAAGTCTAGTTACCATCTGTCACCATACAAAGTTATTATGACATCATTGGCTATTCTCTCTCTGGTTCCTATGAGTTTTTTTAAAAAAGATTCTCTGATTTTTAGATCCACTGTGTTCCTGTCACTAGCAGTGAAATACTGATCCCTTCTGATTCACTCTTTAAATCTCCTGTTTGTTAAAATGAAAGCCAGGTAATCAAACTTGGTAAAATTATCTCCACAGTAAGAGTAATCTGGCTCCATGTGGGAAACTTAGGAGTTTACAATGAGCACAGGCCTTAGTGCCTGCATTTGGGGCCCTTTATTTCTGTGGTACGTGGGTGTTCTTTGCTTATTTGGGAATGCTCTGATGACCCAGATGCTTGAGGTTTCCATATGACCTCTACATAAATGAGGCATTATGTAGGCATATTTTGCTTGTAAATAATACTACTTATGTTGAATAAAACAAACAAACAAAAAAACTGTAAAGTTTGTGATTGAAGTAGAAAAAGGAAACTTACCAGATATTTTTAGGGTGATATACTTGGGAAAAATAATATAACAATGTAAATGCTGTGATTTTTCTTTAAATTTGAAGTTCTTTTCAAAAGGCTAGAAACTGGTTTCATGAATTATTTTTTTTTCTGTAATTTTCCTTACCAGAGGATGGTATCAGGGGTTAAAATGTCACACATAAGCCATGATTGATGCCATACTTGTTGTGTGTATTTTTGAGCTCCCCTTGCTATTAGTCAAACCTGTTTTTCCAAGGTAGGAACTTGCCTCTTTAAAGTTAGTGTAAGCTCACTTATAAAGTATTTTATACTTCCATGTTATATCTCTTAACTGCTAAAGAGCCACAACCCAAATATGTGATTGAGATGATAGTGATGCTAGTTTGTGATGTAGTAGAAAGGTTCAGACTCTAAATTGTAGCCAACCAAAAGATACTGCTACTCTGAACCAGATGATGTCTTTGCAGAGAAATCATATCCTCATATGAGCTTGTAACTCTACAACATAATAGTCTCCAATGTTCATTTAGCTTCCTGTGCTGCGGAGGCCTTTAGTCGTTTTGTGTCCCTAATTTCTTTTTCATTTCCTAATGTTTATATCTTTCAGGCCTTAACCTCTCTGTCTCTCATCTCTACAGTTTCCTCATCTCTTTCTACTCCGAGCGAAATCCTTTGTTGAATATTAGGCCATCATTGAACATGCTGTCAACTCCCTACCACTCCCTCACCCCAATTTTTATCTTCTTTCCTTTTATTGGAGGAAACTGTCTCCTTCCATCATGCTTCAAAATCAGTGCTTCTCTTCTTGAGTTCTCTACTCCCTTACAGCTTCTATCTTCCTACATCTCTTTCCGATTCCATTTTTGAAAATGTGATACTTCATTTCTACTTCTTCATTCCTCACCTAGTCCACTGAAACCATTCTTGCCAGTATCTCCTTATTTCTGAATCAGAGGACGCCCTTAAATTGTCTTGTTTGTCCTTGGCAGGATCTGGCTTGCTCGTTGGGATTCTCTGTGATTTCCATGGGGTCTTCCTCTTAGGGATTCTCTTTCCTTTATAGCAGCTCCTTGTCAGTTTTCTTCTAAAGCATCTTTTCTTCTGCATGAGCCTTGAATGTTAGTATTCCCTAGGTTTCTGGGGGTGGCCTTCTCACTGAGCATTCTCCCTGGATGATCTCACCTACTCCTCCAACCAGAAATCCATGGTGACTCATATATCTTCACCTTAGATCTCTCCTGAGCTATGAACCAGTATGTCCAGCTGCCTTTTGAACTTTTACATTTGGTTATGTCAGGTATTTCAAGAGCAATGTGTCTAAAACCAAGTTATCAATTCAACTCAAAGAATTACCACCCATTCCATACCTCAAGCCAGAAACATGAGAGCTGTCTTCCTTTCATCCTTCTTTCTCATCCCTATCTTTATTCAAGTCCTGTCATTTTTACTTCCTGTATCTCAGTTGTCTATCCCCCTTTACTCTCTCTCTCTCCACGCAAATGTGCAATTCTGCATTTCCACTCTAATAGATACAGTTCTCAGGATGGCCGTTGGATGACTGCCACCATTTCTTAATCTCAGATTCTATGCTTCAAAACTGGGTCAGATGTCCCTTCTCTTCCATGAGTTTCTTGCTATTAAAGCATTATCACATTGTATCATTATGTATTTACTTGTCTATATATTTACCACACTGGCACTCCTTAAGTAAGCAACTATGTGTTTTTTTGTAGCATCTGTGTCTAGCATAGTACTTGGCAAGTAGCAGACAATTAATAAATATTTGGACGAATGAATAATGAATGTACAAATGGAGGAATAGAAGCTTTTTGGTCAGACCAACCAGGATCTAAACTCTGCTTTCTTGACCTTAAGCGAATTAATATGCTCAGAAATTCCATTTCTGAAATTCCATTTCCAGAATACAAGTGAGTTATTTTATGTGTAGTTCCTCAGTACAGTGCCTGGCACATTTTAGGTGCTCTGTCAGTTGCCTTCTAATACAGAGTAGCCTGTATTGTTCATTGTTTTGTTTTTGCTGCCTAGTACTGCTTTATTCAACTAAATTCATTCCCTAATTTTCCCTAGGGAGAAAGTTTCCGTAGCAGGTACTCCTTTTAAAGTGCCAAATAAGACTTTTTAAAATATAATACTAGTTAATTATAAATTTAGAATTAAAAAAAAGAAAAAGCAAGCAAACCGGCGTTTCAAAGACACCATGAAACCTTATGGATATTAATTCCAAATTTTCTAAGTATGATATTTATCATCTTCTACACATTCTACATCTGTAGTGCAAATACAGCCACCACTGTTGGAAAGGTGAACTTACCCTAGGATCTCGTCAAAGAAATAATTTTGTTCAGTATTACTTTGTTCCCTAAAGTTTAAGGACAGTTTTATACATGTTAAAAAGGTTTGGAACAAAAAGTAGATTTCACATTAGTAGGATTAATACCACTGTTTTTCCTCATTGTTCAAACGGTAGCCCAGAAAGTATGTAAAAAATAAATATGTAAAGACTAGCTCAGTCTTCATTTTGGAATTGGAGACACTAACTCTTCAGTGTAAGCACCAGTGTCAGTTATCTTTGAGGTGGAAGAGTCCAGAAGAGAAGATTTCTCTGTTCTTCCCTAGGGGCCAGCAGGCCATTTAAAAGTTGTCAGGGCAGTCATCTCCAGCAGAGGGCTTGAGCACACAGCCCACTCTAGGACCTCGCAGGAGCCTCCGCAGGATGCACGCAGAGCACGAGTAGCAGTTTTCTTACTTCCTTCCCCCAAAATTCCCGGCCAGCAGTTCGCTACCTTGCTCGGAGGGACAGAGTGCAGGCTGTCGCTGCCCCCTGTCAGGTCCCTACCTGCGCCTCCAGGCGACGCGGGGGGAGGGCAGGGAAGGAGGGACTGGACGACGACAGCAGCAGCGCGAGCCGCCCGCTGCAGGCCATCCCCTCGCGCTCTCGTTCCACTGTCCCCAGCGAGCCCTGGAGGGCGGCTCTGCGGCTGAGCGGAGCTGTGCGGATCTCTGGCGGCCCGGGAGTCCTGGGCCGCAGGCGGGCGGACCGGCAGCGCCTCTGCTCGACCTCGCCGGAGTCAGGGGCGGGCCCAGCAGCGCGAAGGTGACTTAGGGAGACCTTGCGGTGCCGCCCTGGGTCGCGCCTCCGGGCTCGGCTGGAGGGGAGGTGGAGGAACAGGCCGAGCACAATTGTGCTGGAGCTGGCAGAGGAGCACAGGGTGGAGCGCGAGCTGGGATCCCCAGATCCGGCCCAGGTGGGTGGGTGTATGTGCCTGCTGGGAGCTTTGCTGGGTGAGTCTCCAGACAACAGAGGACACGGGAAGGGGGGGTGATGAGGGTGGGAGACGGCAGCCAGATGAGATCGAGGGATGTGAGTAGATCCAAGAATAGTTGGACGGGTGTGTGCGGAGTGTGCAGCCGCGGGAGTGTGGGGAGGGGTGCGGAGACCTGGGAGACCCTGCCGGGTGAGGGGTCCTGCAGCCGCTCAGTGTTTGCATCGGGTTCCCACAGGAAGAGCCCCTGGGGGCAAAACCCGTGGACTAATATTTTTTTCCAGCTAAATATTGGTAGTAGGTCAACTGGAGCTGGAGTGGGAGGAGTAAGGCAGTGAAAGACATTATTGTCCTAAATAACCTTCCAAGTTAGTGATTTTTTTGCATGTCTCTGCTGTGGCTGACATTGAGATGAACTTACCATTCGCTGTACAGAGGCCACTAAAATTCCAAGAAAACGAGAGGAAATGCATAAGTGGATTGAGGAGAGAAAGGGAAGTTATACTGGGGTTGGGAGTGGGGAGGTGGCTTTCAACTTTGTTTTGATTAAGGATTTTTGATTACTCATAGGCTTTCTTTGTAGCCTAAACCAGAGGAGAAACACATTCCCTAGCGTTCAGAGCATGTGGCTAGTTGTTTTTGTGTTTTCTGTAATGCTGGTGTTTTTCTAGTTTGCAGGGTGGGTAGTAAGGAGAGAAATGCCCTGGAAGAGTTTAGAACAGCTTCTGAGTTATTAAAGCTTTAAAAGTTTCTTAATTTGAATTGGGTTCAGAGACAGAATGAAAGTTATTTCATTTTGAAGACATAGCATTGCTTAACACGAATCTTTTTCAAAAGAGAAAAATTCTTGAAATGCACGTTGGTGGAGTAATGTGTAGGCTAGAATATTGGAATCTAAATGTAAATTTTCTTTTCAGTTTGAGGACACACCAGAGTTAATCTCTGGTCCAGATAATGTTTGATTTCAGCCCCGAAGCTGATGACTTTGGCAAGTTAACTCAGTTTTGAGTAAAATTTAATCTGAGCATGAAGACCAGAGAGCTGTTTTATCCTTTGTCCCAACACTATTTTTACTAGATTCTGGAATCTTCAAGGAATTTACATCGCTATCGCTTGTAGCGTGAATGATTGTAGAACTCTAGTTTCCCCTCTTTAGAAGCCCTTTAAAGATTAATTTTCAGGATTTTCATTGCTGGAGAAAGTGACCCACATAATCTCTCTACCCTCAGTTGTACACCTTGCAGAATGGGAGAAATTAAAAAGCTTATTAGATTTTCCTTATTGAAAGCAAATGGATGTACTAATATTCAAGATAGTATATAAATATAGTTCAAGTACATTTTAAATATTGTACACAAAATAACATAACATTATACAACACTGTAAGCTCTATGTACAATTTATGATATTTACCGTTTACATTCTTCTGAAAAGGTTTTATAAATTTGTGTTTCTGGCATTCAAATATGTAATTGTGTTTTCAGCTCCATGAGAATTGTAAGAAAACTTTTAATTCCTTTAAAAATTAGAAATTTAGAATTCTTACTTGGTCTACGTTATTCAACATATGTTTCTAAATTTTTAGCTTGTATATGTAATCCAGAAATACACCGGTGCACATTAATTTTGGAATCCGCTGAGACATAAGTTAAACATAGAGATGAAGTTTATGTAAAACGAAGATGGTTTTTACTTTGATAACTTTTGTAGAGTTTTGAACAAAAATACATAAGGTTTTAATTAGTAGCAGGCAGTAAGTGTGTGTGTGTCTGTGTGTGTGTGCGCGCGCGTGCTAGGCTTATTATGCTTGGTATGTATGACCCAGGATCTATCTTGATAAGTTTTTGTATCTCACAGTGGTACCAAGACTATTTGGCTGCCTGCAATTGTGTTTGTCTTTTTCCCTATCTTATTCCTATTAGAGAGTACAGGGCCTAACTGAGACTCTATCTGGTGAATTCTGAATGAGTTATATAGGCAGATGTAATTTTTACTCCAGAGTGTTAAGGATGTAACTCATACATTTTTTTATGATGGTCCACCATAGACTTAATATCTTTTACTTTGTGTAACTTTCCATGCAGTATACTTTATGTAATATTTGAGTAAATTTTTTTCCTTAATTCAATAGTATTTACAAAATGTTTACCTTGTCAGATACTGCTATGCAGGTCTGTCTTCATAAAACTTAGGGCTTACTGTAGAAGACAGGTGACTAAAAAAGTTCTCAAAGAGGGTACAGCATACCCAGAGAGAACAGAAAAGGATGAATTCTAGCAAATCGTTAATTGAGACTGGAAGAGAAGGGAGAGGGAGGGAATTAAGGCTAGATGAATAGAAATAGAGTCTTCTCAAAAGACTTAGTAAAATAAGCCTAAAGAGTTTGAATCTTAATTCAGGCAGTTAGAATCACTGAAAGATTTTAATCAGAGGAGAGATATAATCAGATTTGCTTTTTATGAGAAGGATTAGAAGACAGGCCTTGAAGCAGGGCAACCAGGTACAGGAATTCAGGGGAGATTAATCAGTCGCAACCAAGCTGGTGGTTGTAGAAAAGGAAAGGAAGATACAGAGTAGAGAGAGACTTCAAAAATAAACAATATAAATAAGAGCTGATAATGGGTCGAATATGAGGAATGAGGGAGAAGGCGGAGTTATAGATGACTTCCAGGTTTAGGGCATAAGTCACTAGATAGAAAGTGATTAAAGTAGGTAATAAAGGGAGTAGGGAAGGAAGGGTTTTCCTTTGGACATGATGATATGCAAGTAAGGTCGTCGTCTTTCTTGTCCAATAAAAATTTGAGCATCATTAGTATTGGGAGCCACCTGAATAAACATCATGATGGGGTCTGAACGAGTAAATAGTATCACCTAGGAGACGTATAGCTTGAAAAAGTATGAAATGAAAAGATCTCATACTGACTTAAAAGACAAGTGGAAGAAAGGGAGCTGGTGGCGAGCATTGAGAAAAAGCCACCAGAGGGGCAGAAGAAGTCTAGAAGAGGGGACGCCAGGAGCAACAAGCCGTTCAAGAAGGTGAGAGAATGGCAGAAACGTGTCCATCAGATTTGGTAGCCAGGTGGTCATTGCATAGGAAGAAGTCAGACTGCAGAGGAGTGAATGGAAAGTGAGAAAGGAGAAATAATGAAGCTAGACTGTGATTCCATCTCTGTGGACAATCATAATCTGTGACTAATTATAATTTTGTTCTTTTAATCCTTATACCTCCATTTATTTTTCTTGTTCCTAATGAAAGCAGGATGACCAGGCTAAAATTTTAAGACAGTGTTGATTAGAAGCTGAGATGGTGGGAATGTTCATGTTCATCCCTGATTTTTAGGATATTCTAATGTCTAATGATTCAGTGCTGAGAATGATACTTAGAAAATACCGTTTATCAGATTAATGAAATTCTCTTTCATTCTTATATTGTTGATTTTTTTTTTATCATGAAAGGGAAATCGAATTTTATCAGCTGTTTTTTTCTGCATTAAGAGAATTTTAAGCTTTTAAAAAAAATGTTAAGGTAGCACATTATATTTTTAGACTTTTTCTAATGATGAGCTGTCCTTACGTAGCTGGAATAAACCCAATTTGGTTATGATGCATTATCTTTAACATTCTCCTCTATTTGGATTTTTTTGGATTTTATCATCTGTTTATGAGTGAGTTTGGCTTATAGTTTCTGTTTTTGTTTTGTCCTCTTCAGGATTTAGTATCAAGGGTAAACTGGTCTCATAAATTGAGTTTGGGAGTATTCTCTTTTTTGCTTTTCTCTTGAAGAGCTTGTTTAAAATGGTCTGTTTCTTAAAAATTTACTAGAACTTTCTTATAAAACCATTTTATTTTTGTGAATTTAAAAAATTAGTAATTAGATGTGTTTAATGGTTCTAGGACTATTTTAGTTTTTTATTTCTTTTTGGATCAGTTTCGACAAGTTATATGTTTCTAGGAATTTCTTTCCATTTGAGTTTTGAAATTTATTGTTAAAGATATTCATAATATTTTATCGTCTTTTTAACTTACGTTGGATTTGTAATTATGATTATCTTTTCTAATGTTTTTCATAATATTTCTTTGGACATTTTCAAATAAATTTCTCTCTCAAAAAATCAGCCCCATTAAAGCTTCGTCGTTTGAACAATTGCCTTAGTTTTTTCCATTTCATCTTTTAAAAAACTTTTTTATCTCTATCACTTTTCTTTGAGTTTGTTTTCTTCCCTAGGATCTTTACATTTCTTATCTTTTGTTTCTTGAAAAATGATAATTTGTTCAAAGTTTGTTCTTTTCCATATGATTTCAGATTTTGTATTTCTTGGTTCTAGTATTTTCTAATTAGTGAATATATCACTGCTAGCTTTGTCCATGACTTTAGCTTACAGACTTAATGACGTTATTTCCTATACTTCATCTTTCCAGACTGTGGACTGCTAATGTATAGAGTATTGCCCGCCTAACATTTAAAACACCTAAAACTTTCGGAAGGCCTTGACTACGTACATATTTTTTCTCTTACCTAGCTCTTTCTTGTTTTCAGTGCTTGGTATTTATCTCCTTTTCTTTCTCTCACTTCGAGCTCACCTTTCCCCTCTTTTTCCGTTACCCCTCACAACTTCTTTCTATCCCGTGATACTTCGAGTGGTGGAAGAAGAATGATGATCATTTCTTTTTTTTTTCTTCTGTGCTCCCAGTTTTCACTTGGAGGATTTTTCCATAATCTGCTCAACATACTCCATCTCGTTCTTTCCTTCTCTTCAGAACCTTGGCTCCAGCACCAAAGAGGAAAATGTGGATAAGCTGTACCTGCTTTTCTTCTGATGTTCAAAGATTCACCATTATTTATCATGATCTTTTTTATTCCTTATACAATTCAGATGTGACAAAGTTAGGGAGAGTATGGGGAAGGCCTAGGAAGCAAGCATAGCTGGTAGACTGTGAACCTGTTATTACCTAGAGTCCTGGGGTACGGGCTTCAGTATTAGTGACCTTTTTCTTGTTATCCAACTCTGGGCAACTTATTACAAGGCTTCACATTCCTCCTGTGTGATATAGGATGATTAACATAAAACCCTACTCTCTGCTGCTTGAGTTGCTGTGAGACTCAAATGAGATAAGGATAAACCCATCAGTTTAAGATAGTCTTCTCTTCCCATGCTTTACTTTCAGAAAAATATCTTGAAAGGGTTTTGTGCTCAATTCAGGGACAGAGAAGTGAAGTGAAAATGGTTTGTGACGTGGGGCATTGGATCAAAAAAACCCTGATGGGAAGCAGTAGGTGGTAACAGGAATGACAAGAAGCATAGGAGTTCTGCCTGCTCAGTGGTTGCGAGGATGGGGAAGGTATCTGTCCTCTGGTAGAAGGGAGCACATAACCTCCCAGGCTGGAGACGTGGACACGATGTTACATCTGGTGGCTAGATACTAGCCTGTAGTGGCATCATCTATTCCTTTAACTGGTTATTATTTGCTACATATAAAATAAAACACTGTGCTTTTTTGAGCTTACTTGAGAAATCAACTTTCACTTATAAGAATATTTCTGTGAGGGAGATTTTTGTTCTGAATTCTAAACAACTGAATTAAAAACAAAGCTTGTGGATATAATTCTCCTTAGTAAAATTTCTTCCTTGCGATAGAAATGATTTAATTTTGCATACTTATTTTTGTTATTTTACTTCGTGTTATGGATTAGTTTTAAAATCTCAAAATCATATGTAGAGTATCTAGTCTAGGAATTTTCAAACATTTAATGGGGGGCTAAGGCAATGCCAGGACATAAGATAGATCCTCCACTAAGGCACCTCCATAAAACGCAGCTTGAAATCACTAATTCTTTTCGATCTGTTCTCCTTTATTTTACAGAAGAGGAGCAAAGGGCTTGCAGGGAGGGTCAGCTACTTCCCCAAATTTATGTAGTTAGAAGGGGGCTACACTTAGAGCTAAATCCAGTGTTCCGCTTTCAAATTTATAGTCCCAATATATCACACATGGCTTGAATTAAGAAAATTCATCCATTAGAGAAGACAGACCACTTTGTTTCAAAGCTGATGTAGCCACATATAAGCTAATTTTTCAATTCGACAAAAGGATATACTTTAGAAATAAGCAGATGTCCAAGAAGAATGCAGTTTCTTCAGATTTTGCACAGAATACCTGTATTCCAGGTACTCAACAGGAAATGTCTTTTTGTGAAAATTTTGCTTGGTAGAGGTCACATTTTTGGATGATGCAAAATTTATCTGTTTCTCTAGATCACCTAAATTTAATCCTTAAATTAAACTAGACTAACAGAATGCTAGTGTCTGGGCTATATTTTCTTGATTTTCTGAAAAGTGGCCCTCATTGAGTTGTAAATTTGAATTACATACTTAATTTTTATGGAGGGGCATTTTTTTTTAAAAAGACTTCAATGACATTACCAATTATTTTGCCTTCAAATACTCATATTCCCTTATATATTACTCTGAGTAATTAGAGCTACGGGCAAAGAGGGAGTTTGTTTTCCCTTAAGAACTGATATATTTTATTTCCTTTTGGACAATTAAAAGGGTGTAATTATATTTCCCACTCTGTTTTGGCCTTAAGAGAATTCAGAGCCAGATTTTGTGGCTCATCCACAGTACCTGTGTAGTAGGCTCCATCACTTATATGACCTACCCTAGTACTATATCAGAAATTGTTCTATATTTTCATAGCCATTTTTCCAGTTCAGAAATCACTGGATTACAGCATTCTCTTGTAGATTAGTTGAATGTGGTTGTGCACCTCCAGAGTGCATTCAGGTATGATTTTATTTGGGGATTTTTCTGTAAGTAGTAAGTACAAAGTAAATGTTAACGTGTTAGGAATCGATTTGTACTTTATCCTATGGTTTTATTTTATGTCAAGAATATGTGCATTTTGATATTAATTGATAATTTGAAGGACCCAAGTTAAATAAATGGCAAATATTACAATGGGAGCTTTTTTTCCATGTTAATGCAAATCAAACTATGTGTTTTAGACCAATATTTAGAGAAAAAAATTTTATTTTTATTTGTGGTAAAATTCACATAGCATAAAATGTACTGTCCTAATCATTTATAAGTGAACAGTTCAGTGGCATTCAGTACATTCACATTGTCGTGCAACCATCACCACCATCCATCTCCATAACTCTTTTTGTCTTTCTAAATTAAAACTCCACCCACTAAACAAACTCCCCATCTTCCTTTCTCCCCCATCTCCTGGCATCCAGTATTCTACTTTGTCTCTCTGAATTTGACTACTTTAGAAACCTTATAAATAGAGTCATAAAATATTCGTTTTGTGACTGTCTTATCTCACTTAGCATAATGCTTTCAAGAATCATCCATGTTGAGCATGTTTCAGAATTTCCTTCTTTTTAAAGGCTGAATAATATTCCATTGTATGTGGACACCACATTTTGTTTATCCTTTCATCTCTTAGTGGTGCACTTGGGTTGATTCCACCTTTTTGCTGTTGTGAATAATGCTGCTATGAACATGAGTGTACAAATAACTCTTTGTGTCTCTCTTTTCAGTTCTTTGAGGTATGTACTCAGAAATGGAATTACCGAATCATACGGTGATTTTAATTTTTTGAGGACTCACCACACTGTTTTTCCACAGGGGCTGCACCATTTTACATTCCCACCAACACTGCACAAGTGTTCCCACTTTCTCTGTATCTTCACCAATACTTATTTTCTGATTTTTTTTTTTTATAGTAGCCATCCTGGTGGGTGTGAGGTATGGAGAAATATTTTTATACATAGAGTTAATCACTTTTTTCTATCCAAGTGTTAACTCTAGGGTTGCCAGACTATCTCTTTTTACATTGTCCCGTAATTGCTCTACAGAGCAATGATTTTTCTTTGTTTTTCAGACCATTCCCAAGTTGCTCTGGTTGAACTGTGGCAGAGGGTGCATCGCTCTAGTCCTCCTTAGTCCCCTCTGTTTTCTCCAGTTGGTGAAAAAACTGCACAAAGCAGGGATGAATCTTGAGGTTTCCATGGACCTAAGACTTAGCTTAAGCCTACATGTCTGTATTCTACTTTTATATTTACTATCTTTCTGGACTTTAGTTAACCAGATGTTGATTTGCTATTGTATTTTGAAGGATAATTGCTTAATCGAAAATAGCTTTTCCTTGTCTGCAGAGTTAACCTAAGAAAATGAAGGTACGTTTGAAACACACAGATATAAAACATGGGACAAGGAAATTAGTATACATGAGAAAAGCCAAGTTTACCTTCACTTGTACATGGGAACTAACAACGTAAAATATTTCACTGAAAACCAGGGAATGATTAACCTTAGCATTAGAATTGAATAGGAAATTTAATATATGCTATAATGAAATTATTATTTGATTTTTTAGCCATATTTAAAGTACAAAATAATCTGTATACCATGAAGTCAAAGGAAAATTTTAAAAATAAGATGGAAACGTGGGAGAAATGTAACCACAAAATTATAAAAGGGATTTTAGAGGTCATCTCATTTTTCTTCATTTGCGAGAATCTTTTCTCCAACTTGCTGCTTGCTAGATGGTTATTTTATATACTATGTAAACATACAGTCAATGTAAAGATATAGGTTACAAGCTTGGAGCCTGAGTCAAACAGACCTGGATTTGAATATTGGCATTGTCACCTACTAGTTATGTGATTGTAGGCAGGGTATGTAATCTGAATAAGTTTGCGTTTCTTCATCATTAATAATGCTATGTCACAGGATGGTGGGAGGATATGAGATAGTATTCCAAGTGTTCATCATAACTTCTGTCACATAGTAAACATACCTGGATATTATATTAGCTCCTGCTTTTCCTGCTGCTACTACTGTTGTACATGAATTCTCTCTTAGGGCCAGCTATTCCATTGTAGGAAAACTGTAAATACTAGGAAGTTAAGCCTTACATTAAGGCAAAGTTTTTCAATGTTTTAAAAAAATTAATAGATCCAATTCTGTGCTCTGCAGCATCACAAAAAAAGTATGTTTTCTCTGTGAGTTTCTCAGCTCTTTGGAGCAACCAGTAAATTCTTCCTTTCTCCAGGACAAACATCTCTAGGTTTCTTCAACTGTCACTCTGTCAGGCTTTCTAAAGCCTTCGTTTTCTCAGTATTCACTGATCCCTCTCAGTTTTTTTTTTTCTCAAAATGTGTCATCCAAAAATGAGTGTAGTGTTGCACATGAAGTCTGCATGCAGAGCATGGTACTATCCATCCAGCTCAGGGGAAATAGCCTCAGTTGCTCCAGTGACCTACGAAGCCCATGGGATGGGCTTGGCACCCCACCTCTCCGACCTCCCCTTGGCTTCATTCTCACCTACTCACTTTGTTCAGAGGAGCATGGCCTCCTGTTGTTCCACAGATTCATGAGCCCATTTCTTCCTAAGAACTTCTGCTGTTCTGCTTCCCAGAACTCTCTTCTCCCAGATGCTTACCTGGCACTCTCCTCACCTTCGTCAGCCTTTAATCCAGTGACACCTGCTCAGTGAGACTTCTGGCCATCCCATCTCCCAAGACTCCCTTTCCCAGTTTTATAGTCTTTCATGTTTTCCACCACCTAACATTTTAAACATTTCACTTATTTACCAGTTTTCTTTCCCCACAGTAGATCGTAAGTTCTCTGTGTACAGGGATTTGTGTCTATTTTGTTCACTGCTGACTCCCTGTGGCCTGGAATGCCTGGCATCGTGTAGGTGGTTGATGAGTATCTGTTACACGAAGAGCAGATGAAATGATTGATTCCTCTCTGCTTGGAAGTTGCATCATACTGGGCTTGGAAGGGGCATGTGAGCACCAGGTCACAGTCAGTGGTCACACCAGAAAAATGTTAAGTGCACTTGAAGAAGGAAAAAATAAGCCATGTTCACTGTTTAGGAATTTGCGAATTTTCAAATCATTTTGCTTGCTTAAGCAATATTTTATTTTACATATAATTTTATTTGCTTACAAGATTTTTGTATTTTGTAAAAATATAGATTATTAAAAGAAGAATACTTGCTCTTAAAATATATCTTAACAGAGCTTTCCAAGTAATGGGCTTAAGATAAATTCTTTTCCGCCCTTAGAGTGGCCAGAGCCCCCAAATCAGGTGCTTGATCTCTCCTGCGTGCCCTACCAAGGTCATTTTCTGTGTGTGCCGTGACTTGGAAAACACTGGAAGCACTGCTTTAAGATATTTAAAATGTGTTCTTCAGATGGAGTTCTAATCTACTGAGTTGCGATTTTAGTATGTTCTAGATTTTTTCCTCCCTTGTTTGAGAACTGTGAAAGTACTTATCAAAATAGAATAAAATGTCAAAATTCCATAAAAGTTATTGTCTTTCTGGATTTAACAATGTTCAGCATATACAGAAGAAAGATATTTCCAGAGACTGAGCCAAAGGCATTAGAAAAGCAGAGTTGGAAATCAAGGTAGAGTTGTGCAGTGGAACGGTCCTCAGGAGTGAAAAAGGAAAGAACTGCTTATACAGTCATGCACCACACAGTGATGTTTTGATTGACAGCAGAGCGCATATGCTATAGTAGTCCCATAAGATTATAATGGAGCTGAAAAATTCCTGTCACCTAGTGACATCATAGCTGTCATAACATTGTAGCACAATACATTACTCGTGCTTGTAGGGATTCTGGTGTAAATAAACCTACTGTGCTGCTAGTCATATAAAAGTATAGCACATACAATTAAGTACAGTACATAATACTTGATAATAAACCACTGTTACTGGCTTATGTGTGTATATACTATTAATTATTATTTTAGAGTGTACTCTTCTACTTATTAAAAGAAAGTTTACTGTGAAACAGTATGTCGTGTTACACCAGCAGCAGCCTCATACATCTTGTGTTTATAGCATCTCTTGATTGCATCATTTTCTCTTGTGCTTGGTTTAATCCCCTGTTTTATACAGTGGCACACTATACAGGCTTATAGCCTTGCAGCAATAGGCTATACCTTATAGACTAGGTGTGTAGTAGGCTATACCTCCCAGGTTCGTGTGAATCACCCTGTGATGTTCACACAATGATGAAATCACCTAACGATGCATTTCTCACAATGTGTCTGCATTGTTAAGTGGCTTATAACTATGCTTGCATCAACATGAATGAATCTGAAAAACGGTGTACTGAAAGAAGCCAGACAAAAAGAGAACATCCTACATTGTTCCATTTATTTGACCTTCAAGAACAGACAAACTTAATGCATGGTTGTAGAAATCAGAGCAGTGGTTGCCTGGAGTTGGGGGAATGGGGCTAGTGACTGTAAAGGGACACAGGAGAATCTGGGGAAGAGGAGAATAGAAATGTTCTATGTCTTTATAGTGGTGCTAGTTACATGGGGTTTATATTTTCTGGAAATTCATTGAACTATATGTCTAAAATTAATATATACAAATCAAATTCATTTAAAAAATTAGAGCTAGTAGGATGTTACTTCTGCTATATTTGACTTTTTCTAGTTATTTTTAGAACTATCAACTACAGAATCGTTGAATAACTTATGAAAATAAGGTTTGGTTAGATTGTGATTAACTTTGCTTTTAAAAATGATTGTTTACTTCTTCTTGTGGCATATCACTAAAAAAGAAATTTACTTCCAGGATGCATAAAATATATAAATTGGTGATGAGTGGTTATATAAGAGTAAGCTATTTTTAGAAGCTTTGCAACCATGTTGAGACAGGAGTGTGCTTAACACAACTTCAGATTGGGTTCCTATTCTAGATGACTGAGAGAGCCATGCATTCTGCACTATTTGAGAGTACCTTGCATACATTGTTTTGTGTTTGATTCAATGTAAAGTTTTGCAAATTTGCAAATTCTATGCAAATATATGATGATGCAAAATCAATTCCTAAACAGACATATTTAAATATATTTCTCTAACTGTAAAATTATGAGAGAGCTACGGAAGATATACAGGAGTATACAGAAAGCTATTTTCGGTAAAGTATAGAGAAGAATATAAAAACCAGAATCCAGCAAACACTGGCAGGATTTTGGTGTCTTAGTTTATTCATATTGGTAAACACACAAATGCAGTATATATTACTGTTTAATATCCTATATTTTTGGTGATAATCACAGTATTTTGTCAAACATATTCTTCAAAAATGTTTGCATAAGAAATACCACTTTAACTCCATTGTCAGTATATGATCAGTCTTTTTACTATGCCCTTAGTATTGCTAAATATTATCCTTTTACAGCTTTATTGAGATATAATTGACATACAGTACACTGCACATATTTAAACTGTAATTTAGTGAGTTTTGACATATGTTTACATTAGTGAAACCATCACCACAATCAAGATAAGGAATACTTCTGTTACTTCTGAAGTTTCTTCCTGCCTTTTGTAATACCTCCCACTTTTCTACTTATCCCTATCCACAGGCAACTCTTGATCAGCTTTCTATCACTAAAGAGAAATAGGCATTTTATAGAATTTTATATAAATGGAATCATATAATTTATACTTTTGGGGGGCCTGGAGGAGGTTTGGCTTCTCTAATTCATAATTATTTTGAGATTCATCCATGTCGCATGTTTCAATAGTTCATTCCTTTTTATTACTGAATAGCATTCCATTTTTTGGCTGTGTAGCACAATTTATCTATTCACCTGTTGATGGACATTTGGATTGTTTCCAATTTTTGGCTATTAGAAATAAAGCTATGCATATTTGTGGGGATATAATCTTTCATTTCTTTTAGGTAATATGTAGAAGTAGAATGGCTGGGTTATATGGAGAATGTATGTTATGAGGCTTTTTTTGAGTTTGTTTTTAATTTTTAAAAAATTGAGGTAGAATTCACATAACATAAAATTAACTGTTTTGAGTGTACAATTCAGTGGCATTTAGTAATTCACAGTGCTGTGCAATCATTACCTTTAGCTACTTACAAAACATTTTCATCACCCTGAAAGGGAACCCTGTACCCATTGAGCTCTGGTGTGTGACTTCTTTTCACTTAGTATAATGTTTTTGAACTTCATGTGTATTGTGGCATGTGTCAGTACTTTGTTCCTTTTTATGGAGGAATAGTATTACATTCTATGTACATAACATATCTGTCCATTTATCCATTTATGGACATTTGAGTTGTTTCTACCTTTTGGCTGTTGTAAAGAGTGTTGCTTTGAAAATTTTTGTACAAGTATTTGTTTCAACATGTTTCAGTTCTTGGGTATATACCTAAGAGTGAATTTTCTAGTTATACGGTTAGCTTTTTCGAGGAACCACCAAACTGTTTTCCATGGCATCTACACTATTTTACAGTCCCACCAGCAATGCACAAGGGTTCCATTTTCTCCACATCCTTTCCAACATTTATTTTCCTTTATTTATTTATTTTTAATTATAGCCATCCTAGTGGGTGCAAAGTAGTATCTCATTGTGGTAATGATTTACCTCCTCTAATGACTAAAGATGTTGTGCATCTTTTCATCTACTTGGTGGCCATTTGCATATGCTTGGAGAAATGTCCGCTCAAGTCCTTTGCCCATTTTTAAATGGACTCATTTGTCATTCTGTTGCTGAGTTATAAGAAAGTATATGGTTTGCATATACTTTCTCCCAATCTCTTGCTTGTCTTTCATTTCCTTAACATTACCTTTTGAAAATCAAAAGTTTTGATTTTGGTGATGTCCAAGTTTCATTTTTTTCTTTTATACTTATCGCTGTTTGTGAACTTTTAAAGAAATCTCTGCCAAACCCATGCTTACTAAGATTTCCTCCTGTTTTCTTCCAGAAGTTTTCTAATTTTAGCCTTACATTTGGGACTATGATCCATTAAGAGTTTTTGCTTTTATTCTCTTTTGGTATATTGCTGAGAGAAACTAAAGACCTAAATAAACAGAGATATTTTTCATTTCTGTCAGAAGACTACATGTTACTAAGATGTCAAGTCTCCCCAAATTGATCTACACAATTGTAATTTTTTTAAAACTTCACTTTTCAATTTGTTTACTTTTACCTATATTTGTATATATTGTAATGATTTTATGTTTTTACATTATTTAGAAATGTACAAATCTATTAATCTAATTATGTAGGATTGTATTGACAGATTTATTCCTAGAATTAATACCCAACTTAGTTGTGATGTATTTTCTCTTTATGTATAATTTATTGCTAATATTTTGCTTATAATTTTTACTCTGTATTGCTGATTAAGATTGACTTGTAATTTTCCTAATCACATTTTGATATCATATTTATTAGAGTCTCTTAAAATTTTTGGTCAAAATAACTACTGTATCAGTGCATTATATTTATACCTATATACACAGTTTTCCATAAAATATTTTAAATTAGTCACTTATTGAGAATTTATTTTCTTTGGTACATTTTCCCCTTAGAGTTTTATAAAATAGCTAGCTCTCGTAGTTCATTATTCAAACATGGTTTAACTGAGACATGTTCAAAGCATCTGTAATTTTTCCATATGGTATGAATATCCCACACTAAATTCTTTTTTTTTAAAATATTTTTAGCAGTTTTGTCTGTGTATCTTACAGCAGTATTTTTTTGACAGTGTAATATATTTTAGGTTTTTATCACACTATTTTGTGACTGTTATTTCAGACTTTTTTTGTAGTTTGAAAGTATTTCCCTAAGTGATTTGTAGCTTTTTTTGCCCTTTCTGTTAAATAACCTTAAAGGAGTTTCTAAGCA